>NC_056749.1:586111423-586411423 GCF_019279795.1 Protopterus annectens
CACTGAACATACTGATTTCAATGAAGGGGAAGGGTCACCAAGATCACCAACCGAAGGTGTCTCATTTGGAGACATCCTTGAGATCTTTATGCAGAAGGGTGGTTGGTCCTCTGATAACCCTTCTCCAGAGGAATCAGTATTCCTAGAGGCCTTTGGAGCTTGCCCGTCAACCTCCTGGGTTACATCGTCCACCGATGAGCTCATTGACTCGATCTCTAGGCAGGCATGGAAGGAGCCTGACTCATTTCAGCCAGTCCCCAAAAGACCAGATCAGATTCTGGCTCCACCTGTAGGTAGGGAATTCTGGAGCAAAGAAGTGCCTGTAGATGCCATGGTCATGGTGGTGGCCACCAAGAAGGAACTTGCTGGACAGAGTTTATTTATTATTTATTTATTTACTGCATTTGTTCACCAGGAGTGTCCACAGGGCCTAAATGAACCCATTTTTAGTGGAGGCCTGGGGAGAAAAGCTCCACAATAAGTACATACAAGGAAATATAGCATACAATACAGAGTATATAAAAACACTAGTGGTACATAAAATTCAAATTGATAACAACAATGAAAATTGTTTACAATTATGGCATGAATGTGGAAAAATAGGGAATAATATGCATTCATGTAACATATAACTATAAATGTATATATAGTATTATTGGCAGTGAGGAGGATTCTCTTAAGCGTAAGAAAAAGAAGGAGACAGAGGTCTAAGTGGTAGGGGTAAGACATGCTGTAGTGAACAGAAGGAGATTGCTATGGTAGAAAGAAGGAGATGGTATACAAGTAATACAAAATGGAGAAGAGTAAGTTCCAGTAAGGGAAGTCAGGTATTGGGGTTATTTGTTAGGTTGCAGGTGCACAGCCAAAGAGAAGACAGATGTAGTCTGAGGGATTTTTTGAAGGAAGAAGGATTACTGATGGTTCTGATTGTAGGAGGGAGATTATTCCATAGCTTTGAGACAGTAAAACAATGCAACATTTGGCCAGCTGAGAGCTTAGGATTTTCTACAGTTAGTAGCATTTTGTTTTCAGACCTAAGGGATCGATTGGGATACTACAAGGCTAGTAAGGAGGAGAGGGATGGGCAGGTTGCTGGGTAGTAAATAAGTTTATGAGCAGTAGTTAACTGTAGATAAGTGAGGTAGCTGGGGAATTCGAACCAGTTTAGTTGATGCAGGGAGGAACAGTGGTGGGATGAAAATTTTGTATTTGTTCCAAATTTGACAACTTTGTTATAGCACAAATCGAGTTTAGTTTTCATGGAGGATTGAATGTTGGTGAGGATGGGGCACTATCTAAGAGAGATGGAAGCAGAAAAGATGAGGCAAGAGCCTTTTTAGCAGAGGAGCTAAGGAAATAGTTGTGCCGGTAAAGGTCACCTAGCTTTTGATATATATTTTTTTATGTTACTGTGAATGTGCAGGTCGAAAGTTAAGTTGTCATCAATGATGACCCCAAGCAATTTGTTTATTAGGGATGACTTCAATGATAGTGTTATTCTGGGAATGAACAGAGAATTCAGACTTGTCATTGGGGCTATATTTTTTGGAGTGAATAATAAGAGTTTAGTTTTATTGGGGTTAAGGGCAAGATGGTTCTGAGACATCCAGATTTCAAGTTGAAGTAAATGCCACTTGAGTAAGATGCTGTAGTTCAGAGACAGGTTTAGAAGAGCAGATAATAGTCAAATCATCTGCATATTGGATAACCATACTGTGGGTAAGAGTGGTACGGACGTTGTTGACAAATATACTGAATAGAAGGGGACCCAGTATAGAACCCTGGGGTACCCCTGTATTACTGTTTAAGAAAGGGGAGAAGGAATGCTGCCATATAGTAGATTGTTGGCTATTGATAAGGTAGTTAGAGAACCAGTGTAAGGTAGTGGGAGAGACAGATGCCAAGGCTGGAGAGTCTTGTAAGCAGAAGAGGGTGGGAAACTGTATCAAATGCTTTTGATAGGTCAAGAGTGCGGAGACTATGGAGCCAGCATTTCACATTCTGTTGAATGTGTCCAAGAAGGAAATGAGAGTGGTGCTAGTGCTGTGTCCAGGTCTAAAGCCATGTTGAGTGGGAGAAAGGAGTTGGTGTTTGAGCAGATAACCAAGGAGCTGACTGTGATTGCACTTCTCTAGTATCTTGGAGATGGGGGGAGAGAATGGTGATAGGCCAGAAATTGAAGATATCAGAGTTGTTGCCACCTTTATGAAGTGGGAGAACAAATGTTTTTTTCTTGATATCAGGTACACATGATTCCAGAATGGACCTATTAAGAAGAATACTGATGGGGTATGCAATGGAGGAGGCTGATAGTTGTAAGAATTTTGCAGGTAAGTCATCTGGAATGTTGGAGCATGGCCTTATTTATTAAGAAGTGTTTGTATGGTGGAGGTTGGTATGGGTGAGAGTGAGAAGGTGGGTAGCGGGGTAGAATATGTATATGCTGAAGGTGTTCTTGATGAATTGCATTGATAAGAGAGAATGTGGTAGTAAGCCTGGCAATGGTGTTGATAAAATGTGAGTTAAAGAGGGAGGCTAACTCAGTGGGTGTTTTTTCTGGGTTTGGGCATGGATTATTGTTAGTACCTGGATGGAGTAGGGAGTTGATACCTCCCCAAAATTTCTTAGGATTTTGATTATTTTGGTTTTGAAGTGTTTAGAAGTGTTCTCTTTTGTTTTTGACAGCTAGACGTTTTGCCTGATTGCAAAGTTGTTTTTATTGCATGAGGTCGGAATGATTTTTGTTTTTCTGACAGACTTTGCTCCTAGCAGTCATAATTTGCTCGGTGGACTTAGCAAACCAGCTGGCATGTTTTGCCTTAACTCTTTTTAGCCAGAGAGGGGTAAGACTATTTAAGATCCTAAGAAATGTGGAATTAAAGAATTCCACAGCTTCATTGAGTGGGAGATATTTTAGTGGACTCCAGTTAGTCTTGTGCAAGATGTCACTAAAAATATTTGGGGAGAAGTGAGATAGATCTATGGTATGCTTATGTTTGTGAATGTTTGGTACAGACATGGACTTATGAATGGTGGTGTATGGTCACTAATACTGTTTGGCAGTGTTCCAGAGGAGGAGATTTTATTAGGGTCAGAAACCATGATCCAGTCCAGGATTGAACCTTTGTTATTCTTAATGTCAGGTCTGGTTATATCAAAAATTAGCTGAGTATAGATGTGAAGGTTGATGTTGGTAGAGGGGTTGTGATTGGAGATATCGAGCCAGTTTATATTAATGTCGCCTAAGTTGATTGTTTCATTTTTAATATTATTGGTTGCCAGGCAAGAATATCTTCTAGTATAGGAATATTGTTGCCTGGGGGAATGTATATAACCATAATACAAAGGCTTTTAGAATCACTGATTTTTAGGAAGGAAACAAGTAGCTCAGTGGTGGGAAAGAGTGGAATGGGGTTTGAATAAGGTATTACAGAAAAGATGTTTGGATATAATAAGGCGATGCCTCCACTTTTTTATGCAGTCTGTCTGTCTAAGGCATGAGTAGTTGGGGGAGTAGAAATTCTGAATTTTTGATATATGGTTTTAGCCAGGTCTCTGTGATAGCGGTGAAGTCTGGGTTGTGTTGGTCCAGCCATGCATGCAGTTGAGGAATTTTATTTCTTATGCTTTGGAGGTTTATGGTGGTGAAGTTTAAGGATTTTATGGAGTTGGCAGGGTTATGAGAGGGGGGGGCAGGGGCCAGGGTTTAGATGTATGTAATCGCACAGGACTAGATTACAGTGGGCAGGCTGAACAATTAGTTGGGGCTTGTTATTAGTACTACTTCCCCGTTATTGGCTCTTTATCCAAACTGGCCATTGGTTTTGGAGCCAGTAGATCCAAAAATTCTGGAGTTGTTCACATCGGAGTCTTTGACTCCAGTGGCATTTTTGAGTGGAGCGGCACTGAGCACTTCGGAGCCATAGCATTAGTGTTGGATCTCCAGTTTTGGAGTCGACTCCAAAGCTGTCGGAGCCATCTCTTCCCCATGGAGCTTTGATGCAAGATAGCTGGGCTCTGACTCCCTCCACAGGTAGTTTGCCTTTGGGGTGAAGGGAGCCTATGGTCCATAAGCACGTCTTACCAGATCTGTCAGTGTCCTTCTCTCCAAGGCATTCTGCTTTCAAGGTGGTGGTGAGAGCTTTCTCTTTTAACATGAACTCTTTCTCTCCCTTCTTCGACTACGACTACCCAGCTACATTTGACTCTGCTTCTAGAACCTCTACCAACTGTACCACTGTAACAACCAGCACAAAATAGTCTCCAGGACACCCAGCAGGGTATACTTATCTTTTCTGCCACTTCTCCAAAACATCCCACTGAAGAAGTTCCTAGGAAGAGAAAGTGTAAAAGGATGTACTTGGACTCACCACAAGAGTCCGTCACAGAAGATGCCGACTTTGATGAGGAGAATGCTCCGAAGATTACCACCTGATGACTTCTCACTTGGAGACATTCGAGAACTCCTAAAGCAAAGGGGTGGTTGGTCACCCGACAACCCTTTCCAAGAGGAGTCCTGGAGGCTTTTGGAGCTGGCCCATCTACCTCCTGGGTGACTCAGCCTGCTGATGAGTTCATAGATTTGGTCTCTGGTTGGGTGTGGAAGGAGCCTGATACCATCAAGCCTATCCCCAAGAGGCCAGGTAGGATCCTGGTACCACCTAAGGACAAAACTAATTGAAGCAAAGGAGTACCAGTTGATGCCATGGTTATAGTGGTAGCCACAAAAACAGAAATAGTGGAACAATATTCCTCTGTCCACCCCCACCCCCTAAAAAAGAGTATAGGGTGCTGGACAGATTTGTGAAGCGTGCATATGCTTCAGCAGCCTTTGCCCTTCAAGTCACTGAATTATCTGGTGCACTTCACAAGACTACAGAGGGATTTGATTAAGGAACTTACCAAATCCCTCTTTGGGACCTTATCCTCTAAGGCAGAGAGTACTCTTGCATCACAGCTGGCTACCTTTCAGTTCATTTCAAATTTGTTCATAAGGCTTATCTCCCATGCTGTTGAAGGTACTTCACGGCTGTGGGTTCAGGCATTGCTATCAGAAGACATGCCTGAATGCGCTTGTTTGACTTTGCAGAACCCTTCCAATCTTCCTTTGTCAGTGCTCCTTTTGATGGAAGTTCCTTATTTGACCCCAAAGTAAAAGACAAACTCTCTAGGTGTAAGCAGGAAGGTAAAACCCTGTCTGCTGTGGGTGTATGTTTTTCAATCCCTCAATTGACCTTTTCTAGAAACCAATGAGGCAGATGGATAATGTGGCTTAAAAAAATCCCAGAGTCCCTTAAAAGATCCATGTAAAGACAGTTCCACAGGGGTAGTGGAAAGAATTCAAATGGAAGATGCTGTCCCCGTAGGAGAGTTGGTCCACATAATCAGGGATCTAGAGATACCTTCTCTGACAGATCCTATCAGCACTCCTGAAAGGAGTCCTGACTGCCCATTTCTGGAGGCAGTTGAGTCATTTATCCCTGCACCTGAGAACCTGTTGGAGATTACAAAAGATTCTTAAATTTAAAGGATTATATCTATAGGTTATATAATACCCTTTTCCCTTCCACTCCCATTAGTAGTAAACAAAATTCCCAGTGTTCCAAGCAGTCAGAGGGAAGCAGCTGCACTAGAGATAAAGAAAAAATGAGTCATCCAAGAAGTGCCCCCCAGATCAGAGAGTCCAGAACTTACTTGAGATTTTTTTTATTGCCAAAGAAAACAGGGGACTGGATGCCAATTTTAGATCTCAGCAAACTAAACCAGTCGGTTCAGTACACAAAGTTCCAGATGGTTATGGTTCGGTCCATTCTGCCTTTTCTGCACAAGGATGACTGGATGTGCTCGATAGACCTTCAGGATGTGTACTATCATATCAAGATGAACAGACAATCCAGGAGATATCTACACTTCCAGCTGGGAGCCAGTCATTACCAATTCAGATCTATATCCTTTGGTCTCACCACAGCCCCCAGGGTGTTCATCAAGTGTATGGCAGCAGTAGCAGCTCACCTGAAACTGCAAGTATTCCAGGTGTTTCCATATTTGGAAGACTGGCTTATAACCGTTCTGACCAGGCATCATCTTATTCAAGCAAAAGACTACGTATTCCAGTTATGCTGTCACCTGGGAATTACAATCAATCACAACAAATCTCAGTTCGAACCAGCACAGATATTGAAGTTCATCAGAGCCATGCTCAATACAGTATCTGTAACAGCCTGTCTCCCTCTGTCAAGAGTCCTAATTATTCTATTCCAGGTCAGAAAGATCATTCAAAGTTCTTCTCTTTCAACTCAACTGATCCTTCAAGCAGTTGGGTCCATGTCAGCGGCAATCATTCAGGTACCATTACCCAAGTACAATATGAAGATCCTTCACTGGACTGTAGCAACTCAGTGGTTCATTCTCCACCAACCTTTATCCAGTCAGGTCAAAATAATGCAGGCTTGCAAAAATTTCCTTCTATGATGGATGCACTCCAATAAAAGAAGGTCATCCCTTTGTTCTCCCCCAGCCCAAGGCCATAGTGATCATGGACACTTCCCAGATTGGGTGGGAAAGGCCATCCAAGGCACATGGTCTCCAGAAGAGGCCAACATGCATATCAGTGTTCTGGAAATTAGGGATGTCCTAGCATTGCAGGCCTTTCAAGACACTCTTCCCACTGAGACTATTGCAATCCTGATGGAAAATATGTCAGTGATCTGGTACATCAGCAAACAAGGGGGAACCAAATCTTACCCCCTTTGTCGAGAAGCTATGAGATTGTTGCAGTGGGCAATCTCATCGAATCATTTTCTGATAGCAACTCACATTATGGAGAAATCCACCATCATTGCAGACAAGTTAAGCAGGGCTAGTCTAATGCCTGATGAGTAGTCCCTCAATATGAAGGTTGCAGAAAGGATTTCCCATCAGTGGAGGCAGCCATGCTGCAACCTCTTTGCATCTTCCCTCAACAGCAAGTGCAGCAGAATCTTTGCCCTGATCCCCCCTCTAGAGGAGTCATCGAGGGACGCTCGTCTTCATGATTGGCTCCCCGCTCTCCTTTACACCTACCCCCAGTACCTCTAATTCCCAAATGTCTTCAGAAAACATGTTGATTGAAGAGCACAGTTATCCTCATTGTCCCTTGTTGGCCTCATCAGATTTGTTTTCTCTTCATCTCCTCCATCCTCCATGGATTCTGGATCTAACTCCAGACATAGTGTCTCACCTGACAGACATGATTCATCTGAATATTCTAGACCTCAAACTGACTGCATGGTTTCTCCAGTTTCATTGATCACTAGACAGTCCAGGCTCTCCTTCCCTGTCTGTCACATCCTTTTATCATCCCACAAAGCTAGCACTAGGGAACTTTGGTAAAGTAAACAGAAAAGATTTGTTATTTGGATACAACAAAGTGATCTGGATCCCTTTTCAGCAGTGGTTCCTAAAGTTCTTGAATTTTTAGCTAGTAATTTCAGTGAAGGTGCTAGCTCTTCCACTGTAAAAGTTCATCTAGCTGCTATTTCCAGTTTTCATATAGGAGTAAGTAACTTGTCTTTACCATCTTCCAAACTTTGTAAAGCCTTTCTAAGAAGAACTTTTCTACTTAAACCCCCCATTAAAAGATCCTACTCCTCCTTGGGATTTGAATATTGTTTTGCAAACTTTCACTCAATCTCTGTTTGAACCATCAGCTATACGTGAACTAAAATTATTGACCTGGAAAACTTTCTTTTTTAGTAGCCATTACCTCTGCCAGAAGAGTATCAGAATTACAGGCCTTGCTTTCCAAACCCCCCTTATTTGATTTTTCATAAGGACAGAGTATCCTTCTTTCTTCTTAAGGTGGTGCCAGAATTCAATATTAACCAGACTATCAACATCCCAGTCTTCTTTCCAAATTTCTCAAATGAGGGAGAGTATATGTTACGTCTTTTGGATGTTCACAGATGACTATGGCTTTATGTACAGAGAACCAAAAATTTCAGGAAATCAGAACAATTATTTTTCTCCTTTTCAGAGTCAAAATTAGGTAAACCAATTTCTGAACTGACTTAAGCGAAATGGTTTACTGATTGTATTACCTTTGTATACAAAAAATGAGCTTGTCTTTACCTAAAACACCAAAAACACATTCCTTCAGATTGATGGCAACTTTTTCAGCCTTTTTATCTAGATCTTCTTTGGATGATATTTGTGAAGCCACAACTTGGGCTAATCCTCAGACTTTTACTACTCATTACAAACTGGATCTGGCTCTGTCCCATCAGTTCATGAATGAATGAAAATGACAACATTGGATAAAAAAGTTATGTACTGACCATAGCATTCCATCTGTGTTGTCCATTTTCATTCTTCCTCAACTTCCCTCCCACCGACTCCCTCCTTATTTATCTCTTGGAGGAATTGAAAGATGCTTTGTTTAAGTCCGATTCTGTTATATTATCTTTTCCTTATGCTATGCAGGTATAAGGGGCAGCAAACAGGATCTGAGATATGCTAAGTGCCTAGGGCATTATGAGTATAGGGAAGAGCTCGAGAGTTTGGGTTCCCTGAGCTGGAAGAAGCATCCAAATTGAATCCAAGGATCGGATCTGAACCCATCAGTTGAAGAATGAAAAGAGACAGCACAGATGGAATGTTATGGTGAGTATATTATTTTTTTAAAGCATAATTCTAAAAACTGTAAAATTTGTGGAACCTCTTACATATGCTGTAGGGGTTAGAAAATGACAAATGTACATTTGGTAAAAATGAAGAAAATTTGTGGTTTTGAACTTGCTGCCAAGAAATATCCCTTTAGACTGTCAGACATAATCCCTGCTTTGACTTAATACTGCAGAATGTCCTTAATATGGGATATAAAATCATTACTAGGGTCATATATAAATTTGAAACAAAACTTAACATCAGAATGTTGTTTTAACTCCCCCTTCTGTGTACCCACTACTTTTTTTCTTGTAAACTGTAAAATTGGCCAAGCATATTTTTACAAGTTATTTCCTTTATTTCTAAGTAGATACTGAAAAGTGGTATCTAATTGTTTGAGAATTGCAATTTCAAAATGTTTTACTGATTGACAGTAACGGGGATATAAAGGTGGCCTAAAGTATAAACAGCATTAAAAAAGAATGTGTAAACATACTAGCTTATTTCTCCTTAAACCAAATGTGTATATTTTTTGCACAAAGCTCAAACATCATGTACAGTTGGAATGTCAAAAGTGAAACGTGTACATAATTCAAGTCTTTTATTCAACAAATTAACTTCATTTTTATTGAGAGTGCAAGCAGGCAAATGTAAAACTGAGTTATTATAGTCCAAAGGCAGATTTTAAATTGGGGCATTTAGCTGTTCTTGAAATACCCCAGTCGGCTCTCCTATGCTGGCAGGCACCCCAATAATGTCTGAAGGACATAATGTGTTAGATACCACATTAACTTGTTTGGAATGTTGCATTTCATCATCTAATTCAACATCTTGTTCAGGATTAATAAAAGTTTATCTGTAGTACCTAAATCAGACAGCAAAGAACTAGAGGCTCTTAAGATGGTCTTCAACATGTACATTCTTTTGAAATGAGCATTGAGGCTGTCCCTCCTATGTGTGTTTTCTAAATCTGAAAATTCATGGTCTTTATCTGCTACATACCAGTTACAGAAATAAAAGTGTAGGAGCACCTAGTGTCTTACCAGCTGTCAAAGCCCTTGAAAGCCACTAAAGCACTTAGCACTATTAGACAGTCACAGAAATAAAGTGCACCTCTATAGCAGTAATTGCTTTAAGAAGTGTTAGATATTTAACGCCACACTTTGTTTATTGGTGTAGTACAACAAAGCATCAGGCATCTTATGAAAGCTGGTTTATGTTCTGGTCCTGTTCTTTGCTGGCAGGTAATGTTCGCTTCTCATCCCTAGCATAAGATACAGTCTTAACAGTACCTAGATGTCCTTAGCAAGCTTTTGATAAGCACCCTTATGTACTGTTAATACTGGGTCTTGCTGTAAGGAAATCCTTAACAAATGTGTATTTTCTCAAGTTTGGGAGTGTAATGGCAGCACTCTGTGCAATATGTATTACTTCCAGCTGCTCCAAATAACCAGCTTATAAATCCAAATTCTAAGTATTATAGAAATAAAAACATCTCATTAAGATCACAAGCAGATAAAACCACAGTAGAAATTACCCATAACTGTTTTTTGCTATCTAAAATAATCTGCTAGCTATTTTTACCATTTTTAAAATAAAATTGTGTTTATCAATGCTTATAAGCATAAATCTGTTATTCTGATAGAAACTATGTGGTTGAAAACTTTGCTGATTATTCTTTTGCAACCTATATTACTGAGATATTTCCTAGTATGAAATTTTACTGGTCATGAAAATTTTCACACTTAAAATGTAACTCATGTATATTTAGCTATATAAACAATCTTTCACACATTGAATCTTACCAAGTGTTTAATATTCAAAAACCTTAGAAAAATTATTTGTGGTAAAAGACCTAGTTTATGTATATACCTACATATATGATGGTAGTTACAACAACTTTTGCTCTTCAGTGTTGAAATAGCAGGTCATTGATTGCTCATTGACCTAACATCTGTTTTTTTATGTTTGTTATAAATGGTGATAAACCCTTAGGTCTGCTATATTCAACAGGCAAAAAAAAATTCAATAATCTATCATTGTTACGAACAGACCAATATTTTCAGATTATCTGTTGAATTTTATAGCTGTTTCTGCTATAAGTATTAATGAACCTCAGAGCTTTTTGAGTGGTATCAGTCTGTGTTGTTTAATATTAAAGGTCTGTATGGGAAAGAACTCCTACATTAATTATTGCTTTGCAATAAAGTTGTCATTATATTCCTTATGAACAAACCTATCTTTTGGATCTTGCTTAACGTTGTGACATTCATTTTCAAAAGAGAAGAAACATTTTAATCTCATAAGCTGAGATGTGGGGATGTTCTTGATCATCTTTTTTTGCGTGTGTGATTATTTCCCGGCATAGTAGACTCTACTTCTAATACTTTTATATATATACCGATTGCATATTTAATTGCATTTTTTTCTTTTATTATTACATCACTGGTTTGTTCTCATGCTTTATTGTATCCTATGTATTCTACTGATAATCTGTATGTATATATGCTTTTTAGATGCATCTATGCTACTGTTTTTCTGTTTTCTTTGACGTTATTTAATTCTGTGGAGCTTTTCTCCCATGGCTTCCATTAAAAATGGCTAAACAAATGTCAATAAATAAAAAAAAATAAACAATATGTTGGGGATGGCAACCACTTGCTGCCAAAGAGAGTGCTTTGAGAATGAATTGCAGTATATGGATGTATGAATAAAAACATCCAATAATTTCATAATAGGCACATCCAAAAAGTGTATTATAAACCTTTCAGATTTCAGCATGAAATCTGTATCAAAATACATATTAGAAAGGTACACTAAGAACTCTTTCAGTTTTTCAGCACCCCACATATATGTATATATATATATATATATATATATATATATATATATATATATACATATATATATATATAGATACATATACACAGCAACACTTGTAAGTATCCTGAAGAAAAATGTTGGTGCTTCCAATGTACATAAAATAGACTTCAAAAAAATTAATAAATAAAAAATAAAATAAAAGATCTAGTGAGATGGGTCAAAGCTGCCCCTCCTTTTGGTATACTATATTTGTTGGAAACAATTATCACAACAATGTAGCATATTTTTAGTTACAGTTCTGTCAGCTATCACAAAGTTATCAAATTCACAGCTATTATTTCTCATACAGACAGTATTTAATGGCTTGAAGTCCAGTATGATGAGGAATATTGATGTGCAGTGATTTAGCATTTAGGATACAGAGAAAGTTGTTCTGTTCCACAAGTAAACATGTCATCAGTTGTAAAATATGAGCTATATATTTAATTCTAACAGGAATATTAGATAACACTGATTTCAGCATAATTCTAAAAACTGTGAAATTTGTTCCGTTAGGGAACCTCTACCATATGCAGTAGGCCCCCTAGGTGTTAGGGTATGACAAATATGCATTTAGTAAAATGAAGAAAATGTATTAATTTGAAGTTGCTACAAAGAACTATCCCTTTATATTGTCAAACACGATCTCTGCTTCTACTTAGTACTGCAGAATTTCCTTAATGTGGAGTAGAAAATCATTAGTAAGGTCATAGGAAAGTCTGAAACAAACCTTAACATCAGAATGTTGTTTTCAAACTTTTGTAGCATCATTCTTCCAGTCAGACATTTAGTCCCCACCACCACTTTTTTCTGTACAACCACTAATTGCTTGTTCTCTTGTAAACTGTTTAAAACTGACCTAGCATATTTTGACAAGTTATTTCCTTTATTTCTAAATAAATACTGAAAACTGGTATCTAATTCTTTGAGAACTGCAATTTCAAAATGTTTTACTTATTGATGGTAATTGGGATATATAAAGGTGGACTTTTAAAATTTAAACAATATTAATAAAAGTCTTAAAAGTATGACTGTACTAGCTTGCTAGCTTAAACCAAATGTGTACATATTTTTTGCATAGAGGTGTAACATAATGTACAATTGGAATGTCAAAACTGAAATTAACTTTAGTTTTACTGAGAATACAAGCAGACAAACGTAAAATTAAGTTATTATAGTCCAGTGCACAATTTAAATCAGGGCACTCAGCTGTTCTTGAAATACCCTAGCTGACTCTCCTGTGCTTGCAGTCACCCCTATGTTGTCTAAAGGATGTAATATGTTCGGCACCGTTTATTTTGTTTGGGATGTTGGCTTTCACCCTCTTACTCATCATCTTGCTCAGGATTTTAAAAAAGGTTCATCTACTATATCTAAATCAGATAGCAGAGAACTAGAGGCCCTTAAGATGAACTTCAACAGGTATCTTTTTTGAAATGAGCTTTGAAGCTGTCCCTTCTATAAGTGTCTTCTAAATTTGCAAAATTCGCAGTCCTACTTGACTTCTTCCAATTAGGTTCCTTGTTCATTTTGTAATCATTCAATGTCTGCAGTTGTTTCTGCTTTCTTCTTCTATAATTCAGTTTCCACTTCCCTAGTATTGATGTAATCATTAGCCATACTGGGAATAAATCACATGCAAAGAAAAAAAAAACAGCACTTTTTTTTTAATCATTCTTGCGCTGCCCATTCAGATTAACCACAAAACAAACTTAATAGTTAATGAAACAGTTCACAAACACCATAATGGTGGTATGTTGAGCTACCTACAATTTTTTAAGAAACTAATTTTCTCCGTTGTCCACCCAGAGCTATATTTGTACCCTTAAACCTCTTGATGCCATGTCTTTCAATACATATATCTGAAGAAATTTAAAATGCCAAATATTTACTTAGGAGGTACTTCTTAGTGGACTGAAAACTATGATCTGATGTTGTCAGTTTTCATTTTATCCTTAACATGTGGGTTCAGTTCCAACATCGGAACCGACTCGGATGTTACTCCAGCAAGTGCTGACCAAAAACTGTTGAGCTTCACCTCTACCCATAATCCCTCTCTTCCATTTACCTCAGATCTCATTTGTAGCTTTTCCGGACAGACATGTTTACCAAAGCTCTCAAGCTTAGTTTTGCTTTTTTGAATAGTTTTTACTTCTATTTTTTACACTTCTCTTTTTCAGTGTTTATTCTTGATCACTGTCTTCTTTCCATACACTTTGGTTTATTCTCTGCTATCATTGTTGATAGCTTTCTTCCATATACTTTGGTGTACTCTTTAACTATCATCGTTGATAGTTTCTTTCTTTTCTCCCCTTTCCCCACATGAAAAAAAAAAGTCTGCCTTCCTTCTGCCTTTTCTTGTTGAGAGTTTTGTCTCTCTTTTGCGTCAGTGGTGTGTGTGTGTGTGTGTGTGTGTGTGTGTGTGTGTGTGTGTGTGTGTGTGTGTGTGTGTGTGTGTGTGTGTGTGTGTGTGTGTGTGTGTGTGTGTGTGTGTGTGTGTGTGTGTGTGTGTACGCACGTTTCCAACCCCCTTTTGTATTATAGCTGAGAAAACTAAGGCCCCTTCTGGCTTAAAAAAATGCCAAAAGTATGGCCATAAGATACGCTTTCTGATTTACATCTTTTATGTGTATATTGTTTGGGTCCTGTGCATTTACAGGAAGATTGCCATGATTTTAGCCATAAGGTTGAGAGGAGACTCAAGCTGATTTTGAAAGGCTTGATTCCTTCCGCCTTTGTAGAGGCCCTAACTGCTATAGACTAAAGTAAAGCTGATGTTTCTTTCCCTTCTTCATTGTCCTCTGTGGAGAAGGGCAAAAAGAGGAGTTTGTCAGTACCATCCTTTCCTTTGGCACAGACAGGTAAGAAACATAGATCCTCATCTCCTAAAAGTTATTCAGAGCTGAAAGACTCTTGACTGTAAGATTTCGGTACCTGGAAAATCACTGGCACCGACCACCATTCCTGTGTCAAAACCCTTGATGCCGATGGCTTTGGCACAAGAAAATTTGCCTTCTGGTTCTACATCGACACTGACTACTTCAGTGCAGACTATAGATAAAGGGAGAAAGGAAGGTCTACCCAGGACTTGTTACTCCCCATCTATTGATCCTTTGTGGATGAGTTACCTGAGGTTTTTCTTCAAAGACCTAAATCACCCTCTCTGTTGTCAGTCTCTTCCACTAAAAGCCTTCAGAACTAAATGTGGAGAGACTGGTGAGTAAAATTTTGTGGGCGAGAGGTTTCACAGGGCTTCCTTCCATTCCAGCACATATGAGCTCAGGAGCTGAACCTTCATTCACCTCTCTAACCACTCCTCCTCTCACCTCCTCCTTTCAAAGTTTACAGGTCTGAGTTGCCTGGTGCTGGTTGTATTGGTTCTGGAGATCTCTGTCTCTCTTCTGAGCTATTTTGTGCCCCAAGTTCTTCAGTTATTTCAGAGCCAGAGACTTCCTGGGGCCATATCTGTCCTGTCGGCTCTAAGTGGCAGGAGTTGACTCCAGTTTTTTTTTTCAGAGCCATCCCTGCACCTTGAAGCTTTGCACTGTTTAGTTCAGCTCCAGCTCCAGCTTCTGTCTCGGGGCTGTTTCTTCGGAGCGGAGAGTGACCACAGTTCTGAGGTAGTCTGTCTCGGATCCGGGCTCCCTTCCCTCTTTGGGGAGCCAGCCTTCAAGGCAATGGAAAGAACTTTGTCTCTTACAATGACTCAGTTGGCCCTTTCCTTCTTGGAGCAGATACCTTCCCCACACCCAGTTATTCGACCTGTCTCTCCACTGGGGCAGAGAGTACCTAAACCTCAGGAATCTCAGATACAGATTCTGTCACCTTCTGATATGTCTCCAGACTATACCCCTGAGAAGTTTCCTCAGAATAAAAAGTGCAAGCACTTAGATTTCCCGTAGGAATCAATCATGGAAGACACTGATTTTGATGAAAGGGAAGGGTCCCCAAGGTCACCCCCTGAAGATGTCTGCTTTAGAGACATCCTAGACATTTTGGAACAGAGGGGTGAATGGAAGTCCCAAAACCCTTTCTCTGAGGAATCAGTTTACCTGCAGGCTTTTGTACTCGCCTGTACCTCTTCAGTGACTCCACCCACTGACAAACTCATTCAGTTGATTTCTCAGCGGGTGTGGAAGGCTATGGACACTATTGAACCCATCCTCAAGAGATCAGACAAAATTTTATCTGCACCTGAGGATAAACAACTCTGGGCTAATGGTCTAGCAGTAGAGGCCATGGTCATAGTGGCCACCACAACAAAAGAACTCACTGAGTAGAGTTTATCCATCTACCCAACAGAGAGTTTCAGGCAGTAGATAGATTTGTGGAGCGAGCTTATGCTTCATCAACCTTCGCCTTAAAGTCTTTGAATTTCCTGCCACATTTCACTAGACTTTAGAGGGATCTGGTCAAGGGGTTGTCAGATACCCTGGAAGGAGCTGTTACTGAGAGAGTCCAAGAGAAGGCTGCTTCCCAGTTGGCCACCCTGGAGTCTATCTTAAACTTGTCCATGAGGACCACTGCACATGCAGCCAAATGGACCACCAGAGGGGCAGATTCAGGCATAGCCATAAGGAGACATGCCTGGATGAGCCTGGATGACTTTGTGGAATCTTTTAAGTCTTCATTCGTCAATGCACATTTTGACGAATCGTCTCTGTTTGGCTCAAAAGTTAGAGAGACATTATCCAGTTGTGAGAAGGATGGTAAGACCCTTTCTGCTGTGGGTGTACATTTTTCTACCCCCCCCCCCAAAATCCTTTTCTAGGAATCAGAGGAATGGGGGAAAGATGTGGTTCAGAAAGTCTCAAGTGCCCTTCCAGGACACACATGGAGGCAGTACCCCCAGTGGCAGAAGGGAAACTACAATGGAAGACGCTGTCCACGCAGCAGAGGTGGTCTGTAGAACCAGGGCTTCAGAGACTCTTTCCCAGGTAAGCTGTTTCAGCATTCCTGAAGGAAGGCCCAATTGTCGTTCTCTGGCGGCAGTCGGGGAATGCTTATCCTTGCTCCTAAACACCTGGCTAGATATAACAACAGATACTTGGTGCAATGGATCATATCCAGAGGTTATACCCTTTTCCCATCTTCCCCATATGCAAAAAATTCCCTGTTGTTCCCAGTCAGAGGGAACCAGCAGTTCTAGAATTTCAAAAACAGCTAGACAAAAGAGTCACCCAAGAAATACCACCAGACCAGAGAGGATATGAAATTTACTCAAGATTCTTTTTAGTGAAAAAAAAAAGACAGGGGACTTGAGACCAGTTTTGGATGTCAGTGTGTTGAACAAATCAGTTCAACAAAAGAAATTCTGGATGGTCACAGTACAGCCCATTCTTCCATCTTTACAAAGGATAATTGGATGTGCTCGACAGATCATCAGAATGTGTATTACCATATAAAAATGGACAAGCGCTCCAGAAAGTTCCTCCACTTCCGGCTGGGAGATGGTCATTACCAATTCAGGGCACTACCGTTTGGTCTCACCACAGCCTCCAGGATGTTCACCAAATGCATGGCAGCAGTAGTAGCTCACTTCAGACTGCAAGTATTCCGGGTGTTTCTGTACTTGGATGACTGGCTTATTACTGCTCCAACCAGGCATCGACTGATAGAAGCAAGGGATAATGTTCTCCATACCTGTACATACTTAGGAATAACTACCAACCAAGAAAAATCCCAACTGTCTCCAACTCAGAATTTGGAGTTTATAGGGGCATTGGTAAATGTGACAACAACCATAGCATCACTTCCCCAAGTGTGATTTCAAAAAAATCATAGCCCAGGTTCAAAAAAGTAATACACAGGAAGATGGTTCCCACTCGCCTAGTTTTACAGGCCCTAGGTTCTGTGGCAGCGACAATAACTCTAGTTCCCCTTGCCAGATATCACATGAGAATTCTACAATGGCTATTGGTGTTTCAGTGGTCTATATTATATTAACCCATGTCAGACCAGATTCTGATCAGCAGTCATTGCAGAAAGTATCTAGCTTAGTGGAGCCACTCCAAAGAAATTCTTCTGGGTTACCCATTTGTCTTTCCAGAGCCCAAGGCCATAGTGACCATGGACATCTCCCAGATGGGTTGGGGGTATTTTCTGGGCAAGACTGTCCAAGACTCTTAGTCCCCTACAGATACCAGTTTGCATATCAATGTTCTGGAGCTAAGAGTGGTGCTTTTAGCGCTGCAAGCCTTTCAAACTGCTCTTCCTGCAGAAACAGTCATGATTCTAACAGACAATATGTCAGTAGTTTGGTACATCATCAAACAGGGAGGAACCAAATCTTATCCCTTTTGTCAAGAAGCACTCAGAGTGTGGCAGTGGGCAATCTCTTCCAACCACTTTCTTATAGCAATGCACATTCTGAGGAGTTCCCGTGTGATAGCAGACAAACTGAGCAGATGTATTCTCCAGCCTCATGAGTGGTCTCTCAATCCAAAAGTGATGGAAAAGATTTTCCATCAGTGGGGTCAACCTTGCTGCGAACTGTTCACCTCGCCATTAAACAACAAGTGCAGCAACTACTTTGCCCTGATTCCCCCTCCAGAAAGTCACCAAGAGAGGCTCTTCTCCGCACTTGGCCCTCCGGTCTCCCGTATGCCTTTCCCCAGATACCTCTAATCCCAGAATTCTTACAGACAGCACTCAGATTGAATGGCAGAGTAATCCTCTTTGCTCCATTCTGGCCGCGAGAGATATGGTTCCCCTTTCTTTGTCCTTATCTAATTTAATGACTATGGACTCTCAACCCAGCTCCAGACCTTCTGTCCCAGCCAGATGGGCTAGTTCACCCAGACATTCCGAACGTCAAGCTGACAGCATGGTTCCTTCAGTTCCACTAGTGGCATCTTATCCTTTCTTCCCCAGTATGCCATATTCTCCTAGCTTCTCATAAACCTTCCACATGGAAACTATATAATAGTAAATGGAAAAGATTTACCATTTGGGCTTGTGAAAGGGATATTGATCCCTTTTCTGCTTCTGTTGATAATAGAGTTCTTAGCCTCTCTTTTCAGTGCAGGAGCTTTCCCTTTTGCCATCAGAATACAGCTAGCAGCAATTTCAAATTTCCATGATGGTTTGGAAGAGCATTCCTTGGCTTCTCATAGACTTTGTAAGTCATTTTTAAAAGGGACACTTTTGCTGAAATCTCCTTTCAAAGATCCTACTCCACATTGGGACCTAAGCCTAGTGTTGCAGACTATTGTACACTTTCCCATAGAACCACCTGCAGACTGTGATTTAAAATACTTGTTGAGAAAAACATTATTTTTGGTGGCAATAACCTCTGCTAGAAGGATTTCAGAAATTCAGGCTTTATCATGTAAACCACCTTATCTGATTTTTCATAAGGACAGAGTCTCTTTACTGACAAATTCCACCTTCCTACCTAAGGTAGTGTCACAGTCTAATGTCAATCAGACAATTAATTTGCTGGTATTCTTTCCAAATTTTTCGAACAGAGGTGAACATTGTCTGCATTTGCTAGATGTTCACAGACAATTAAGTTTTTACAAAAGACATTTGAAAATCTGAACAACTATTTGTCTCCTTTGCAAGTGCTAGGTTTGGTAAACCAGTCAGCAAGACGACCTTAGCCATATGGCTCAATGATTGTATTTCCTTTATCTGTGACAGAAGGAAAATGGCCTTGCCTAGGCTTGTTAAAGCACGTCTCCACTTCAGCAATTTTCCAGTCTAGAGCTTCAATGGATGATATTTGTGCAGCAGCTACTTGGGCTTCTCCCCATACCTTTATTACTTATCAGAAATTGGATTTGGTCTGTGGGAGAAGAGCATCCTTCGGTTCAGTGGTTCTCAGGAATATCTTTCCATGAATCCTCCCAAGGTCTAACATAGCTGGGGACTCTGCCCTATATGTCAAAGATAAAATGAAAATTGACAACATCAGATAAAGAAGTTATGTACTCAACATAACATTCCATCTGTGCTGTCCACTTTCATTTATCCTTTTCTTCCCTCCCTTCATCCCCTGGCCTTTGAAGACTCTTTGGTGGAACGGATAATGTACTTATCTCTTATGGTAATCTTTGAGGCATAGCAGATGATGCTTCTGTTGAGGCTTCTTTATCTAGCAATCTATATCTAATCTGCAAACTCGATCTGAGGTAATTGGGCGACAGGGATTATGGGTAGAGGTGAAGCTTGAGAGTTTTTGGTCAGCACGAGCTGTAGTAATGGCCGAGTTGGTTCCAATGTCGGAATCAAATCCATATGTTAAGGACAAAAGAAAATGGACAACACAGATGGCATGTTATGGTGAGTCCATAACTTCTTTTTTTATTCACTGGTCAGTGATGTCATCCACTGGACCCTGCTTTTGCCAAAGTCTCCTTCTCTTCACCAGTAACTACCATTATTGCTTGTTTTAGTCTGCATTTTTTGGAAGATTTGGGTACTATGAACATTGGTCTGCATGAGCATGATATATTGTCCAGTTACTTGAATACAGTTTTAAGGAAACCGGACTCTCAAGATACCATTTAGTCAAAATAGATGGGTATTACGAGTTTGCGAGTCTTTTTAATAGTGTTTAACTTTTAGTATTAGTGTTCCTTCTTTTTTTGTTTTGTGGAGAGCTCCTGTATGTTATATATTTTTTCAAGTTCTGCTTGGGGAGCTTTGTTTTTCTTTTTAATACAGTTAATTTATTTTTGTAGCAACAAAGTGCTGGAAATGTGTGAGGATGGGTGTATTATCTCTGATGTGTTTGCCCTTTCTGCTTTTTGGTGATACAGTCGTGGAGTTAGTATATTTAAGAAAAAAGGTCTGGGGGGATTACCCCTAATATGGTGAGCCTGCTCCCCTTGCAGAAGCAGTTTGTTTTGTATTTAGCTTGTTTCACTGTTTGTGGCTTTGGATTTTACTGATTCAACATAAGCATTTTCTTTCTTCTTGAATTCTTTCAGTTTATATGACTCCAGAGTCTGCCACTTTCCTTCTTCAAACATTATTGTCTTGACAGATATGTTGGACATTTGACCTCTGGGTAGACTACTTCTCTTCTCTCTACTTAATCTGCATAGAACTTCAGCTCCTTCCAACTTGTTGTCATACATCTTGTGATTCAGTCCAACCATTAGGTCGAACAGGGAGTGTTCTAAGTATTAGACCCATAGGTTCATACTATGATACTAGGACATTGGCCTGGAGGCCATTATAAGCCTAGCCAAGAATTTCAACCATGTTCCCACAAAGTCAGCACCTGTTTTCCCTCTCCTGCAGGGACACAGGTGAGATCCCAAGGGTATATTTTCTGTTTCCCATCCAGTCGTCCAGGTTCTTCTTAAAGAGGGCTAGTGAGGTACTCTGCTTGACATGGAGAGTAAGTCTATTTCACAGATGGGGGAGTCGTTGGGACACAAATCTATCCCGCCAACAAGTTTTATTAATGTCACAGACCAGGTTGAGACCTTGCGTGCAGGTTGTGTGAGTGGAGTTTGACTTACAGATATGCAGTAACTCCATCAAGATTGAGTCTGAAACGGCCCTGTTTGCCAGACACAGGTCACCTCTGAGCAGTCTGTATGAGACTGAGTAGAGGGACAGGGCTTTTAGCCTATCTGTATAAGATATGTGTTGAGACCCTGGATTTTCCAGGTCAGGAATCTCTTTGGTCTCTCCAACTGCTGCATGTGCTTGGCAAGGTACATGCCGAAGGTGGCATTTTACTCGATAATGGGTCTGATAAGGGAGGAGTACAGGGATTTAATGACCTCCTTGTTCCTGGATGAAATACCCTTACTTATGAGGTGGGCCATGTAGAAAGCCTTCCGTACAACAGAGGCAATATGGTGGTCAAAAATCAGGCTGCTATCAACCTGGGTGCCCAAGTTCCTCACTACTGATTGCGTGTTTAGTACATTGTTATTAATGTGATAATTAGTGGGGACACTATTTTCCCCATAGGGGATAATGATGCATTTCTTGGCATTCAGTTTGAGGCCACGCTTATGGCACCAGTCATTAGTTTGGTTAAGGCCTTCTTGGAGGATGTTCACATCACTAGGGGAATTTATGACAGTGTCCAGCTTGCAGTTATCTGAAAACCTGGTCAGCCACAGACCAGTGTTTTTTGGCTTGCACCTCAGAAAAGTATATCCCAAACAGTAGAGGCCCCAAGGCCAATATAGTAAGAGCATATCTCCATAAGAGATATGTTCTTACTATATCAGTTGCTGAATGAAAGGGGTTTCTTTAATGGTTAAGAATCTCTTCTTGCTATCACTCTGTGTGCATGCAGTGCTTTCAACTAAACTAGGTTGTTGTGGATCCCTCTAACTTGGGAAGCTGTATACTGGGTATATAACATGTTAGCAATGGCCGTTGCCAAAGCTTGTTTCTTGATTTCCAGAAAGGTGTTTGCTGATGGTAAAGAGTAAACTAGTGGATTGTGGGAAATAAGTATGCTGCTGTTGTCAGTTTCCTGCATAGGATGTATCCTGTCACATGAAACTCTGCCATCCTTCAGTGTGGGAACTTTACAAGAGAAAGATGCTGAATTCTGAATTATGGAAAATATGTACCCATCTATAAGGCCTATCATGGAGGATCTGCTTGTAGACAAACTGTAATGATAAGAATGCATCTGTTCTTTGCTTATCTACAGTTTCTTCCAAATATGGTTTCAGAACTCTCCTTAAATGAGTCCATTGACCTCCTTGTATTCTTTTCAGGGACAAATTCCAGGGAAGAAAGAGCTCTTCACACCATTATCCCAGGTTCTACATGAAAAGCATACACAAATTCAGGGAGACAGACCAGCTATTTATCTTTCTTGCTGTAAGTATGGAGAAGCAGGCTGAAACAAAGCAAACCCATTATCTTTCGCCCACAGACAGCAAAGTACTCACTGTAAAATGCTGTGAGAGACAACTCCACAAGGGGTTATTACTGTTCATTTGTATATTTGTCACTTTTTCACTGTTTTCTTATCTTTAGCAAACATGATCTTGAACTATAATTCTCCAAGTCAGAACTCATTTGATGACTCATTGCTTCAAGGCTCAACCTTCTGAAACTTTTGTGTTTAAGCTTTTCTCTTGTTCTAATCTCCTACAATGGCTTAATTTGTATTATTTGAAATTCTTCCAAACAGCTACTTCTTCTGGGAGCTTTCAGTCAGATGTCACAGATACATGCACTCATAAAAGCTGATATGGGATAAGGAACTTTGAGGAAGGTGTTTTAATAACTTTCAGCTGTCCCCTTTTTATTTGGACTGGCTTTTCACACTATATCTGCAAATAGATTTTCCTGTAAGGCGGGCATATATTTTAAGATGTAATGCCCTTCATGTAGGCTTGCTGCGCATATGGGAGAGGAACTGGGAAGTACTGGGTCTGGGTTACCCATCCTCATCCAGTACAGGATGTCATGACATGTCAGTATGAGGTGAATGTAACCCCAAGTGCAAATGCTGAAAATGTTCAGAACTGTGATTAGCTGGACTGATGAAAAAAATCTTGACAGTTACCATCCGCAAAGGGCTTTCTTGCAGATTATCTGATACGGTGAGTACATATTAATTAAACCTTGATTGCTGTCATCCTAAGTCCTGCTAGTAGTACCTGCTGCCAGAATATTAGTCCTGAAAATCTGCCAGAATGAATTCTTATACCTTTACTTTGTGTCTTGCAGCAGTCACAGCAATCAAAGCCATGGGTAGACTAGCAGCAAGTCAGACACAGCATGAAGAGAATTTGTTAGCTGATGGTGGTGCAACTATCAGTCTCCTGCATTTGGCAGCACAAATTGCATTGGAGGTAAGAAAAAGCTGAACTGCTGCTTATCTTATGTTAATAAAATGTACATTGTTTATCCTAGCAACTAGAGATGGTTGTTTTGTAAAACCAGTAACTATTATAAATACATTTAGGTTCATAGGTAGGTACTAGGCTATCGGCCCAAGGGCCTACGTAAGCCTAGACAACAAGGTTCCCTGGCTTATGCCACCCAAGAAAGTTAACTGGCAATTTTCTAATAGACAATCTCCATAAAAAACATTACACTCTTTAATCTTTTTATAGTTATTATATCTCATCATTATGGCTTTTTTCTTATCCATTTCTAAATCTTTCCATGAACCAATGCAATAAGATGTTTTCATAATACTTAAGTACCATTCCTTTCTATTTTTCTCACATATATTCTTTTTTATTTTCCATAACACAATTTTGTTTTGGTACTCTGTCATTTCTTCATTCACAATGCTTTTACTTCGTTTTTTAACTTCCATTCCTTCCCACAATTCTTACTATTTATAATATAGTATTTCTATCAAGTTTTTATTTTCCTTCATAATTCCTTTTAATATCTTATATGAAATTAAAGTGCCTCGTGTACTATTGAGTTAATTAAACCCAAGCCTCCTTGCTCCTCTTTCATATATAGAATCCCTCTCTTGGCTGGATTCAGTCTAAAGCCCCATATAAAAGAAAATATAATCATCATTAGTTCCTTTTCATACATAATAGGAATCATATAGATGTCAGGAACATAAGCAATTTTTCATATTACCATGGTGTTAACAAGTGGGCTTTTTTCTATATGAAAATCTATACGATTCCCAAAAAATAGTCATATCCTTTACTACTTTGAGTACATTATCCCATTGTTTTTGTCTATATTCATTCCTTCCAAATATTCCTAATATATTTATATATTTTTCATTGAACTCAGTACATCCCATCATACCTTCAAAACCAAATCCTTTTATTCTTTATTTATACTTAAACCATTTTTAAATTGATCCTTAATTTTTCATTTACTTTTTCTCCTCCATACTAACAATTAATATAATATCATCTGCATAATTATACATTATTGACAACTGTACTTCCTTAATCATTTGTATCCACCACTACTTAACATTTTATTAATTTATCTCACTATTGCATTCATAACTAATGAGAAAATTAAACTACTAGCTGGGCAGTCCTGCTTTATTCCATGTTCTATTTTTATTCCTTCCCCAATTCAGCCATTTATATTTAGTTTCATATAGTTATTTTCATAAACAGAGTTTATTACTTGTAATTTTTTTGCTTGCATTATATGCCTGCAAAATTCCCTATAATGGTTTATATTTCCTATTATCATAGGATTTCTTGTATCCCCTATCATAACCTTAGCTTCTACATTTTTATTTATGATGTCAACAATTATTTCTCTTATTATCCATAACAACTCTTGACTTCCTTTTCCTTTTCTTCTGAATACATTTTGGTCATATATTCTATCCATTTTTATACCCTTTTTGTTATTATTCTCATAAAAAAATTTATAATCTGCATTATTTAATGTTGTAGGTCTCAATTTTTTTATCTCCTCTTTATTTCCTTTTTTAAATATAAATGTTACAACTCCTCTACATATGTCTTTATCGTTAATTCCAGTTTCTATCCATTCATTCATAACTTCTATAAAAATGTTTGCCACTCTTACATTTCTTTATACATACCATATTTAATTCCATCCAGCCCTGTCACAGAATTAATGTTAATATCTTTTAGAATTTCTTTCAATTTTTTCATAGTTATTTTTTGTTCTAAATACTCATCTTTATTAATTTTTCACCTTTATAAATGTGATTTATGTTTTATTCTCTTTTAACAAATAATTCCAATATATATTCTTTCTTTCATATATTCCTTCTTGCTGTCTCATTTGCTTACCTTCCTTATTTTCTAATTGTCTTATTTTTCCGTCTTTTATTATTTTACTCAAATATGGTTCCATCTCTTCTTTCTTTCCTTGTAAATATTTTTGTTTATTTAACAAGTTGTTAATTTTAATTTGATTCATTTTATATATTTCTTACTTTTTCATAAAACAAAATTTTCTTCTCTAAGTCTCTAAATGTTTCATGACAATATCTTACATCTCTCTTTTTTTCTTTTCTTTCTTATACATTCTAAAAACACTTTTTTATATTTCTCTTTAAAATTAAGCCACCGAACAGTCTAATTCTCATAAAATTCTCTCATAGTCATATTATTTTTTCATAATTCCCTAAGTTCTTTTTTCTATTCTAAATGTAATTCCTTTTCATTAATTCTCTTTATTCATTTTCCTATTCTTATATATTCTTCATTTTCCTGTACTTTAACCCATATAGCCACATGATCTGAAAATCCAGCATACTTAATTCCTTTTTTATAACTTTTAAACTATCACATATTAAAAAATAATCAATTGCTGACCTAATTCAATTCCTTTTATAGGTCCAGTGGTTAATCTCTCATATATTTAACTTTCCCCTTCTCACAATTTCTTTAACCATTTTAACATCACAATTGCTTTTTTCTTAAATTACAATGAAAATCACCCACCATTATAATGTCCATATTTACACAAACATATTCAAAAATATTTTTAAACATCATTTCTCTCTTTTTTATTACATATGCATATAAAGCTACAATTCTATACACATATTTTTCTATCTCAAGTCTAATACCGTAATTCGTCCTAGTTACACTATTGTTACAAATAATAGTGTAATGCTTTCTTGACATAATATACATATGCCCCAGCATGTTTCTTTCCCCATGTTCCAAACTAATGCACCATTCCAAAGTTTTTCAGTTTGTGTTCTTTCTTCCTCTGTTAATAATCAGATATATTGTACAACAATATGTGCATCTACTGCAGCACACCATTGTAGTATACCTGTTCTCCTTTTAAGATTTTTCATACTGTTCACATTTAAAGCTAATATTTTTAGCTTTTAAGAAAAGAACAGTTAGTATAGTAAAATGTTTATCCATTTCCTTTCTTATTTTTCTCTAAGCATTATGTTTTTTTAAACTTTATTTTCCTTTAACTCTTTTCCCTATCATTTTTTTTATTTATTATTGTGCGTCAATCACTTTCTTCCTCACTTGTCTCTTCTGTTTCTTTTTCCTAGTTACTTTCTTTAACTTCATGTATAACCTCTTTATCATTCACATCTTTTTGTACATTTTCTTTTATAACTCATTCTTCTATCTCTTTTGCCTGTATAACTTCATTTTCTTGTACACTCATTTCACATTCTAGCCATGAATGACCAGTATTGCCAAATTGTTTGCACTTTAAATCACATTTTCGCATTATGCCCTCTTTTACCACATAAATAACATTTTATCACACTGATTGATTAAATGATCATTTTTTCCGCAAAAATAACACGTCTTTGGTTGACTCCTGTATTTCACAAAACCCCTGTTGCCATGAACATTAATAATACTGGGTACATGCATAATATTATCATTTTCCATTTTCAGTATTACTCCACATTCCCCATCCCCCAGTCCATAGTCCTCTTTCATCACTTTCATCATATATTTTTGTAAGGTTTACTTCTTTACATATAGTTAAATGTTTTTTTCAGTTGTTTTGCTTCAACTTCAGTTCTAAACTGGATCATTATTCTTTTTTTGTCTGTCAAAAGCTTGCACCACATATTTGACCATGGATAAATGTTTTATTTTGTTCATATGCACCCAAAAAAAATTTCCATGGCCTGCTCAGTATCAAATATTAAGTCACAAAAAGTCTCTATTAATTAAAATAAATGCTCTTAACTCTTTTGCTTTGACACCCAGAAGTACAATGACAGAGTCCCAAACCTCATACCTGTCCAGGCTTTCTTCTTTTTTATTGCTCACACATACTGTATACTTCTTTTTTGTTTCTTTTATTTCTTCTTTGCTCCTTCCTCTCCAACAGTTTCTGCATAAGTTTTTGTCTCTGGAACTTTTTCTGGCACAGTCTCTTCTTTTTCTTCTTCTGTGTTTCCGTTATGTCATGCCATGAAATTGCTGCCCCACTTTCTTCCAAATAATCATCCCACAACTTCCCCAATTGGAGGGTTATAATTATGCATTTTCAGAGGTAATGGTCTCTCCTTCAAACAATCTCCTCTGAACGTTTTCTTCTGAATCTATCTGTTCAGGTACAATCTCCTTTTCCTCAAATGTCACTGTTTTTTCTGCACCCACATCATCAGAAAAAAAAATTCTGATAGCAATTCTACCATTTCAACTACATTTTCAGCAACTCTCACTCAAGTTTCAGCAAAAGCTGAATCAGCCATGTTTTCTGCCTGTTCCTCCTGGCTGCCTCCACGCCTGGGCAGGAAACATGAAGTCAGGATTTGACTTGCGTGTTTACACTGTATGTCCACCAATAACACCAAGTGTAGCATTACAAAAACAATTTGAACACAAAAAAGTAAAGCTACTGGGCAGGAACAAAAGATTTAACACCTCGGATCCCTTATAAATGTTTTATTTTATTCCAAAAGACAAGGTTAAAACCATAACTCTGCGCTTTTGTCCTGCCAAACAGGACTTCATCAGAATACTAAATACACTTTTACATCCCCTTATAAAGTCAAGATTGCCACCAACTGATCTTGCAAATTGATTAAGCAGTAAATGTTTAAAGAAGCGGTTTCACATTAAGATCTTCGTTAAAAACCATGAGTGAATAAATATTTATTAATTCATAAATATTTGGGTTTTTCTTCACATTATCACTGCTATCTCTTGCGGTTTTATCAGTCATAGTTATACCTTTCTAAATAAAAGATACAGCTTTGTTCTTATTAAAAGTCTTTGGGTGTTCCCTTTGTGGTTTAGATTGCTAATTCCTTTTCCTCCTGTGCCTACTTGTTTTTTTGTATTTTCTGTATTTGCTGTGTTTACATTTAGATTTATGGACAAAGACCTCAGGATTTAAGGAATTTGTGGGATGCTGTATGCTGACTTTACTAAAAGAATTGTTAATCTATACATAAGTTATGTTTCTATGAACCTATATCTTTGTATGATATTCTTGTGTAATTTCTTTATGACATGCTATTGGAGCTTTTCTCCCCAGGCCTCCGCTGAAAATGGATATGTGTCCAGTCAGACTTTCCCGGTTAACAAATGTAAAATAAAAAATAAATAAATGTGATCATAAGCTGCCCCCAAGATAAGTATGGCAAATGCATCTATTGTCTCGCTCCAAGCATCTCAGTGTGGGCTGACAATTCTATGCAGCCTTTGGGTCTTACTCTATGACTGACTGCTGTGCCAAAGTTGTCTTAAAAGTGTTGCTCCCAGCTGTTTCTGGTGCTTCTGGCCCCACTGCCATGTCTTCTTCTCCTTCCAAATTTGCCAAGAAGAAAAAGGAGAAAGACATAGAAAAAGAGAGAGAGAGAGAAAAGAGAAGAAAAAATATGAAGAGTTCAAAAAAGGGGAAAAGCAGAAGTTAAAGTTTGAACAAAGGGATAAAAAAGACCCGTTATGTCCCCTCTAAAGGCCCCAAGGTGCTTGGCTCCTCTGGCTCCTTTAAGAGACCTTGGGATCAGTGCTGTTCTAGCTCCTGTCTCCATCCTTATCAGTGCTTTTCTTAGATCTGAACACTTGCATTTCCATGGATGGCAAAATGGGGTTGGATTCATTCACCTTTCATGGCCACCATCCCAGAGCTTGAGTTTTCTCTGGAGCCATCTCCTCAGAGAGGTCCAAGCATCCCCCTTTTGGCCCCAGGAAGTTCCCTTGCCCATCTCTCAACTTATCAAACCTTTGTCACTGGCTTCTGTGAGGTCTGCCAAGAGCTTAAAGGAATCTGATTTGAACTAGCTCATGAGAACCTTTCTTAAGACCCACATGGACCATTCCCTTGCCCTTTGTCCAGAGAGTGAAAGGACTTGCCCCAGTGGTCCTGACTATTTCAGTTTCTCCTCTGTCCCACCTTTTGTCACATGTGCATTTGGTTCCAACACTTCCCTATGTTACTCCCTCATCATAGGTTCATAGGTTGGTACTAGGCTATCAGCCCTAGGGCCTATACAAGCCTAGCCATAACAATTCCCTGGCTATTTCTTCCCAAATTATTTACTTCCCTGGACCCCTGTCTAGCAGGGCGACTGACGTGATCTCTGGGGTGAATTTCCTTTCTCCAATCCAATCGTCAAGGTTCCTTTTGAAGAGGGCCAAAGAGGTACTCTGCTTGACATGTATGGGCAATCTGTTCCAGAGTCTGGGGAGTCTCTAGGTCAGGAACCTATCCCTCCAGCATGTTTTGTTTATTGTGATGACAAGGTTTAAATCCCTGGAGCGTGTGGCTCTGAGGGATTGGGATTTCTTTAAGTGTAGCATGTCCAACAGCTCTGGGTTTGACATGGCCTTGTATGTTAAGCAGAGATCGCCTCTGAGTAGACGATATGCGACAGAGTATAGCTGGAGTTTTTAAGGCGGTCAGTGTAGGGCATCTGCTTTAGGCCTGTGATTCTTTTAGTGAGGTTTTTCTGCGGCCTTTCCAGTTGTTGCAGATGTCTTGAGAGGTACATACCAAATGGGGCATTGTATTCTATAATGGGTCTAATGAAGGATGAGCACAGTGGGACAATGACCTCCTTTTTTCTGGATGAAAAGCCCTTAGTGATGAGGTATGCCACATAAAAGGATTTCCTGACTGTTGTGGTGATGTGGTTATAGAAGGTGAGACCACTGTCCACCTGTGTCCCTAAGTCTCTTATCACACTTTCGGTGTTTAGTGTACTGCTACCTATGTGGTAATTCACGGATACATGTTTTTTTCCCAATGGGGATAACTATACATTTCTTGGCATTGAGCTTGAGCCCATGGCTCTGGCACCAAGCATCTGTTTCTGTAACGCCATTTTGTAGAATATCCACATCATTTGGGGATTCAGTAATGGCTCCCAGTATGCAGTCATCTGTGAACTTTGTTAGCCAGAGTCCCTTAGTGTTGGCCTGTACTTCAGAGAAGTAGATGCCAAACAAGAGCGGTCCCAGGACTGAACCCTGAGGTACTCCACTTGTCACTTGTCTGGAGCTGGATTTGGAGTCGGCTACTTTTACAGTGTGGGTTCTATCAGTAAGCCAGTTAGCAACCCATAGGGTGACGTAGGGATTAATGCCCAGCTTAGTAAGTTTATCTATGATTCCAGAGTGGGGGATGGTGTCAAAGGCCTTGGCAAGGTCTAGATAGGCTGTGTGGACCACCTTACCCTTGTCCATGGCTCTAGAGACTGATTCGAAGAAGCCAGTCAGGTTCAGGAGACAAGATCGGCCCTTCACGAACCCAAACTGGGTGGGGTCCAGGGTTTGAAGGTTGCCAATGTCTTTGTTTATAAGTTCCATGATAATACGCTCCATGGCCTTGCAGATAAGGCTTGTCAGACTGATGGGACAGTAGCTTCCGGGATCCAAGGTGGATCCCCCCTTGTGGAGTGGGATAACTGTAGCTCTGTGTCACTCAGTGGGCATGAAACCTGAGGTGAGGCTATAATTAAACATGACACTTAGGTGAGGTGCCAGTTCATATTGTAGTTCATGTAGTACACAGCCCGGGATGTCATCTGGTCCCATGGATGCTGTATTCTTAGCTTTAGAGAGTGCGTTTTTTACCTGTGTGGCCATTATTACCGGAATTTGGCAATCTTCCGGTATTGAGATGGGCGATTTAGGGGATGAGAGGGGGGTGAAGTTGGCACTGAATCGATCTGCCAGGATATTGGCAATATCCTTGGGATCAGTATATTTAATGCCATTCTGTTTTAGCTCAGAGCAGATCTGAGCATTGCCATTTAGATTCTTGACACAGTTATAGAATGCCTTGTGGTTGTCTTTGGAATCTTTGCCAATTTTATTTTCGTAACTAGCTTTGGAGGATTTTATGAGGGATCTCAGTTTCTTACTGAGGCTGGTAAGGGAGTTTTTTGCATCCTGGGATTTTCCTCTTTTCTGCAACAGTTTCTTCCTTTTGTTGTAAAGTTTGTTTGTGGCAGGGGACCACCAGATTGGCTTCCTTTTTTTGGATGAGAGCATCTTGGTTCTATTTGGGATGGCACGATTCATGCATGAGTGGATGTGCTCGTACAGTGCCTTAGTGTAGGATTCAGCAGTTGAACTTTCAGATGTTAAGTTGTCAATCTCGCCTTCATTCTTGCTGGATGGGTTCGGAGCTGATCCCCGACTCCGACTCGGCCACTTACTAAAGCTCGAGAGCTTATTTTACCGGCTCGAGGCAACCCTATATCCCATGATGCTAGGCGATAACTCTCCAGATCTCGTTTGCCACTTTCGCTTGCGAGGTGCGTATTTTTACCGGCTCCTGGTAAGTCTTTGAAAACATAGTTTTTCAGTCACCCTTTTTGGTTAGTTTTTTCACCCAGTTGTTTTTCAGTAGTTAGCGACTACCTTTAATTCTATTCCTGTTAATACTTCCCTTTTTTTTTCCCTTATACCCCCCCCCTCCACTCTTAGGTTAGGCCTTAAGCCTGCCCCTTTCCTAATTATTCTTAGAGATCCTGTGGAGTGTTTGGGTGTGTCAGTATCCCAATTAATATTTTTATTAATATTTTATTGTTTTTTGAGTGTTTTGTGTGTGTGTGTGTGTTTTCTCTTCCTTTTGTGATCCCTCGACACTGTTATGTCGAAGGAACCAAAGGAAACTAAGGTCTCAGGCTTTAAGAAGTGTGACTCGTGCTGTCAGAAAATGTCTCTGATAGACGGTCACACTTCTTGTGTTTACTGCCTGGGACCCCTGCACCTGCAGGACTCTTGTTCTGTGTGTCATGCATTCAGTCCAAGAGTCCTGCAGGAGCGCAGGAACAAACTTATATTGAGGGGCTTGTTAAAGCCCGAGGGCTCCCCGACTAAGTCTGCGTCGGGGAGGCCTTCGATACCAGCAAAACCGTCAGCTCCAAGTACCAAGCCTTCGGCTGCTGGCTCTTTGTCTGTGCCTAGATCGGCTCCAGCTGGAGCCGATCCCTCTGAGTCACAGGTTCCTGTCTCGGCACCACTCGGCGCCGATACCTCTGAGCCCATGCATTCACAGTCGGCTCCGGCTGGAGCCGATGTGTCCTCGGCTCCTTTGGCTCCATCCATATCTAAGAAGAGGTCAAGATACCCTTCATTGGAGTCCATCCATTCGGCTCCAAGATCCCCCCTGCTCTCGGAGCGGAGCCATCGGAGCCGATCTTCTAGGTCGTCCAGGCTTTCAGATCACGACCTTGAGAGAGTGGTAAGTAGGCTGTTAAAGTCTCAGGCATTGGCCCAGATGATCTGTAGCCCGTCACATCAGACGGTAGCTATTACGACTCCATCTATTTTTCCTCCTTCGACTCTCCCTCAGAGTTTGGAGCCAGAGCTCCTCGGAGCCGTGACTGTTGTGGCGTCGGAGCCGATACCTCCCCCTTCGGCTCCTTTGTCTTCCGATCCGATCTCCTCCTTGATGCCTTCATTGGACGGATCCGGGCGCCTGGTCTCTCTCGTCGGCTCCGAGGGGGCGAGTGGCATCGGACCATTGTCCGACCCCATTCTCCCTCTCGGAGCGTCGGTGCTGGTGAGCTCGGCCCCGACATCGGCCTCGGAGCCTTCCCTGTCGGTGCGGCCTGGGGTTCCTACCTCTTCGGAGCGGGGGCCCTCTGGCCTTTCTGATAGGGGAGCCTTCGAGGTGATGAGGAGTGTACTAGCCCCAGGGCATAGTCAATGGTCAGTTCCATCAGCTCCTCCCACTACAGTGCCTGCTGATGTCTCTTCCCACTCTCTTGCTCCTGGACCCAGAGATCCAACGCCTCAGGTTTCCCCACTGGGAATATCTTCCTCTTCCGAGGCTTCTCCTGAGCTGTCAGCGGAGCCTCCGCATAAGAGGACATGTAAGAGGAAGCATGTGGACTCCCCTGAGTCCATTACATCTGACACTGACTTGGATGAGTCGGAAGGATCCCCAAAGTCCCCCTCTGAGGATGTCTCTTTCTCAGACATCCTAGAAATCCTAAAGCAGAGGGGAAACTGGTCTTCCCTTAATCCTTCTGAGGACGAGTCGGTGTACATGGAGGCATTTGGTTCTCGACCCTCCACCTCCTGGGTGTCTCCATCTTTCGACCCCCTTATGGAAGTAGTGGCTCGGAAGGCGTGGTCGGCCCCGGATTCGGTGGAACCCACCCCTCGGAGGCCATCTAAATTCATCACAGCACCAGCTGACAAACAATTCCTAACAAAAGGTGTACCAGCAGATGCCATGGTGCTGGCTGCAGCCACCAAGAAGGAACTAGCTGATCCTTCAGTACCTATCCATCCTCCTAATAAGTATTCTAGGACCATGGATAGGTACGGTAAGCAGATGTTTTCTTCAGCGACCTTTGCCATGCGGTCGCTGAATTACTTGTGTCACTTCACCCGCCTTCAGAGAGATATTCTCAAAGAGTTGGGAGAAGTCTTACAGGATCCATCAGCTGCTGGGTTCCAGGATAAAATAAACTCACAGCTTGGAACCCTAAACTCGATTGTTAACTCCTCCATGCATCTAATTTCATATGCAGCCGATGGAGCGAGTAGGGCCGCGGGCACAGGAGTGGCCTTAAGTCGTCACGCCTGGATGCGGCTGTGTAATTTCGCGGACCCTTTCAAGGCATCCTTCACAAATTCCCCTTTTGATGGTTCGGCTTTGTTCGGACCTCAAGTGAAAGACACCTTGACCAGATGCGAACAGGATGGCAAGACTCTTTCTGCCGTAGGAGTCCGTTTCTCCACCCCTTTAAGACCATACCCTAAGGGTCAGAAGGGTAGGAAAATGTGGTTCCTCAAATCTCAAGGAGTCACGCCTGACGCAAGAGGTCAGTTTACCCCCAGAGGCAGAGGGAGTAACAACAACAGATGCTGCCCTAGGGGCAGAGGGGGTCCGCAGAACCAGGGTAGCAGGGAGCCTCTCTCTGACAAACCCTTCCAGCATCCCTGAGATGTTACCCGATTGTCCACCTTCGGAGGCAGTCGGGAGAAGATTGTCGCTGTACCCAAAAGCCTGGCTTTCCCTTACTCAAGACAAATGGGTACAGTCGATCATATCCGAGGGTTACAAAATTCCCTTTATCCAAACCCCAATTCAGCAAAAGGGAACCCTTCCAGACGTTCCATCCGGTCTAAGGGAACTAGCAGTACCAGAGATATAAAAACTGCTAGCAAAAAGTGCCATCCAACCAGTCCCAGCAGACTAACTAGGAGTGGTAAGTAGACTTCTCTATGCCTTCCCACCCTTTCCTCTAATCTACTCAAGGTTCTTTTTGGTACCGAAAAAGACAGGAGACTGTAGACCAATATTAGATCTCAGCAAACTAAACAAGTTTGTAAAGAGAACAAGATTCCGGATGGTCACGCTACAGTCCATTCTACCCTTTCTGGGCAAGGACAATTGGATGTGCTCCATGGACCTTCAGGATGCATACTATCACATCAAAATTCACAGGCACTCCAGAAGGTTTCTCCGCTTTCGGCTGGGGGCCAGTCACTACCAATTCAGAGCCCTGCCCTTTGGTCTCACTACAGCCCCCAGAGTGTTCACCAAATGTATAGCAGCGGTTACGGCTCACCTGAGACGGCAAGGATAGCAGGTGTTTCCATATCTAGATGACTGGCTCCTCACTGCCACCACCAGGCATCAACTTCTCCAAGCCAGAGCTTATACCATTCACATTTGCAGAGAGTTAGGAATCTCTATAAATTTCGAAAAGTCTGCCTTGTCGCCTTGTCAGTCTATTACTTTTATAGGTGCCAACTTGAACACCGTACAACTTTCAGCAAAGTTAACAGATCAAAGGGTCTTAGATATTCAAAACCATGTCCATGTTCTTCTTCAGAGCGACAAAATTCAGGCCAGGTATGTCCTGAAAGTATTGGGTCTTATGGCGGCCGCCTTAACACGTCTTCCCCTTGCACGTTTTTACATGCGTCTTCTACAGTGGATGCTTTTCGCCCAATGGTCTTTTCAGCAACTCCCCATGCACCACAAGATCATGATAACTCCAGCTTGCAAAAGTCATCTGTCCTGGTGGATATTGTCCCCTCAAGTCCATCAAGGCAGACACTTTGTTCCTCCTTCCCCAGTCGCCACGGTGACATCGGACGCCTCCCTGATCGGGGGGGGGGGGCATTTTCAGGGCAGGATGGTCCATGGCACTTGGCAACCTTTCGAACGCCACCTGCACATAAATGTTCTAGAGATGAGAGCAGTGCTTTTAACGTTGCAAGCCCTCCACGACTCTCTTCCCCTAGGAACTATTGCAATCCAAATGGACAATATGTCCGTAGTGTGGTATATCAATAAGCAAGGCGGAACCAAGTCCTATCCCCTGTGTCGAGAGGCACTCAGACTTTGGCAATGGGCAATCTCCTCTCAGCGGTTTCTGATAGCAACGCATATCCCCGGGAAGTCCAACATCATAGCGGACAGGTTGAGCAGAGCTATACTCATGCCACACGAGTGGTCTCTCAAACAATCTGTGGCGGAAGATATTTTTCAGAAGTGGGGCCTTCCTTGCTGTGATCTTTTTGCTACACCCCAAAACAGCAAATGCCCCGACTTCTTCACCCTCTTCCCCCTTCCAGGCCATCCCCTCAGAGACACTCTAGTCCAAGATTGGCCTTGGGGACTTCTCTATGCCTTCCCACCCTTTCCTCTAATCCCACAAGTAATTCAGAAAGCAACCGCCTTGAGAGCCAAGTTGATTCTCATTGCCCCTTATTGGCCTCGACAGATTTGGTTTCCGTTCCTACATCGTTATCTTTTGGTACAGCCTTGGCATCTGGACCCAGCTCCTGATCTGATGACCCATCAGTCGGGGCAGCTGCACCAATCCCTACATTCTCTCAACCTCACTGCTTGGTTGCTCCACTTCCGTCCTTAGCCAGGCTTCCTATGATTTGTAATCCTGTCCAGGATATCATAGTAGCTTCCCTTAAATCTTCCACCAGAAGGATTTACACTAGTAAATGGAAACGTTTCTCCTTTTGGGCAAAGGCTAGGAATATAGATCCCTTTACTGCCCCAATTCATTCGGTCTTAGACTTCCTAGCCAAAATTTTTCATTCAGGGTCTTCTGCCTCTACAGTAAAAGTTCAGTTGGCAGCCATATCGAATTTTCATACAGTTTTATCAGACCACAACATCATGTCCAATAGGCTTTGCAAAGCTTTCCTTAAAGGTATATTTTTACTTAAGCCTCCGATCAAAGACCCTCCACCTCAGTGGGATCTTAATTTAGTCTTAACATCCTTGATTCTTCCCCCCTTTGAACCTGCGGTCTCCTGTTCATTGAAATTTCTTTCCTGGAAGACACTCTTCCTGGTTGCCATTACTTCTGCTAGGAGAGTATCTGAGATTCACACCCTCTGCATTCGTCCTCCCTACTTAATCTTCCATAAAGATAGAGTTTCTCTAAGGACTAATCCATCTTTCTTACCCAAGGTGGCTTCGCAGACAAATTTAAATCAATCAATTGATCTCCCAGTTTTTTTCCCAAACTATACTAATAGAGCGGAGCAAAAGCTACATTATCTAGATGTTCACCGCCAGCTCCGATACTATTTGGATAGAACCAAACAAATAAGGAAGTCTGATCAACTGTTTTTATCGTATGCAGAAAATAAGAAAGGCCTTCCTGTTTCCAAGGTAACCCTATCTAGGTGGCTGTCTTCTGTGATTACATCTATTTATCAACTCAGAGGCAGGGAATTAACTTCTAAGCCAAAAGCCCATTCAACTAGAGCACTAGCTACATCTACAGCTTTTCAAGCTAGACTACCGATGGACACTATCTGTGCGGCAGCCACATGGGCCTCTCCTCATACCTTTGTTTCGCATTACAAATTGGACATGGCCTCCAGGGACAGAGCAAAATTTGGTTCCACTGTTCTCAAGAGTCTGTTCCAATGAGCCACCCAGGATGAAGGTGCTAGGGACGCGGTCCCATCCAGCAAGAATGAAGGCGAGATTGACAACTTAACATTGAGAAGTTATGTACCTACCATAACGTTCCATGTTAGTTGTCTTCTCTCGCCTTCTTTCTTGCGTCCCACCCACCATCCCCCTAGCCTGGACAGACCGAGAAGATCTTCCCTTCCTTGAAGGGTCCTTATATTCCCTTGTTTCATCATCTAGGTGTCCTAGGATATATATAGTGTAGATAATGATCTTTGGGGGGTTTTATCCCTCTTCCTCCTCCTTTCCAGTTGGAGGATTTTGTTTATTGGCCTATGCTAGGTTTTTCAGCTTCCAAACAAGATCTGGAGAGTTATCGCCTAGCATCATGGGATATAGGGTTGCCTCGAGCCGGTAAAATAAGCTCTCGAGCTTTAGTAAGTGGCCGAGTCGGAGCCGAGGATCGGCTCTGAACCCATCCAGCAAGAAAGAAGGCGAGAGAAGACAACTAACATGGAACGTTATGGTAGGTACATAACTTCTCATTCCTATCTGCATGGGTGTCATGAAGTTTGTCACTTCTGACTTGAGTAGCATGAAGTTGACTTTGGAGAAGATTTTTATGGAGGTTTCCTTACTGGGGGGTGGGGGTGGGATATGGATGTTAAGGGTGATTAGCTTATGGTCAGACTTGACTAACGAGGGGGTGACATAGGTGTGGAGCATCGATTTCCCATGTTGGTAATGACCATGTCTAGGATACTGGAGCCTCTGGTGGGACTATGGATTAGTTGAAACAGGGCGTTGGAACTTATGAATTCCAAAAACCGTTGGGCAAAGGTGTTGGTACATGAGTAGTTTTCCCAGTTAATGGCAGGGTAGTTAAAATCACCCAGTATTAGGGTGTTTGGTTCTTTCTTAATATTTTCCAGTATGTTTAGAAAGGTGTAGTGAGAATCTTAGGGTATGGTGTGGGATCTGTAGCAAGCTACAATTTGGATTGCAGTCTTACCTAGTGTTAATTGCACCTGGAGAATTCCAGACGCATTGTGTTGGGCAACTAGCGTGGTGGTGTGAATATCCCTGGTGAATATTGACACTCCTCCACCTTTAGTGTTTTGGTCCTGGTTTGGTGGCCGAAATGTGTGGTAAGAGTTGTAGCCTGATATTGCAGGGGTGCTGTCTGGAGCCTTGAACCAGGTCTCAGTTACTGCACAGATATCGATGTTCTCCATTTTTAGGAGTGCCTCGAGAGAGTGCATTTTGAGGTTTAGACTTCTAGCCTTGAGTAGCATTACCTTCAGATTTTGCATGCTTGTACCTGTTACGATGGTGGTTTTGTCCTTTGAACTTTGCCTAAAAAATGCACTATAGGGGTGGCAAGAGCCTTAGCCAGTAACCTAGATCCCAGGGGCGACAGGTGCAGACCATCTCTGGCAAAGCATCGTGGTGTATCAATCATGTCGTCCCAGGCAGACAGATACTGGATCCCCTTTGAATGACACCAGAAGCTTAGCCAATTGTTGAAGTCAGTCATTGTGTCCTTATATTGTGGTATCATTCTGGGCGAAGGCAGGATGCTACTCAGGTCTAGGGTTATACCTGCCTGGGCCACATAATCCGAGAGCTCTTCCATGTCTCTTTTCATGTAGTCCAGGGAGGTACGTCTCAAGTCATTCACTCCAACATGGACAATGACAGAGTCATATTTGTACTTGTTGTGGAGTGACTTGAGTGCATGCATTATGTGGTGGATCCTGGCACCCGACAGGCAGCTGTTCAACCTGGTGAGAGGGACATCAGTGTGCCGGACTATAGAGTCACCTATGACTAAAGTGTTAGGTACATTGTCTTGCCTTAGGGGCTGTTGCTGGATGGCACACTGGTGTTGTGAACTATGTGACACTTTGGTTGTGATTGGTGTTTGTTTGCGTTTCAGCTTCAGAGGTCCTTTTTGCTTGGGCAGGTTACAGTTAAGGGCCTCTGCATATGTGGCTTTAGTGTTGCTATATGTGGGTGTTGGTGGTGTGGGTTTAGAAGGGCTGTGTGTTGCTTGAGGTGTAGTGTGGGTGTTAACCTTCTCCTCTTGACTGTCTAGCACAATCTTGGGTGGAGAGAACTTTGCTTCCATTTTGGCCTTGTAAGTGCATCTCTCACAGGTTGTAGTGTTGGGTGGTAGGAGGAGAGGGTTGTCTGTGTACATGAGGCAATTGCTGTATTGCCCCAGTATGCCCAGATTCACCAGGTGGACAGGAGAAATCACCGGAAGCTGACCCTTGGACATGCCTGGTTTGGTGCTTTTCTTTTTTTTTTTTTTTTTGTAACGTACAGGAGGAGCTGTTTTCCCTTACCTTAGCAAGGTACTTTGCAATGATAGGCTGTTTAGTGCCTACTATTAATTTCTCCTTATTAGCAAGGAGAGTTGAGTGCTTGTATCAGTTTAAGGCTTCCTAGTACTTTCCTGCAGGTATTAGAGAAAGTGCTAGTCACAGGGATGCTTAATGGTAAGATGAAAAAAAATGCACACTGCAGTGTGCACTAGAGATGTTAGATGTGAAAGTAGGTAACTTAAGTTTTACCTGTTTAAAAAGTTAAGGTTTAGTGGAGAGTTACTATTTTTAAAACAGCAAGATGGGTTGAAAGGGGTGGTCACTTTTGTATTCTGGTACTATGGAATAAAGTAGGATGGCCAATAAATTTAAATAGTTGACAGTTTGACTGTCTTGAGCACCAGCTTCTGCCCAGTGCTGGCTCCATGTTCTTTTTCTTGCAGGGGCGCTGTAGGGACACAGTAGCTAGTTGGTGAGGCACGTAGGACACGTGAAACAAACAAAAACATCATACCTCTAAATTAGACAGTGCATTTTGCATGGTAACAACTTAGCCATAATCCAATATTAAAATGAAAGGCTATTTCTCTACAGAAAAAAAAAACATAACAGTGAATGCTATAATCTTGCAAATCCTGCAATGTTCATAACACAGAAAAACTACTGATTTGTCATGTTCAAAGAATATGGTTTTGATAAAGTGTTGATATGCTACAATGCAACAGGTCAAGGGTGTAACTACCAATATAACAGAGGTTGGAAAATGCCATGTGCAGACATCTATGCCTCAGTTGAAATAGAAAAAATATCATTAACCCAAATTCAAGAACAGAAACTCATTTTAATTTTGTTCTGTGCTGTATTATGAGGAAAATCTTTTAAACAAGTATTTTAAACAAGTACAGCACATTTTATCAGCATTCAGGATAAAACACACATCTTTCCACTGCAGACACTGGTGAAAAGCAAAATGACTATTAAAAAAGTTATTTGCAGTAGAAGCATTTGTGGTCAGTTAATTGCTCCTCAACTGTAGTGATAGTTTTGACACTGAGAATGATGTGGGAGAGGGTCTGTCAGCAGTTTGCCTAAAAATTGGTAGCCTTAAAACATGCAGTTCAGCCAGTTTTATTTTGTTGAACATTTGTAACTACTGTTAAAGTGGTAAAAGCTGCTCTGATGACACAAATCAGTGTAATTCATGCAAAAAAAGTGAAAACAAAACCAGGTTCTGGAAGCTCTGCAAGATGCCTGTGACTCACACTACTGCCATTCTGTTTGCATGGATGTTGAAAAATTGATTTCCTTATGTTTAGTATGACTCTTAAACAGGGGCTTGAAGTGAATTATTGAAAAAGACCTCCAGGATCACTTTACTATGGCAGAGCTATCAAAATATGATAAGCACTTAATGATTCTGATGCATTAAAATAATTAGAGTAAATAATATGTAATGAAATGACTGATTACACTAGTAACAGTAAACAAACATGTTAGATTTCCAGCATACTCCAAGGAAAACAGCAATGAGAAAGACAAACGTTATAGCAAGTAAATGCATCAGAATGGAACACCTAGTACTCTTTTTCTGGTTTGCTGAAATAATGCCAATCGAAATCATTTAGATTTGAATGTTTTGGAGGGGCACCATACCTCTCAACTTATTTAGTCAGAAATTCTAAACAAACACTAGAATAATAGAGGGGTAGGCATACCTCTCAACCTCTTAGCACAAATAGTCTGGACAAAGCCTAAACTAATGGTGGAAAAGGACCCAAAAATAGGAACGGCTTTTAAGTATTGCTTTCATAAACCGAATAAGTTGTTAGAATAACAAAATTTGTGTCTGCATGCATTTCCTGAAGGATATAAAGTCTGGAATTGAAATGTATTTCATTATTTAGTAATATCCTCGGCAATTTACTGAAAGACCACACATATTATGAGGAAGAGACCAAAAGAGGAATGGGGTACAAAATGAGGAGCAATTTTTAAATATTACTCTAATTCACTTGAGTTAATAGAGCAACAGCTGTTTTATATCATCATGCACTTTTCTGGACATCTGAACAACAAAAACTATGAAAACTCTAATAACTGGCATTGCTGACTGACACTAACCTGAGTTATTTGTAATGCTTAGTGATGTATCAGAAAATGAAGAAGTGATTGAAGATCTGGCACTTAATGCAGAGAATTAAGGCTTTAAGTTCATAGTAAGCTGCTTCCTGTAGTCAGATATACAGGGTTTGACTCTTTCTACCTCAATTTGCCTGTGTGTGACTTTGAGAAGTCAGTTATCCAGACACTGCTCCTGTGTTGCCTCCTTTACCTGCTTTAAAAAATGCAAAAAAAAAAAAAAAAACAGCACAAGTATGAATCAAATACTCATGTGCAGTTTCTGAACAATAAGATCAGTCAGTTCTTGGTCAAATGGTGCCCTAAGCAGGATAATGGATACACTTCCGGAAGGCATATCAGTATCCCATTACTTGGATGTCTCTTCTCTATCACCATAAAACACTGTTCAAACCTGTCAAGTGTGCATATTATTTTCTTATTCATTTTTGCAATGAATGCAAGCACGTCTTGCAGCTTAATGGAGCGACAGATGCATTTTTCAGTAAATGTGATCTTCAAAGGAAAATAAGTTTATTGTTGCTCACTCTGTCTGTTTTCAATGTGAGAGTGTTTGTTTCATCAAATAGCTGCCTGTGTTTTTGTTGTAAAATTTTGCTGGAATAGAATTTCCTGGTAGAAGGTTTATGGGACGATAAAAGTATTTGACAGACGGTGAAGAGACCATAGGTTGTCTGGCTATTAATGGAACTGGAGAAGCCAGGCAGTCAGCCTCAGGTTGGTTATGTTTTGATGAATCATGCATGTCGGGTGAGACAGGAGATCTTGAGTCGGATCCAGAATCAAGCTTGGTGAAGCAAGTGAGACCAAAGGAAGGGGAACCAAATTTGTCAAGGACAATAACGTTCAATGAGGTTGAATTTACTCTTCAGCATGATCTTTTATACCCTGAAGACTCTATAGAAGCCTCACAGACTGTATATGCCAGGGTAATACAAGAAGAGCAGGGCATGCAGGAAGATTTAAGTAAAATTCAGAGATAAAAAGGACTTCCTGAAGAATTGTCTAGTTGTGTCAAAGATCAGTGGGGAGGAAAATTTTGTTTTCCTGACCCCAGTTACAGTATGTACCAAGTAACCTGGCTAAACAGCTAATTAACCAAGTACTATGACATTTGGGAAGAGAAAAAGTTATGGCAAGTAATTAAGAAAAAATATTGAAATCCAAACTTAAAAAAATATATGTTAGACAGTACAGGAGGAATGTTTGATTTGTCTACAGGCAAATGCAGGTATTAAAAAGCCACAGTTACACAGGGTACCAGCAGCAGATGGACCTTGGTATGCTGTACAAATTATTATGCAGGACCTTTACCAGCAGCAAAGGGAGGTTACCAATATTTATTGGTAGTAGTTGATGTATTTTTAAAGTGGGTTGAAGCAATACCATCCAAGAGTGTAACAGCTAAAGTAATGGCAGAAGCTTTGTGGAAAAATATTTTTGTACATTGGGGATGGCCTCGTGTTATCAAATCGGATACTGAGCAATTGTGTAACCTTTTAGGAATCCAACAAAGATTCCATGTCCCATATCATCCTCCATCCAGTGGGATTGTGGAGAGAATGAATCGTACCATCAAGGAAAGATTAAAAAAAGGCATGTATAGAGAAGGCAAAGGAATGGGTCATACATTTACCAGGAATTTTAATGGGAATTGGGGCTACACCTAACAGTAAGACAGGAATTTCACCATTTAAAGTAATGACAGGATGAAAAATGCCTCTGACTCCTCTTTCTGATCCTGAAATAATTAGTAACAAGCCACTGTTGGTGGCAGCACAGCATCAAAAATGGTTAAAAGACATATAGGATGTGTGTGACATGATTGCCAGAGAACAGGCTTACCATTGTGGAAAAAAGTCCCAATACTCCCAGAGGAAAAGATCCTGCCACTAGGATGTAAAGTTTTTGTAAAAACTTTCAGAAGGGAGGACCATGGGATAGTAATTGGCAAGGACCATATGAGGTAGCGGAACAGATAAGGCCTTTGGTATACAGGGTAACAAGCACAAAAAAGCAAAAAGACTATGTTAGTACACAGAGGTCAATGTAAAATAGTGTAGGTTACAAACAGGACAGCAGAGTAAAATGGTTTATCGGGTCTATATTAGTTGACCGAACATTCTGATATTCGAATCATAGATGGTCGACATCATATGATTGAACGTTGGAAAGGTCGAAGGTGAAAGTCAATGGTTTTCACGCACAGAATGGGAAATTTTCCCTTTCTGCACTGAAGTGCGTTCTCAGAGTTGGTATATTTAATTGGTGGGATGTAGGGGGGCTTGCACCCCTGCTCAGAGCATTAAGGTAAGTTTTTTTATTTTTTTTTATTATTATATAGTTGATGTTTCGAACTTCCCTCATATGAGTTTGCTCATGTGAGGTTCGAAGTTTTGAAACTTCGACTATATAATATAGACCCATTTTCATCATATGTTCACAGATGCTGATTTATTGGTTTGGAAGGAAAATGAGAACTGGAAGAACAGGACAGAATAAACCAAACATACAAGCCCTGGATGTGTGTATTACTAATTACATGTATTATAATAATAATGTACGTATTGGTTATCCTAGAAATTGACAAGCAAGGCGAGGGAATTCTAATTGACAGGCAAGGTAAGAAAATCAAAAAACGAGAAATATTGCAAGAGCAAAGACAGAAGGAGTGGGTACCTAATTTTAATACATTTCTGGCTATGCAAAATTTGTTTGCACAAACAAGAGGTCTAATTGTTGGGTCTGCAGCCATATTCCTTACAGAGGAAAAATGCCATTTCATGCAACTCCTGTAAACATTACAGCCACTGGATTCGCATTTAGAGATGCCTATAAAACTAAGGTTATAAAGGAATCAGCCATACATGAACAATTACTAATGGAAGTAGAAGATGGAGTACTCTGTTTTCAGCAAAAAGGAAAAATCATAGTGGGCATTAGCAATTGTAATTGCTTCATTTTACCCATGAGACGAGTGGGCAGTGATAAATTTGGGATTCATTTTTATGGGGAAGTTAATAAGTTAGAAACTACATAGAAACAAGCACATAACATTTCCTTATATGAGAGAGTGTCGTCTTTTTTTTAAAAGCAAGACCACAAATAATCTGATAGGGCAGGAAAATGTTACCATCCTTGCCAAAGGATTATTTTTCATGTGTGGACAAAATGCTTATAAGTGGCTATCACAGGAATGGTGGGATCATGTTACATAGGATTTGCATTCCCAGTGATAAGTATCACAAATGACCTACCGTAAGAAACAATAAGAAACTTCAGGAAAAAGAGGGGGGGGGTGTTGATGATTTTTCTAAAATGCAAGGGGATTTAAAACAAATAGATTTAGGAGATGGTGTAATCCCAGGGGCACAACATTTTCCCTGGTATGGTGCCACTAAGGCCATATGAGAATTGGAGGAATATATAAACTGGTAAGCAGCCACGGAAACAGTCTATTCCAACGATTCCAAACTAAAACAGCAGCAGACAAAAATTCTTCAAAACATAACTTTTATTCACATAAAACGAACGAACTGGATAAGCGCTTTCACATACACTATGTATGCTTCTTCAGATCCTGATTCTTGTGAATGTGCCACACATTTAAATACTCTATATCCATCAGTTAATTAAAGTCAGTTATTCAATAAACTAATTAACTAATCACTTAACTTTTTGAACTGATAGTTGCAGGCACTGCATAGCTTTTCTCTGCAAAGCATATGGTCAGGTTACAACAATAAAAAATTAATTAACTTTTGTAGCGCTTCAAATATACAAAATATCTAATACTATAGATTGAATCATTTCAGAATTAAAAATACAGATATGGATATAGATTAACATAGAAAATTAATGATATTAAAATAAAACATTGTTAAAACAAATGAAATAATGTAAAGTATCTCAATGCTGCAGAAATGTAAAAAGAGAATAATCCATGTTCAATACATGATTTAATAAATATTTATATAAAATTGATTCTATAAAATAATTAAATATAATAATAAATGGACAAAATAATTTATACTGCATAAAGTATTTCTTAATTATATACTACTAATATATATCAAAATAAAGTATATATATGCATCAATGGAATATTTTAAATCCTTTTACTAGATATCGTGCCTTATATATAATATAAACATCGAGTAATTTTCAATGTTACATCAGTATCAGATTCCATGTGGGAATATAAGTAAAGGATAGTGTGTATGACCAAATACCTAGAAATAGTTAGAATGGAATAAATTTACTATTATGTGTGTATGTATACACACTCTTAGCCTTAGGAGATATAAAACTATCTTCTTTTTCTGAGTGCTGGTTTTATTGATACATATTGATTGATTCCTGGATGTTGGTGTGCTCTCAACTTAAAGATCCAGTATAATTCTCTGGACTCTAGTAGATTGGAGTTTTCTTTCTCTCTTTTATTACATTTCACTATTTCTAAAACTCTAAATTTAAAAAGATGTTCTCTATGTTCTAGAATATGTTTTGCTAAGGCGTTTTGTTCATTTAGACGCCTTATATCATAGGTATGGTCATAGACTCTATTTTTTAGTTTTCTCTTTGTTATTCCCACATAAAAAACTGAACACTTTTCACAGTTTGCTAAGTATATAATATTTTCTGTTGTGCACGTTGCCTCAAATTTAGGGACAAATTTAAGATTAAAAATTGGATGTAAAAAATCTTGTTCACTAGTTATATATGTGCACATGTTACAATTTCCACATGGGTATGTTCCAAATCTCATTATTCCTTTCTTCTCTAAATTTATGTCTGTCTTAAAATCTGCACATAGTAACTGTTTTAAATTTTTACTGTTTTTGTATGTAAACCTCGGATAGGCACCTACTATATTCATGGTCATTTCGTCTATGATCAAAATTTTCCAATTGTTTTGGATGATACGTTTGATAGCTTGACTGTCGTTGGTATAAGTCATAATATATCTTACTACTGTTAATCCATTTTTAGTTGTTTGTTTGTCATTGAAACTAGCTTTGTATTGTCCAATCTCTAAATTATAGGTTTTAATATGGTTTTTATTTTGTCTTTTGTTTAATTCTTCTGTGGGGGCTGATGGGAAAACTTTTCCTTTAACCGATTGTACCAACTCTCTATTGTAGCCTCTTTCAATGAACAATTTTTCCATTTTTTCTATCTCCTTATATTTTGTTTCTTGTTCACTACACAATCTATTGATTCTTACAAATTGACTCTTTATAATTGCTGGAAACACATGCCGTGGATGCATGCTGTTAAAGTCAAGTATGGTATTTTTCCAGCAGGTCTTTCTGTAAAGACTGGAGACTAAACATCCATCTTTAATACTTAAGTTTATGTCTAGGAAGCTAATGGTGTCATTAGATGCTTCCATAGTAAAATGTAAGAAAAAGGTTGTGGTGTTAAGGTAATCTAGGAAAGTTTTAAATTCTACTAGAGTACCTTTCCATACAATAAGTATGTCATCAACAAATCTTTCGTATAGTATGATTTTGCTAAATGATGGATGGTTAAATAGAAATGTTTGTTCCCATTGAAAGACCACAAGATTTGCATACGTGTTGGCGCATGGGGTTCCCATTGCAACCCCCCATTTCTGATGGTATAGAGTTTCACCATATAAAAAGACATTATTGGACAGAACAATATCCAGTAATTGGCAAATGAGTATCTGTTGGTTCCTACTAAAATTCCCTCTAGATGAAATCAACTCCCTAATTGCCTGGATTCCATGGTCATTTGGAATACAGGTAAATAAATTACAAACATCTAGTGTAATTAATAAGTGAGTATCTGGAAATATGGGTTCTTTCAGTAGTTCTATATATTTTAACAATGTGTAAGTATCTTTTAAAATCGTGGAAATGTCGTTAACCAAAGGTCTTAATGTTTTTTCCAAAAAGATGGAAATATTTTCTGTGGCCCAGAACTCTCCTGCCACTATGGGCCTCATAGGTGGAGGTTCTATCCCTTTGTGAATTTTGGGTAGACCTTTAATTATTGGTATTCTGGGACATTCACTAAAAAAATAATCATATAAATTTTTTCCAATCTGTTGGCACATTAACATATCATAGAGATTATCAGCTATATCTCTACAGATCTTGTGAAGAGTGTCCTGTGTTATTTCTGAATAAGTCTGTTTATCACTTAGCATGTTAAGCATAAGTTGATTGTATTCCTCCGTATTGAATATTACAACTCCACCCCCTTTATCAGCTGGTTTAAAATTGAGGGTGGTATCATTGCATAATGTTCTTAAGGAGTGATATTCTCTGTGACTCAAATTGAAATAACTACATTTCTTATAGCCATTAAAAAAGTATTCATATAAATTCTGTTCACAGACTTTTAAGAAACACTCTACATGCGATGGTAAAGTTGGTGTATAAACACTTTTCTTTTTAAAGTTGACATAGTCACTAGCGTTAGATTCAGCTTCAGATCTGTTAGCAAAATGTAGTTTCAAAGCTACAGATCTTGCAAACATCCTCAGTTCTATAAGAGTATCGTTTAAATGACTTCCCTGTGAGGGAATAAACGTTAGTCCTTTGTTAAGTATGCTGGTTTCTTCGTCAGTTAGCACTAACCTGGAGCGATTGAAAAAAAGATCGGTCAACTTTTCTGGCGTCTTTGCTGTTGTGGAGGCTCTCCTGAGTACTTCCGTTTCTTTCCTTGCCAGCTCTGCACTCGTTGTCTCTGCAGGGCTGGTTTCCTTATCGGGTACGGTAAAAAATGAGTGATGGTGCGTTGTGTACTATTCTTCGGAATGGCTCCCAACCGAAGGACATTCTTATTAGCTTCTTGGTTGGGAAGAGGTGTAGGTGGAGAAAGACAGTCATTCAGTGGGTGCAACTCTTCCGGGGGCGTGGCAAAGGCTCCATCTGACGTAATGCTTACTACGTCGATCTCGGTCTGGCAGACTGTCGAGGTTGATGAAGCATTAGTATCATTAGTTTCATTTACACCTGGATTGCTAGTATGAATGTCTGCATTATTGGGGGGGGAATGTTGAGAGAATCCCCTCGGCCAAACAAATACATGACCTGTTGAGAAGTCTGTAAAGTCTCTATGCAACTTCCGTTGCTTGGTCTGTTCTAATTTGTGACTATAAGCAAGCACTTGCAGGTATAGATGTTCTAATTTATTCCTGCAAAACGGATGTTCATAGGAATCTCTTATGGTTTTATTTAGCTTTTCTGTTTTATTCAGTAACTCTTGTTCAAGAGGAGAAAAATAGTCATTCAACAGTTGCATGTATTTGTAGCTAAGTTCAAGATTCAGGTCTTGCCATCTCCTTAACAATTCAGGGTGCATGTCTCCATAGGTAGGCATGCACAATACGCGCATGCCTCTAGGAACTACTTTAAAATACATACACGCTTCTAGATGTTTGCGCTGCCAAATGTAGCGCTGCAGTCTGTACAGATCATTTTCTAGATCTTTAATTAAAGAATAAAAATGTTCTAAATTATCAATGGGATTTTCTTCACTACTTACAGTAGCTGGTTGCATTTCCAGAGCCAATAAAGGGTTGGTAGGGTTTTTGGTAATTAATGTCCACTTATCATCCATTGCCCTCGTCTCCGGTCTGTAATCCAATTCTATGATAGTTTGCGCCATTCCGTGGAGTAGTCAAGTGAACAAGTAGAGCACAAACGTAGTATATAAATCACTTGCTACTCAAATTAGCTTACCAGTCACAGTCTATAAAGATGAAGGAATATATAAACTGGTAAGCAGCCACGGAAAAACAGTCTATTCCAACGATTCCAAACTAAAACAGCAGCAGACAAAAATTCTTCAAAACGTAACTTTTATTCACATAAAACGAACGAACTGGATAAGCGCTTTCACATACACTATGTATGCTTCTTCAGATCCTGATTCTTGTGAATGTGCCACACATTTAAATACTCTATATCCATCAGTTAATTAAAGTCAGTTATTCAATAAACTAATTAACTAATCACTTAACTTTTTGAACTGATAGTTGCAGGCACTGCATAGCTTTTCTCTGCAAAGCATATGGTCAGGTTACAACAATAAAAAATTAATTAACTTTTGTAGCGCTTCAAATATACAAAATATCTAATACTATAGATTGAATCATTTCAGAATTAAAAATACAGATATGGATATAGATTAACATAGAAAATTAATGATATTAAAATAAAACATTGTTAAAACAAATGAAATTATGTAAAGTATCTCAATGCTGCAGAAATGTAAAAAGAGAATAATCCATGTTCAATACATGATTTAATAAATATTTATATAAAATTGATTCTATAAAATAATTAAATATAATAATAAATGGACACAATAATTTATACTGCATAAAGTATTTCTTAATTATATACTACTAATATATATCAAAATAAAGTATATATATGCATCAATGGAATATTTTAAATCCTTGTACTAGATATCGTGCCTTATATATAATATAAACATCGAGTACTTTTCAATGTTACATCAGTATCAGATTCCATGTGGGAATATAAGTAAAGGATAGTGTGTATGACCAAATACCTAGAAATAGTTAGAATGAAATAAATTTACTATTATGTGTGTATGTATACACACTCTTAGCCTTAGGAGATATAAAACTATCTTCTTTTTCTGAGTGCTGGTTTTATTGATACATATTGATTGATTCCTGGATGTTGGTGTGCTCTCAACTTAAAGATCCAGTATAATTCTCTGGACTCTAGTAGATTGGAGTTTTCTTTCTCTCTTTTATTACATTTCACTATTTCTAAAACTCTAAATTTAAAAAGATGTTCTCTATGTTCTAGAATATGTTTTGCTAAGGCGTTTTGTTCATTTAGATGCCTTATATCATAGGTATGGTCATAGACTCTATTTTTTAGTTTTCTCTTTGTCATTCCCACATAAAAAACTGAACAGTTTTCACAGTTTGCTAAGTATATAATATTTTCTGTTGTGCACGTTGCCTCAAATTTAGGGACAAATTTAAGATTAAAAATTGGATGTAAAAAATCTTGTTCACTAGTTATATATGTGCACATGTTACAATTTCCACATGGGTATGTTCCAAATCTCATTATTCCTTTCTTCTCTAAATTTATGTGTGTCTTAAAATCTGCACATAGTAACTGTTTTAAATTTTTACTGTTTTTGTATGTAAACCTCGGATAGGCACCTACTATATTCATGGTCATTTCATCTATGATCAAAATTTTCCAATTGTTTTGGATGATACGTTTGATAGCTTGACTGTCGTTGGTATAAGTCATAATATATCTTACTACTGTTAATCCATTTTTAATTGTTTGTTTGTCATTGAAACTAGCTTTGTATTGTCCAATCTCTAAATTATAGGTTTTAATATGGTTTTTATTTTGTCTTTTGTTTAATTCTTCTGTGGGGGCTGATGGGAAAACTTTTCCTTTAACCGATTGTACCAACTCTCTATTGTAGCCTCTTTCAATGAACAATTTTTCCATTTTTTCTATCTCCTTATATTTTGTTTCTTGTTCACTACACAATCTATTGATTCTTACAAATTGACTCTTTATAATTGCTGGAAACACATGCCGTGGATGCATGCTGTTAAATTCAAAGGTCGAAGGTGAAAGTCAATGGTTTTCACGCACAGAATGGGAAATTTTCCCTTTCTGCACTGAAGTGCGTTCTCAGAGTTGGTATATTTAAGTAGGGGGGTGTGGGGGGTGCAGGGGGGCTTGCCCCCCTGCTCAGAGCATTAAGGTAAGTTTTTTTATTTTTTTTTATTATTATATAGTTGATGTTTCGAACTTCCCTCATATGAGTTCGCTCATGTGAGGTTCGAAGTTTTGAAACTTCGACTATATAATATAGACCCATTTTCATCATATGTTCACAGATGCTGATTTATTGGTTTGGAAGGAAAATGAGAACTGGAAGAACAGGACAGAATAAACCAAACATACAAGCCCTGGATGTGTGTATTACTAATTACATGTATTATAATAATAATGTACGTATTGGTTATCCTAGAAATTGACAAGCAAGGCGAGGGAATTCTAATTGACAGGCAAGGTAAGAAAATCAAAAAACGAGAAATATTGCAAGAGCAAAGACAGAAGGAGTGGGTACCTAATTTTAATACATTTCTGGCTATGCAAAATTTGTTTGCACAAACAAGAGGTCTAATTGTTGGGTCTGCAGCCATATTCCTTACAGAGGAAAAATGCCATTTCATGCAACTCCTGTAAACATTACAGCCACTGGATTCGCATTTAGAGATGCCTATAAAACTAAGGTTATAAAGGAATCAGCCATACATGAACAATTACTAATGGAAGTAGAAGATGGAGTACTCTGTTTTCAGCAAAAAGGAAAAATCATAGTGGGCATTAGCAATTGTAATTGCTTCATTTTACCCATGAGATGAGTGGGCAGTGATACATTTGGGATTCATTTTTATGGGGAAGTTAATAAGTTAGAAACTACATAGAAACAAGCACATAACATTTCCTTATATGAGAGTGTCGTCTTTTTTTTAAAAGCAAGACCACAAATAATCTGATAGGGCAGGAAAATGTTACCATCCTTGCCAAAGGATTATTTTTCATGTGTGGACAAAATGCTTATAAGTGGCTATCACAGGAATGGTGGGATCATGTTACATAGGATTTGCATTCCCAGTGATAAGTATCACAAATGACCTACCGTAAGAAACAATAAGAAACTTCAGGAAAAAGAGGGGGGGGGGTGTTGATGATTTTTCTAAAATGCAAGGGGATTTAAAACAACTAGATTTAGGAGATGGTGTAATCCCAGGGGCACAAAATTTTCCCTGGTATGGTGCCACTAAGGCCATATGAGAATTACAAAAAGTTGCAAAGTTAATGGAAACATTAGCAAGTGCAACCTATGGAGCTATCTCAGATATAATAGAAGAAATGACAGCAATAAGGACTATGGTCCTCCAAAACAGAATGGCACTTGACTTCTTACTTGCTAGCCAGGGCAGGGTTTGTGCCCTGGTGGGCGTGGAATTCTGTAGATATGTCCTAGATAAGTGAGAATCTATACAACAACATTTAGACAGAGTAGCTGAAGTTTCAAGAAAATCCAGGAAACCTGGAACACTGATTGGAGTGACTGGCTAAGTGGTTTATTTTCTGGATGGTGGGGTGCCATCATCTCAGCATTAATTGCCTTTATCGCTATTATATTTTTACTTATGATAACATGTATGTGTGTTAAAGTTTGTATTATCAAAACAGTAAATCCAGTTGCTATTGTAAATAGTGATGATAAACAAGTCAATGTTGCAATGCTTGGAAATACAGACAACTATTTGTTTATATAATATTTTTTCTTGGTTTTAAATAAAAAGGGGGAATTTATAGAGATTCAAATAAGCTAAAATAACCTTCCCCACTTGAAAAGGATGTAACATATGCACAGTTTGAAAAAGGTTAAGTTAGTTCATTTTTTTCTCTTTTCAAAACGTTATGTGATAGTTTGTATGCTTATTTCTGATACACCATTTGTAGAAACTATGTGACAGTCTGCATGTTAATTTCTATGCAAGGTTGGCATAAGTGTGATAAGAACACAAGTTATGTAAACAGCACTTAGCAAGGTGATGCTAAAGAACTACAGAGAAGATTCCATTACTGGGTGGGTTAAAAACAGAATGTTAAAAAGAGTATAAAAACAAGAGACTTTCAAACATCAGGAGAGTCATCTTGATCAAGTGTGCATTGATCATTGGTGCGAGACAGTTGTCGGAAGCATACACTTATATCAAGCCATGTTATGAAGAATTGATATATCTTGACAGAGTGATGGCATGGGTATAATACAATAAATACAATTTATGTGAAAACAACTGTACAGTTTGACTCTGTTGCTTGCTATTTCTTTCATTTTTTTAAAGACAAAGCTAGTTTGCCAACCATTAAAGTTCAGTTAGCAGCAATATCAAATGTTCACATTGGTTTTGTTGGCTTCTCTGTTGCCTCTCATAAATTAAGCAAAGCATTCTTGAAAGGTGCTGTTTTTCTAATACCTCCTTTTAATGGTACTACTCCACATTGGACCTGAATCTGGTACTACAGGCACTTACAAACCCTCCCTTTGAGCCAGCAGCTACCTGTGACCTTAAATATCTTTCTTGGAAAACAATTTTTTTCTGGTAGCTTTTACCTCTGCCAGACACATTTCTGAGATTCAAGCATTATCCTCCAAACCTCCATACTTGATTTTTCACAAGGTCAAAGTTACATTACTCACTAATACAGCCTTTCTTCCTAAGGTGGTATCAAAATCTAATATTAATCATTCAATTAATTTAGAAGTATTATTTTGTAAATTTTCTAACAAGGGAGAATACATGTTACGTTTGATGGATGTTCACAGGCAATTACATTTTTACCTACATAGAACAAAAGACATCAGAAAAGCTGACCAACTGTTTATTTCATTTGCAGAAGTAAAACTCTAAAAACCAGTGGCCAAAGTAACTTTATCTAGGTGGCTAACTGACTGTATTTCATTTGATTATAACAAATTGGACATTGCTTTATCAAAACTGCTATGAGCCCATTCACATAAATCCATGGCTACCTCTTCAGTTTTTCAGTCCAGAATGTCCATACATGATATATGCGCAGCAACAACTTGTGCTACTCCCCATATGTTTATTACTCACTACAAATTGGATCTGGTCTCCAGAGCTAGAGCATCATTTGACTTAGTGGTGTTTAGGAGTATCCTTTCTTGAGACCACCCTGGATTTTAGGTAGCTGAGAACTCTGTCCCATCAGTTGAGGATAGAATGTAAATTGGCAACATCAATTAAAGAAGTTATGTACTCACCATAATGTTCCATCTATGTTGCCCATTTTCATTCTTCCTCAACTCCCCTCCCACCAATCCCTGTACCTTAAAAATTCTGGAAGAATGAGTGGTTATAGGACTGTTCTGTCTTTTATATTAAACTCCAAATATAGCCTTTTTCATTCTAAATATAAATATTCCTTTCTTCTAAAACTGGCAAACAAGAGCTGAGGTAATTGGGGTTGGTGCATTGTGGGTGAGGAGAAGCTCAAGAGTTCTTGTTTGCCACAAGATTTAGCAAAGGCCTAATCAGGTCCAAAGGACTGGATCCGATCCCATCAGTTGAAGAAGAATGAAAATGGACAACACAGATGGAACATTGTGGTGAATACATAACTTCTTTTTTTTTGGGAAATCAAACCAGCTATTTGCTTCCTTTTTTACATAGTCAAGCTAGATAAATCAATTTCAAAGGTGACTTTAGCCAAATGGCTCACTGATTGCATTTCATTTGTCTATAAGGAAAGTGTGTTGACTCTTACTAAACCTCGTAAGGATCACTTCACTAGGTCTGTGGCCACATCCTCGGTTTTCCGGTCTAGAGCAGGTCTAAATGACATTTGTGGAACTGCCACTTGGTCTAACAATCAACCTTTCATTGCTCACTACAAGTTGGGCATTCTTTCTGGAAGCAGAGCAGTGTTTGGCTCTGCTGTACTACATAATATCCTTCCTTGAGAACTACTCTGGGGTTTTTCTAGCTGAGGACTGTGCCTGACTGGCTGAGGAATGCATGAAAAAGGCATCATCAGCTAGAAAAGTTATATTCTGATCATAACAATGCATCGGTGCTGTCTGTTTTTATCATTCATCAACCTCCTGCTTTCTAACACCTTCCTTCTTGGACATTTTTATCCCCTGATCTATCCTGGTTTGATCTGAGGTGTGTCATATTGTTTGACTGTTAATGATCTCCAGTTCTTTCTTCCTACTTTTCCTTCTTTCATGCAATCTGACTAGGATTTTATTGGTGGTTATCATGTATTATTATATACTGTTATGCTGTAGACAGTGATGTAGATTGAATGGAGGGCAGACTCATTCTGAAGTAATTCTAGCTAAACAGGAGGATTATGGGTAAGGAGAGGAGCTCGAACTATGAAGTCAATTCTTTAGATGTGGCAAAGTCTGAGGCTGAGGAAGGATGAAAACAGACAACACAGATGCATCATTATGGTGAGTACATAACTTTTGATCTGATGTTGTCAATTTTTCATTCTGTCCTCAACTGTTGGGTTCAGATCTGATCCTCAGATCCATCTCGCCTTTACTAAAGTTCGTGGACACCAAAAAGCTCTTGATCTCCTCCCTTACCCACAATGCACCTACCCCTAATATACCTCAGATCTCCTTTGCCATTTTTCATGAAAAGACATGGTCAGCCTTAGCTCTTGAGTTTTCTCAGATAAGTGTGTTCCTTTATCAATATTTGCTAATTTTCTGTTGTAAATATTATTATATCACTCCCTTACCCCTCTTACAATTAGTGTAATATTTTCATATCATCGTTGGTAATTCCTTCCTTGCTTTTTTTGCTATTCTTACATGCTAGTGTAGTCTATTACCATTACTAGTGTTTACTTTTCTCCCTTTATTCTCCTTTAAAAAAGTTTCCTTTTCTCTTACTTTACCTTTTTCTTCTTCATAGATTCATAAGTTCATAGGTAGGTACTGGGCTATCAGCTGTAGGGTCTGTGCAAGCCTAGCCAAAAGGGTACCCTGGCTTTCACCACCCAAGAAAATTATTTTCCTGTGCCCCTGTCGAGCAGATCCACAGAGTTGATCCCTGGGGTGAATTTCCTATTTCCCATCCAATCATCAAGATTTTTCTTGAAGAGTGCTAATGAGGAGCTTTGTTTGATATAGATAAGTAGTTTGTTCCAGAGTATGGCAAGTCTCTGGGATAGGAATCTATCCCTCCAGCATGTTCTGTTTATTGTGGTGACAAGGTTTAGGTCCCTAGACCATGTAGCTCAGAGGGATTGGGATTTCTTTAAGTAGAACATGTCCAATAGCTCTGGGTTTGACATAGTTTTGTATGTTAGACAGAGATCACTTCTGAGTAGGCAATATGCGACAGAGTAAAGCTGGAGTTTTCTGAGATGGTCTGCGTAGGGCATCTGTTTGAGGCCGGTAATTCTCTTTGTGAGGTATTTCTGTGGCCTTTCCAGTTGTTGTAGATGTCTTGTGAGGTACATACCAAAAGGTGCGTTGTACTCTATAATAGGTCTAATGAGTGACGAGTAGAGGGGAACAATGACCTCTTTTTTCCTGGATGAGAAACCTTTTGTGATGAGGTGTACCATGTAGAAGGATTTCCTGACTACTGTGGCAATGTGATTATCAAAGGAGTGACTACTGTTCACCTGTATCCCAAGGTCTCTTATCACACTTTTAGTGTTAAGTAGACTACCACCTATGTGGTAGCTCATGGGTACAGAGTTTTTACCAAAGGGGATGACAATGCACTTTTTGGCATTGAGCTTGAGGCCATGGCTTTGACACCAGGCATCTGTCTCAGTGAGGCCCTTTTGTAGGATGTTCACATTGTTAGGAGTTTCAATTATAGCTCCTAGTTTGCAGTCATCTGCAAACTTCATTAGCCAAAGACCTTCTGTGTTAGCCTGTACTTCAGAAAAGTAGATACCAAACAGGAGAGGACCCAGGACTGAACCCTGTGGTACTCCACTTGTCACTGGTCTGAAGTCAGATTTGGAGTCTGCTACTTTCACAGTGTGGGTTCTGTCAGTGAGCCAGTTGGCAACCCATCTTGTGACATAGGGATTTATACCTAGTTTAGTGAGTTTATCTATAATTTCAGAGTAGGGGATGGTGTCAAAAGCCTTGGCGAGATCTAAATAGGCTGTGTGAACCACCTTACCCTCGTCTACGGCTTTGGTGTCTGCTTTAAATAAGTCAGTCAAGTTTAGGAGACATGATCTGCCTTTTACAAACCTGAACTGGGTGGGGTCCAGAGTTTGGAGATAACCAATGTCTTTATTTATAAGTTCCATGATGATACGTTCCATGGCCTTACAGACCAGGCTCGTTAGGCTAATGGGGTGGTAGCTCCCAGGGTCTGTGGTGGCTCCCTCCTTATGAGTGGGATAACCATCGCTGTGTGCCATTCAGTGGGCACAAAGCCTGAGGTGAGGCTATGATTGAACATGGTGCTTAGGTGGGGTGCCATTTCATTCTGTAGTTCATGTAGAACGCAGCCTGGGATGTTGTCAGGTCCCATGGATGCTGTGTTCTTGGCTTCGGAGAGTGTGGTTTTTACTTGTGCAGTCGTGATTACAGGAACTTTGCATTCTTCTGGTATAGAGATGGGCCCTTTAGGGGATGGGGGGGGGGTAAAGTTAGCACTGAACCTATCTGCCAGGATGTTGGCAATATCAGTTGGTTCTGTATATTTAGTGCCATTGTGCTGTAACTCAGAGCAGATCTGAGTGTTGCCATTGAGATTCTTCACATAGCTATAGAATGCTTTGTGGTTGTCTTTAGAATCAGGGGCAATTTTGTTTTCATAACTAGCTTTAGAGGATTTTATGAAGGATCTCAGCTTCTTACTGAGGCTGACCAGGGAGTTCTTCCAGTCATAAGATTTTACTCTATTTTGCAACAGTTTCTTTCTTCTGTTGTAGAGTTTGTTTATGGCAGGGGACCACCAGATTGGCTTCCTTTTTTTGGTTCTGTTAGGGATAGCAGGATCCATGCACTCATGTAATTTCTTATAAAGTGCATTTGTGTAGGATTCAGCAGTCGTACCTCTATTGTCCGTCTGCATGGGTGTCGTGAAGTTTGCCACTTCTGTCTTAAGAAGTGTGAAGCTGGCTTTGGAGAACTTTTTACGGTGGTTTCCCTAATGGGGGGTGGGAGCAGGAAGTGGATGTCTAGACTGATTAGCTTGTGGTTGGATCTGACCAACGAGGATTTGACCTCTGGTGTGGAACACCGGTCGCCCGTGTTGGTAATGACCAGGTCTAGGATATTGCTGCCCCTGGTGGGAGTGTGGATAAGTTGATCCAAGGCGTTGGAATTTATGAATTCCAGAAAATGTTGAGCAAAAGAGTTGGTACATGAGTAGTTTTCCCAGTTAATGGTGAGGTAGTTGAAATCACACATTATTAGGGTGTTGGGTTGTACCCTAATATTTTCCAGTGTATCAGGAAATGAGGAGTGGGAATCCTGGGACATGGTGGGGGCTCTGTAGCAAGTTACAGTTTGGATTGCAGTCTTGCCCAGAGTTAGTTGCACTTGGATAATCTCGGATACATTATGCTGAGCAACTGGCCTGGAGGTGTGGATATCCTTAATGAATATGGACATGCCTCCACCTTTAGTGTTTCAGTCCAGGTTAGGTGGCCGAAAGGTGTGGTATGAATTATAGCCTGGTAATGCAGGGGTGCTCTCTGGACCCTTGAACCAGGTCTCTGTCACTGCACAGATGTTGATGTTCTCCATTTTAAGGAGTGCCTCGAGTGAATGCATTTTGAGGTTTAGACTTCTAGCATTGAGTAGCATTTGTGTAGGATTCAGCAGTCGTACCTCTATTGTCCGTCTGCATGGGTGTCGTGAAGTTTGCCACTTCTGTCTTAAGAAGTGTGAAGGTGGCTTTGGAAAACTTTTTACGGTGGTTTCCCTACTGGGGGGTGGGAGCAGGAAGTGGATGTCTAGACTGATTAGCTTGTGGTTGGATCTGACCAACGAGGATTTGACCTCTGGTGTGGAACACTGGTCGCCCGTGTTGGTAATGACCAGGTCTAGGATATTGCTGCCCCTGGTGGGAGTGTGGATAAGTTGATCCAAGGCGTTGGAATTTATGAAATCCAGAAAATGTTGAGCAAAAGAGTTGGTACATGAGTAGTTTTCCCAGTTAATGGTGAGGTAGTTGAAATTACACATTATTAGGGTGTTGGGTTGTACCCTAATATTTTCCAGTGTATCAAGAAATGAGGAGTGGGATTCCTGGGACATGGTGGGGGCTCTGTAGCAAGTTACAGTTTGGATTGCAGTCTTGCCCAGAGTTAGTTGCACTTGGATAATCTCGGATACATTATGCTGAGCAACTGGCCTGGAGGTGTGGATATCCTTAATGAATATGGACATGCCTCCACCTTTAGTGTTTCAGTCCAGGTTAGGTGGCCGAAAGGTGTGGTATGAATTATAGCCTGTAATGCAGGGGTGCTCTCTGGACCCTTGAAGCAGGTCTCTGTCAGTGCACAGATGTCGATGTTCTCCATTTTAAGGAGTGCCTCGAGTGAATGCATTTTGAGGTTTAGACTTCTAGCATTGAGTAGCATGGGACTATATCACATTATCGAAATTCCAAAATGTCGAACACCATAAGCTCGGCCTTGGAATCTCGAAATGTGATATACTCGAACGCTCAGAACAGCAATTTTTTTCCAAGGGAAAAAATTTGCTGTTCCGAGAATACACACACACAGCACAAGCACACCAAAATACTTAATACACACTTCACAGAACCCTACACTAAACCATACATACACTACTAGCTATCCATTTACCTTAACCCAACCCTACCCTAAGGTCCCTAACTAACACGCACTCACCTTACCCGCTCCCTAACCCTAAGGTCCCTAACTAACGCACACTCACCTTACCCACTCCCTAACCCTAAGGTCCCTAAATATCACACACTCAACTTACCTTGTTCTGTTCAGACACTTACCTTAACCTGGTCCGTCACCTTCGCACCACAGTTGAGGAAATAGCGAAGCTGCAGAAACGACCCACCAAATACTTTCCCTAGAAAATATTCGGTGTTCTGCAGCTTCGCTATTTCAAGCATTCGCTGAATTGGGGTCGATGTTATAGCATTCGAAGTTTTAAGACTTCGATGTTATAATATAGACCCAAGTAGCATTACCCTCAGATTTTGCTTGCTTGTACCTGTTACGGTGGTGAATTTGTCATTTGAACCTTGCCTAAAAAAGGCACTATAGTGGTGGCAAGAGCCTTAGCCAGTATCCGGAATCTCAAGGGTGACAGGTGCAGGCCATCTCTGGCAAAGCATCATGGCCTGTCAATCATGTCATCCCAGGCAGAAAGGTACTGGATCCCCTTAGAATGACACCAGAAGCTTAGCAAATTGTTGAAGTCAATCATTTTGTCCTTGTACTGTGGTATCATTCTGGGTGATGGCAGGATGCTACTCAGGGCTAGGGTCATATCTGCCTGGGCTACAAGATCAGAGAGCTCCTCCATGTCTCTTTTCATGTAGTCCAGGGAGGTACATCTCAGGTCATTCACACCAACATGGACAATGACAGAGTCATATTTGTACTTGTTGTGGAGTGACCTGAGTGCGTGCATTATGTGGCGGATCCTGGCACCCGACAAGCAGCTGACAGTAACTTTTTCATTGTTTAGCCTGGTGAGTGGAACATCAGTGTGCCTGAATATAGAGTCGCCTATGACTAGAGTGTTGGGTACGTTGTTATGCCTTATGGGCTGTGGTTGAGTGGCACACTGAGTTTGTGGGCTATGCGTCATTTGGGTTGTGTTGGGGGATGGAGGTTGCATGCGTTTCTGCTTTGGAGGTCTCTGTTGCTTGGGCTGACAACCTCTCCAAGAGGAGTGCTTAATTTATAAGAATTTCCAGTATGTCTGAAAAAGGCCCTTCCAGATTTAAAAAGTATCAAAAGTGTGGGCACAATGTGCCTCTTTCAGATGTCCATGTCTTATGTGTTTGCTGCTTGGGCTGACAACCTCTCCAAGAGGATTGCTTAATTTATAAGAATTTCCATCCTAGAGAAGTAGCCGACAAGAAGAATAAATTAATATTAAAGGGTTTGCTTCCATATACCTTTGATGAAGCTATTTCTGGAGCTCAATCCCAAGAAAATCTAAATGTATTACTGCTCAGTGCTAGGAGCCTAAACAAAAAACTCCACTCCCTGAAAGCTCTCTTTACCCTAGTGTATGCTGATGTCTGTGCGGTCTCAGAGACATGGTTTAAAGCCGCAAACAGTACACCAACAGTGCAGGGTTATAATGCCTTCCACACATTTAGACCAGCTACTTCACAGACAGGGACTGAAGGCAGAGGTGTCTCTATTTACATAAAAAATAAATATACTTCAAGGCTGGTCAAACAGGACAATACACTTGAGCTGCTCCATGCTGAAATCACCATAGATAAAATCCAATACCACTTCCTTGCAAGCTATAGGTCCCCTTCTATGACACAACATCAAACGTACATGCAGAGAGATTCCTGGATTTTGTAAACACAAACTCCCTTGACCAGATAGTCAATACACCAACCAGGGGTGCAACCATACTGGATCTGGTCCTCACTAATATGGGAAAGTGCTGCATACCCCCTACTGTAATGCCTTCCTTGGTAAGGTCAGATCACAAAATGGTCTCCTTTGAAGTAAAAATAAAACCTGGACCCCCAGCTAAACTGGGAATATTCAGGAACTATTCTAAGGCTAACCTCCTGTATTAAGTGAGAACGTGGCAAAATTTCAAGTCCCTATAAAACCTGAGAACACTTCTGCCTACACAGAACTGTTTACAGAAACCCTGTGCAAGGATGTTAATAGCTGTATACAGGCAGCTCTACCCACCAGAAAGAAGTACAGACCTAACTCAAAAAATAAGCCACCCTGATGGAATCACAAAATCAATCGTCTGTATAACAGGAGGAAGAAAATCATGGCAAAAAATAGGAGGTGCAGCACCCAGCAGGATAAAATCACTCTCATTAAACTAAACAACTCAAAGGACAAATAAAGTCTATCAAAGCCAAATTTGAGGTAAGTTTGGCCTCCCAGGCCAAGGACAACCACAAAGCATTCTTTAGCTATGTCCGCAACCTCAAAGGCAATACACAATTGTGTGCAGAGCTCATTGTAAATGGAACCACCTATACTGAGCCAGAAGATATAGCAAACCTCCTGGCTGATAAATTCAGCTCCAACTTTACTCCTGTCTCCCCTTCAACCTTCCCTCAGGAACTATCATCAAACATAACTCCCCCCTACTATCACTAGGTAACAGGTCCTTAACGCTGTCTCTAAGACCAAGAACACTGCATCAGTGGGCCCAGACAATATCCCAGGATGCTTTCTAAATAGCATAAAACATGACCTATCAGGGCCTTTGGAATTACTATTTAACTGTAGCCTCCAAACAGGCTTCATGCCTCATGAATGGAAAAAGGCAACAGTCATCCCTCTTCAAAAAGGTGGGCCATCTACAGACCCTGGAAACTATAGACCCATAAGTCTCACTAGTCTTATAAGTAAAGCCATGGAAAGAATTATCATGGAGGTGATCAAGAGAGATGTAGTAAACCTCTAGACACTAGACCCAACACAGTTTGGTTTCGTAAAGTGCAGATCATGCCTACTCAACCTGGTGGACATCCTTGAGAAGGTAACCAAAGCAATGGATGAGAGCAAAATCATTCACACTGCCTATCTTGACCTGGTCAAGGCATTTGACACAATACCTCACTCGGGCATTGTTGACAAACTCAAGAGGGTAGATACAAACCTGAATGTCACCCAGTGGATAGCCAACTGGCTCACAGACAGGACCCAGGAAGTTAGAATCGGGGAGTCCACCTCTGCAAAGATGCCAGTCACAAGTGGAGTCCCTCAGGGATCAGTCCTTGGACCGCTCCTTTTTGGCATTTACTTCTCAGAAGTCAAAGCCAATGTCACTGGTCTCTGGCTGATTAAATTTGCAGATGATTGCAACTTAAGAGCTGTCACTGAATCTCACACTGACACAAATGTTCTCCAGGAGGGGCTAGCACAGACAGACAACTGGTGTCAGAGTCATGGGCTAAAACTAAATGCCAAGAAATGCATAATAGTATCCTTTGGGAAGTCATCCATCCCTGGTAACTATCCTATTGACCACACACTCCTTAGAGTTGACCCAGTAGTTAGAGACACACATAGATAGTAATCTAGCCTTTGATCATCACATGTCTACAGTGGTGAGGAAATCATTCTACGTTGTGCAACTTTTAAACAAAGGTATGGCATCTAAGTCCAAGGAAGTCATTGTTCCACTGTATTTGGCATTCATCAGACCTATCATTGAGTACAATGCCCCCTTTGGTATGTACCTAACCAGGCATATCCAACAACTGGAACGTGCACAGAGGTTTCTCACTAAAAGAATACAGGACATAAGTAATATGTCCTATACAGACCCCCTCAAGGCCCTATCCCTGTATTCTGTCTCCTACAGGCTTTTGAAGGGGAGATCTTCGCCTGGCATACAGGGCATTGCCAGACCCCACTCTGATGGACCTCCTGCATATCCACAAAACAAACAGTACCAGAATTACCCATTCTAAAGACTTAAACCTTGCCTATGATATAAATAGGACTTGCTGGAAAGATAGGTATGTATCCCAGAGACTACATTATCTATGGAACAGGCTCCCCATCCATGTGAAGCAGAGTTCCTCCCTAATCCAATTCAAGTGCAACTTGGACAATATGTTGGGAAAACAGAAATTCTTCCCTGGTTTGGCATTTGTGTCTCTGATGCAAACAGGTAATCTGTAAATGGTTCATCTCCCAGGCCTATCACTTATCAAGGGTATTAGAACTCATCAGAGATTTGGGAAGCATGGCTAGGCTTAAAAAGGCCCTTGTGGTTGTTAGCCTAGTAAACATCTGTGACCCTAGGTACCTGTAGATCAAAAACCAAAGAACCTCTTACTAAGTCTTCAAGACCCTCCACTTTGTCGGCTCCATCTTCTTCAGAGTCAACAAAGAAAAAGCCAAGACTGAATCCAAAACCTGTTCAGATCCACTCTCCTTTAGATCTGACCAAGAAATCGACAGATCTACATTCTTCGGATCCAATGAAAAAAAATCAATGGATCCAAGTTCTTCTGATCCAAAGATCCTCCCAGGACTAAATACTCTCCACCATTGGACCCAGTACCATCCAGGATTTCCTGTCCTTTTTTGGAGTGATGTTATTCCACGTCACTGTCCCTTACCTCATCTCATTCTTCCAGAAGTTTAACTGAGAAAGATCTGGACAGAATGATGAGGAGGTTCCTCTCGGCACATTTACAGATGGGTGTTCTTCTGGATTCTCCCCCCTTGGGTCAAGAAGCCCGTCCCTCTACCACACCACTACTACTTGCTCCTTCTCTGATCCGTCCGGTTGCTTCATAGTCCCTGAATCTAAACCTTCCCAGTCCATCTGGCTGTGATCTGAAGATGCCTTTATCTTTGGATCCAAAGCTTTCTCTCAGTGTAATGACTCCAACATCTTCAGATGTGGGTGACTGTCAATGCTAAAGCTGCCTTACTGGGTCCGAGGCATTGGGGTCAACTGTGAAGTTTTTGCAGCCGTCTCTGCCCCTCGGAGCATTGGCATTGGATAGCTTGGCTCCAACTTCTTCCTCGGGGAGATTGCGCTTGGGGCAGAGGGATGCAGTGTCCCTGAAGCCTGGCTTCTCTGTGTGATCTGCCTTTGAGGTAGTGAGGTAGTGAAGAGAGTGTTCTCTGCTCCAACAGGATGGACAGATCCAACCCCCTCGGATCTCCAGTCTGGTTCCCAGATGTCTCTGCATTTAGAGCCAAATCATTCTATGTGACAGGGACAGCCAGCTCAAAGTCCTCAGACCACCTAGCAGGGTTTTACAATCTCTTCTGACACTAGACTGGAACATCCCACTGAGAAAGTTCCTAGGAAGAGGAAGTGCAAAAGGAGGCACTTGGACTCTCTGCAAGAATCAGTCACTGAGGATACTGATTTCGATGAGGGAGAAGGGATCCCACGATCACCTCTGGAAGATGTCTCATTTGGAGACATCCTTGAGATTATTAAGCATAGAAGTGGTTAGTCCTCGAGCAACCCTTCACCAGAGGAATCAGTAATTCTGGAGGCATTTCGAGCTGGCCTATCTACCTCCTGGGTTACTTCTCCCACTGGTGAGTTCATTAATTTGCTTTCTAGGGGGGCATTGAAGGAACCTGACTCAGTTGAGCCAGATCAGATTCTGGCTCCACCTGTCAGGTAGGAATTCTGGAATACGGTAGTGCCCATGGATGCCATGGTTGTGTGGGCAGCCACCAAGAAGAAACATGTTGAACAAAGTTCATCTCCCTAACAGGAACTCTGGGGTGAAGGACAGATTTGGGAAGCAGGTACATGCATCAGTGACCTTTGCCCTTAGGTCACTGAACTACTTGGCACATTTTACTAGACTACAAAGGGACTTAATCGAGTAACTTTCAGAATCCCTTCCCAGTACTTTTGCTTCTGAGGCTCAATCATCTGTGGCCTCTCAGCTAGCTACTCTCCAGTCCACTTGAAATTTGCTCATGAGGCTTATTTCACATGCAGCCGGAGGTGCCTCAAGGGTAGTGGGTTCAGGCATATCTATTAAGAGACATGCCTGGATGCGCTTATATGATTTTATGGAACCTATCAAGTCCTCATTCATCAATGCACCCTTTGACAGCAATTTATTGTTTGGCCCAAAATTGAAGGACACACACTCCAGGTGTGAAAAGGGTGGAAAGACTCCTCTGCAATGGATGTACATTTTTGACCCCTCAAAGAGCCTTTTCTAGGAATCAGTGAGGTGTTTGGAAAATGTGGTTCAGAAAGTCCCAGGGTCCTTTCCAGGACACACATAGAGATAGTTCCCCTAGGGGCAGAAGGGGGAACTCTAATGGACAGCCATGCCCATGCGGCAGACAAGGCCCGCAAACCCAGGAGTCCAGAGATTCTTTCTCTGATAAACCATATCATCGCTCTTGAAAGGAAACCTGATTGTCCCCCTCTCTGGAGGCAAATGGGGGTTGACTATCCCTGCCCCAGAGAGCCTGGCAAGATAGAACAAGAGATACTTGAGTGCAGAGGATTATTTCCAGAGGTTATATAATTGCCTTTTCCCTTCCACTCTCAAGTGTATGCAAAATTCCTGATGTCCCACCCAGTCAGAGGAAAGCAGCAGCAGTAGAAATACAAAACCTTCTAGAAAAAGAGTAATCCAAGAGGTACCACCAGACCAGACAGAACCCAGAACTTACTCAAGATTTTTCTTAATGCCAAAGAAAACAGGGGACTGGAGACCACTGATGGATCTCAGCACCTTGAGCAAGTCAGCTTGATATGCAAAGTTTTGGATGGTCATGGTTTAGTCCATTCTACCCTTCCTGGGCAAGAGCTACGAGATATGCTTGACAGATGATCAGGAGGCATACTATTACATAAAAATGAACAGACATTCCAGAAAGTATTTACATTTCTGACTGGGAGCCAGTCACTACTAGTTTAGAGCACTGCCTTTTAGCCTCACCACAGCCCCCATGGTGCTCACCAAATGCATGGCATTGGTAGTATCTCACTTGAGACTGCAGAGATTCTGAGTGTTTCCATATCTAGATGACTAGCTAATTACCACCCCAACCAGGGATCTACTAACAAGAGCAAGAGATCAGATACTTCAGTTTTTTCTGATCTATGGGTAACCATAAATTACAAGAAGTCTCAGTTACAACCATCTCAAACCTTGGAATTCATAGGAGCAGTCTTCAACACGATATCAGTGACAGCTTCTCTTCCTTTCTCAAGAGTGCAGACTATCAGATTCCAAGTCAGGAAAATACTTCACAATATGAAAATTTAAGGCCAGTTGATCCTTCAGGCATTGGGGTCAATGTCAGTTGCTATAATCATAGTTTGCCTAGCAAGATTTCATATGACAATTCTTCAATGGATACTACCAACACAGTGGTCTATTCTTTACCAGTGCATGTCAGCACAAATAAGAATAATTCAGGCATGCAAGAGATACCTCTGGTGGTGGATTCAGTCAGATCAGGTTATACAAGGCCGTCATTTTATTCTCCTTCAACCCAAGGTCATAGTAACCATGGACGCTTCCCAGAGTGAGGGGGGGCACTTCCTGGGAAAAACAGTCCAAGGCACTTGGCTCCCTGAAGATGCCTATTTGCATATCTGTGTCCTAGAGATGAGAGCAGTTCTCTTAGTGTTGCAGGCCTTCCAGGATGTTCTCCCTTTAGGGACAGTTGCGATTCAGACAGACAATATGTAAGTAGTTTGGTACATCAACGGTCAAGAAGGAACAAGATCTTACCCCATGTGTCGAGAAGCACTCAAAAGTGCAGCAATGGGGGATCTCATCCAACCACTTTCTCATAGCAACACACATTCTGGAGAAGTCCAATGTGATAGGAGACAAGTTTAGACCTGTCTATTCTTCTATGTCACGAGTGGCGTGTCAACATAAAAGTGACAGAAATTATTTTCCATCAATGGGGCCAGCCTTGTTGTGATCCTTTTGCTTCTTCCCTAAACAAAAAATGCGGCAGCTACTTTGACCTAATCCCTGCTCTGGCAGAATCACATGAATGAATGAACTCCATGATTGGCCCCCGTCTACTTTATGCTTACCTGCCAATTCCCTTAATTCCAAAATTCCTTCAGAAAGCTGCCAGGTTAAAGAGGAAAGTCATTCTCATTGCACCTTACTGGCCTCAAGGAATTTGTTTCCCCTTCCTATGGGTCTCATCTGGTTTACCAACCTTGGATTATGGACCCGATTGCAGACCTCTTGTCTCACTTGACAGGTATGATTCATCTGGATATCTCAAACCTGAAGCTGACAGAGTAGTTTCTCCAATTCTGTTAATAGCCAGGCAACCAGTGCTGTCTTCCCCTGTCCTTCATATTCTTTTATCTTTCCATAAGCCTTTAACAAGAAAACTTTACACAAAGTAAATGGAAAAAGGTCATTTGCTGGGCACAACAAAAACAAACTGACCCCTCCTCAGCTGCTGTACCTAGTATACTTGAATTTTTGGAAACAATTTTTAATGAGGAAGCTAGCTCCTGAGTGATTAAAGTACAGATCTGATGTAAATTTTCATTCAGTCCTCAAACCATGGGTTCGGATCCAATCCCTCAGATCTGATCAGCATTGCAAAAGCTGGTGGCAACTTCAAATTTTTGAGCTTCTCCCTTACCTACAATGCAACAACCCCAGATCTCGTTACTGCTTGACAGCAAAAGATGTGGTGACTGAATCTTCTCGAGCTAAGTGTAAATTTTATTCAAAAAGCTTTGATGTGATGTTGTCCTGTCTCGCCTTCATTCTGTACTGGTTGGGGCTTGGAACCGATCATCCATTCTGCCTCAGCCTATACAAAAGCTCAAGGACCTCTACCTGCTTGTGGCTGCAGCCCTATCCCATCATGCTCAGAGAAGATTACCCATATTTCGTTTGCCGCTAAACAAGATCGGATGCTTCCATTCAGGCTCTGTCTAAGTGGAAACATTTTCTTTAGCTAATTGTTTAAAATTTTTGGAATTGTCTATTTACTGTTGTTTAAAGCATTTAAAGTATTAATAGTTTAGTTTTTAGCTAAATTAGAGTGTTTGCTTTGCTGTTGACTGTTTCTTGTGGCCGTCATTTCTACCTCTAGGCCTTTTTTTCCTCTCCCTCCCTATCCCCGCTATCCAAGCTCATTTAAGTTAGAGAGCTTGGAGAAAAATACTTTTCTTGTGCTTTGGTAGCTTGTTTAAGTCAGAGGGCTACCGTTGGGCCATTTAACTTTTCATTTTTCTCTGCTCTAATTAGGGGCCAGTTCATTTTACTTAGAGAACTGCACCTCCTTTTTCCGTTACATACTAAAACCTTGAGTGCTCTTGTGTGATTGTTCTATTGGTCTATTTAAAAAAAAGTTTTTTTTTCCTTAATAGTGTTCTATTAGCGTTGATTGTGTATTGCTACTATTATTAATTCAAAATGTTTAAGGATCCAAAAGAGTCAAAACCTTCAGGGTTTAAAAAATGTGACAAATGCAGCCAGAAAATGTCATTGACTGATGGACATGCTAGTTGTGTTTATTGCTTAGGTGCAGTTCACCTTCAGGAATTCTGTTCTTTCTGTCATGCTTTCAGCTCCAGGGTGTTGATGGAAAGAAAGAACAAACTGATCTTAAGAAGACTATTAAAGACTCCTTTTGCAGAGGCTATGGAAGAGACTCAGAGTACCTCAAAAATCCTCATCTTCAAAGTTTGAGAAGTTGGGTAAGAGGGCATCTACCTCTGTCCCTCATTCGGAACCGACTAAAAAAGTTGCAAAAGATTTATCCTCGGATCTGAAGGCTTTTGGGCCTGAAAAATCTTCCTCCTTGGCTCCTATTGTGACTTCTGTGCCGATGGAGTTTCAAATTTGGAGCCAATCCCATTTTGGAACCAGTCTCCCCAGATCTTAGATTTCCATTGCTGCAGCCAGTGAGGTCTCCTACTTCTTCCTCTTGATCCTCCAGGAGCCTCTCCTACGATGATGTGGATCATGTGGTGAGGAGACTTCTACGGACACCGGTGCTGGCCAAGATACTGTTGACTCCAACCCAGAGGGATTCGGAGCCAACGAAGACTACCTCCCCTTCATCGATTCCTCCTCTGACCTGATCTGGAACTTTTGAGCCGGACTGCCTGGATCCAATTGTAGTGGAACCGTCAGTACCGAGGCCTGCACCAGGATCTTCGGGCCCGACTACTGCTCCAACTTCCTCAGTTCCATCAGAATTTGAGGGGTCTAGGAGTCGATGCTGTCCAGTCGGATCCAGTGAGGGGAGTCGGGTCAGACAGCTGTCTGATCTGAACTTGCCTCTCGGGGCTTCGGCTCCTATATTGGCCTTGGAGCTCACCACCTTGGTTCCGGAGATGCCTTCTGGTTCTTCGGAGCCAGAAGTTTCCTCAGATCAGGGCCAGGGGGCTTTTGAGCTGATGAGGAGAGTGCTGTCACCACAGACAGCTCCACTCTCAGCTTCAGGTACTCTTCCCCCAAAAGTGCCTATGTCTGTCTCAGTACCATCACATCCACACAGACATGGAGATCCAAAGCCACAGGATGCCTCATTGGTTGAGACTGTCTCTTCCAAAACCTCTCTGGATTACCCTTCTGAAGAGGTCCCTTGGAAGAGATTATGCAAGAGGAAGCATTTAGACTCCCCAGAGGAGTCCATCACTTCAGATACAGACCTCAATGAGTCAGAAGGGTCCCAATGGTCATCCTCTGAGGATGTCTCCTTTACAGAGATCCTGGAAATTCTTAAACAGAGAGGTGGCTGGAAGCCCATCACCCCTTCTGAGAATGAATCTGTATAACTGGAGGCTTTTGGGTCTCATCCTTCCACCTCTTGGGTGTCTCTGCCTTTTGATCAGCTCATGAATGTAGTCAGTCTGAAGATGTGGGAGTCTCCAGACTGAGTGGAATCTGTTCCTATGAGGCCAAATAAGTTCGTCGCTGCGCCTTTGGAGTTCTTAGCAAGTGTCCCAGTAGATGCTATGGTCATGATGACAGCCACCAAGAAGGAGGTTTCAGAGACATCCTCGTCTTTCCATCCACCAAGCAAGGAGTCTCGCACGATGGACAGATATGGAAATTGCATGTTTTCTTCAGCATCCTTTGCTCTCAGGTCGCTGAATTATCTGACCCATTTCACTAGGCTTCAGAGGGATCTCCTGAAGGAGCTAGGAGATACTCTCCAAGGTTCTATAGCTGTGGGGGGTTTTGACAAGGTTTCCTGTCAGCTCTCCACCTTAAATTCAGTGGTAAACTTCTCCATGAGGCTTGTTTCTTATGCAGCTGATGGAGCGAGTACGACAGCGGGTACAGGAATTTCCTTAAGGAGACATTCCTGGATGCACGTATGTGATTTTGCGGAACCTTTTAAATCTTCCTTTATTAATACCCCTTTTGATGACTCATCCTTGTTCAGGCCAAATGTTAAAGAGACACTAACCAGGTGTGAACAGGAAAGAAAGACTCTCTGCCACTGGAGTCCATTTCTCCCTACCTACCAGACCTTATCCCAAAGGTCAGAAGGGGGGGGATGTGGTTTCAAAAATCCCAGAGAGCTTTCCAAGACACACGTGGTGATTCTTCCCCCAGGAGCAGAGGGGGAAGTAACAATGGAAGACGCTGACCACATGGCAGAGGGGGTCCTCAGAAGCAGGGTGACAGGGACTCCTTCCTTGGTAAGCCCTTCCAGCGCTCCTGAAAGGAAACCCTTCTGTCCATATCTGGAGGCAGTTGGGAGTCATTTATCTTTGTACCCAAGCGCATGGCTAGAAATAACAAAAGACAAATGTGTACAAACGATCATACCCAGAGGTTACTACATTCCCATTTCTTTTCTCCCCTTAAAAGCAAAATCAATCCCAGATGTTCCACCCAGTCAAAGGGATCACGCAACTCTAGAAATAAAAAGGTTGCTAGACAAAACAGTCATCCAAACTGTCCCCGCAGACCAAATTGGATCTGGAACTTACTCAAGGTTCTTTTTAGTTCCAAAAAAGACAGGGGACTGGAGGCCCATTTTGGATCTCAGCAGGCTAAACGAGTCCATAAAATAATCAAAGTTCTGGATGGTGACACTGCAGTCGATACTCCCCTTCCTGGGAAAAGATGATTGGATGTGCTCGATAGATCTCCAGGATGTGTACTTCCATATCTAAATGGACAGGCGATCCAGGAGCCATTTGTGCTATCAGCTGTGAGCCAGTCACTACCAGTTTCGAGCTCTGCAGTTTGGTCTCACAACAGCCCCCAGAGTGTTCAGCAAATGCATGGCAGTGGTCACGGCTCACTTGAGGCATCTAGGATTCCAAGTGTTTCTGTACTTAGACGACTGGCTCCTGACCACTACCACCAAGCATCTACTAACAAGAGTGAGAGACACCACCATTCACCTTTGCTGTCACCTAGGGATCACAATAAATTACGAAAAATCTGCCTTGTTGCCATCTCAACATATCATCTTTATAGGAGCAGACTTAGATACAAAACAGATATTGGCCAAGCTTCCCCCCAAAAGGGTTGAAGCCCTACATCATCAAGTAAAAAATCTTATGGCCAAGAAAAAAGTGCAAGCAAAGTTTGTTCTCAGAGTTGTGGGTACCATGGCAGCAGTAATAAATAACCTTGACACCATTAGCACGCCTGCACATGAGAATTTTGCAGTGGCTGCTGTTCACTCAGTGGTCCATGCAGGAGCTACCCATGTCTCACCAAATTATTATTTCAGAATCCTGTAAGTAAGACCTTTGATGGTGGCTTCACTCCACTCAGGTGACCCTAGGCTGACCGTTTGATTTTCCACAACCATTAGCTACAGTGACCACGGACGTTTCACAGATAGGGGGGGGCATTATCTGGGAAAGACAGTCCAGGGCACTTGGCAGGATCACGAGACCCACTTGCATATCAATGTCCTAGAGATGAGAGCGGTGCCTGTAGCGTTGCAAGCATTCCAAGACTCCCTTCCACTAGGAATGATTGCGAAACAGACAGACAACATGTCAGTTGTGTGGTACATAAACAAACAAAGAGGAACCAAGTCTTACTCTCTCTGTCAAGAGGCCCTAAGAGTATGGTAGTGTGCAGTCTCTTCCCAATGTTTTCTGATAGCAACGCACATCCCTGGGAAATCCAACATGATAGCGGACAAACTCAGCAGAGCTATTCTGATGCCTCATGAGTGGTCCCTAAAGCCAGAAGTAGCTGAAATGATCTTTACAAAGTGGAGCCAGCGTTGCTGTGATCTCTTTGCCATGTCCATGAATGCCAAATGCAGCAGCTATTTTGCTCTGATCCCCCTCGGGGGAGTCACCAAGGAACGCACTCATACACGATTGGCCTCCGGGTCTCCTCTACACCTTCCCCCCTTTCCTTTGATTCGCAAAGTCCTTCAGAAAGCCAGCTCATTGAGAAGGGATACTCATCGCCCTATACTGGCCTCGTTAAATTTGGCTCCCCTTTCTTTGGCCCCATCTCCAGAAGGAGCCATGGATTCTGGATCTAGTTCCAGATCTCCTGACTCATTCCTCAGGGACACTCCATCCATCGGTTCAAACCCTCAAGTGGACAGCTTGGCTGCTCCAGTTCAACACATAGCCAGGCTTCCTGACATTTCCCCTGCGGTGAAACATATTTTGATTTCATCTCATAAGGCTTCAACCAGGAAACTATATTCAAGCAAATGGAAAAGATTTTTCAGGTTGGGCCTTCATCAACCACATTGATCCTTTCACTGCCCCTATAATATCTGTAGTAGACTTTCTGGCAAAGCTTTTTAATGCGGGTGCAGCTGCAGCTACTGTTCAAGTTCAATTAGCAGCTATATCCAATGACCATATAGGAGAAATGGGCTAAAAATCATGTCCCACAGGTTTTGCAAAGCTTTCCTGAAGGGTACCTTCTTACTCAGGCCTCCGGTCAAAGACCCCCAGTGCCATGGGACCTAAATTTTGTTTTATCCAGTTTGATTCTTCCCCCTTTGAACCTGCATCATCCTGTGACCTAAAGTTCTTAACGTAGAAGACAACATTTCTGGTAGCCATCACGTCTGATAGAAGGGTATCAGATCTACAAGCATTGTTAATATGGCTCCCTACATGGTTTTCCACAAGGGTGGAGTTTCTCTGCAAACAAACCTTTCCTTCCTACCCAAAGTGTGCTCAGAATCTAATTTGAATCAATCCATTGACTTACCAGATTTTTTCCTCAACTGTGGCAACAGGGCAGAGTGTAAACTACACCAGCTAGATGTGCATAGACAATTACATTTCTACCTAAATAGAACAAAGGATTGCAGGATATTGGACCAGTTATTTGTATCATTTTCAGACAAAAAGAAAGGTTCCCCCATATCAAAGGTCACTCTTTCAAAATGGCTTACAGATTGTATTACTTTCACTTACAAATCTGAAAACAGAGAACTTCCTGGAAAGGTAAAGGGTCATTCTACAAGGGCTATAGCAACCTCATCTGCCTTTCAGGTGAGGCTATCTATGGATTCTATTTGTGCAGCAGCAACATAGGTAAAGTCTCATACCTTTCTCATTCATTACAAAGTGGATTTGGCCTCCAGGAACAGGGCCTCTTTTGGAAGAAGAGTATTCTCCCTTGAGCAACCCAAGAATGATGGTGCTAAGGACGCTGTCCCAACCAATACAGAATGAAGGCGAGAAAGGACAACATTACATAAGGAAGTTATATGCTCATCATAACGTTCCATGTGTGTTGTCTCGCCTTCATTCTTACATCCCACCCTCCTTCCCCCAGCCTTTTTCTCCTGGAGAACAGAGCGGTTTTGATTAGAATATAATGTCTCTAACTCCCTTCATTAGTCTGTTTAGATGTAAATATTTTTTGACAGTAGGTCTAATATCTGCAAACAAGATCTGAGTAATCTTTCCTAAGCATGATGGGATAGGGCTACAGCCACAAGCCGGTGGAAGTCCTTGAGCTTTTGTATAGGCCGAGTTGGAACCAATGATCATTTCCAAACCCCAACCAGTATTGAATGAAGGCGAGATGGACAACACACACGGAACATTATGGTGAGTACATAACATCTTTTTTTTATTTCTTTTAAACTTTTAACAGTTAAAACTGATCTGCCTTATCCATTGCCTCTTACTTAAATTATTTTCTCCCACTTTTTGTATGTTTTCATAGTCTAAATACTATTGTTAGTATTCCTGACCACCTTTTCTACACTATGTGTAATATATAATTACCATTGTTGTTACTTTCTCTTTTCTTCCCTTTCCCTGACTTTTCTTGAGATTGTTAAAAAAAATTTCTTTAGTTGATGTAATTATTTCTTTAACCTCAGGCTTTGTAGTGGTTTATTGGCTACATGTACATTGGTGTTCTGTGTAATGGCTGAAAAAGAGAAAAGCTGTGCGGGGTTTAAGAAGTGCCTTAAATGTGGTCATAAAATTCTGTTCTCTGACCGTCACGCACTTTGTGTGTACTGCCTAGGCCGTCTCCATTTACAGGAGGACTGTGCCATTTGTCATAAATATAACCTGAGAGCTCTTACAAAGAAAAAGAACAAATTGATTCTGAAAGGCATGCTACTTACCTCTTTTGAGGAGGCCTTATCTGGAGTTTCTCGTACAAAATCAAAAATGTCAAAGTCTCCATCTCCACGTTCTTCCTTTTCTTCTTTGAAGGCTTTGGAGCAGGCTAGAAAGAGGCCAATATCTGAGCAATCTGAACATAAGCAAAAGAAGGTAAAAGCTTTGGATCAGACTTCTTCATTGGATCTGAAGCATAAAGAATAATCTTTCTCATATCCGACCTCAACATTGTATCCCAAACATAAGAAAATTGAATTATCAGATCCCCCCACATTGGATACAACAGAAAGTTCCACTCTGATGCATCTACCTTGAACCAGGTGTTCTTTCTCTGTGGACCCCTTGCCTTTCTGGGTTCCATCACCATTCCTGGAAAGACTGAAGTCTCCATCTGTCCTATCCACTTGCTCTTCCAGTAGCCTCATGGAAGAAGATGTGGAGAGACTGGTGAGAAAGATTCTCTTGGTGTAGAGCCAGCCAGGTGTCCTGTTGGCTGCTACCCTCTTAGGTCAGGATATCTGCTCTACAACTATACCACCTTTAACAGTTCCTCCTTTGACTCTGTATGGGACCTCAGAGCCCTTTTCATCAGAGTTGCCTGGCATTGTCTTGCTCGGATCCAAGGATCCAAAGCTGGATTTGAGAGTTTCAGTCCAGTCGGATCCAGACAGCTGTCAGAGCCAGGGCTACCCTGTTGGACCCGAGGTGTTACAGTCAACTTAGAAGCTTTCAGGGGCATCTCTGCACCTTGGAGCATCGGTAAGGGTTAGTTTGGCTGTGACTTCTGCCTCGAGAGGGCTGTCTTTGGGGCAGGGTGGGACCAGGATCCAGAAGTTTGCCTTCTCAGATCCAGGGTCTTATCTTTCTCTGAGACAGTCTGCTTTTGAGGTTATGGAAAGGGCCTTGTGTAGGTCGTTGACAAAGATGGTTCTTCCCCCCTTGAATCCTCAACCTGTTACCTTTCCATCTCTGCTCTTAGAGTGTCACCTTTCTTCTCCACAGGGACAGCTGGTACTGAAACCTCAGATTTCCCAGCACGGTATCCCCATTTCTTTTGATACCTCTCCAGAGCATCCACCTGAGAAGATCCCTAAGAAAAAAACATGCACGAGGAAGCACTTAGATTCCCCAGAATCTGTCATAGAAGATACAGATTTTGATGAGGGTGAAGGGCCCCACAGTCACCTCCTGATGATGTCTTGTTTGGAGACATCCTAGAAATCCTATAACAGAGAGGTGGCTGGAAGTCCAACAACCCTTTGTCTGAAGGATCTCTACTCCTGAAGGCATTCGCTACTGGCCCGTCTACCTCCTAGGTGACTCAGCCAGCCAACGAGCTCATTGACTTGATCTATCAGTGGCCATAGAAGGACCCGGATGCCATAGAGCCAATTCCTGTGAGACCTGACAAAATTATGACAGCACTGGAGGACAAGCTGTTTTGGGCTAAAGGGGTGCCTATTAATGCCATGGTCGTGGCAGCAGGCACTAAGAAGGAACTAGCTGAAACGAATTCCATTGTCCATTCCCCCAAAAGTAGTCACTGATGATGGATAGGTTTGGGAAGCATGTCTATGCTTCAGCGACCTTCGCCTTAAGGTCACTGAACTATTTATCACATTTCACCAGGTTACAGAGGGACCTGATTAAGGAACTTTCAGACACCCTCTCATGATCCATTTCTGAAGAAGTACAAGCCTCTGTCACTTCTCTGTTGGCTACCCTACAGTCGATATCCAGTTCTTCCAACAGACCCATTTCTCATGTACCAGAAGAGACCTCAAGGGCAACGGGTTCAGGTGTTTCCATAAGAAAACACACTTGGATGTGCTTATGTGATTTTGTGGGACACTTCAAGTCTTTGTTCATCAGTGCTCCCTTTGATGGTACTTCTTTGTTTGGCGCCAAAGTAAGAGAAACTTTATCCAGATGTTAGAAGGATGGAAAGACCCTGTTTGCCATGGGTGTACATTTTTCCACCCTTCAGAGATCTTTTTTCAAGGAATCATCGAGGTGGAGGAAAAATGTGGTTCAAAAAGTCCCAAGGGCCTTTCCAGAACAAACTTGGAGTAGGATCCCCCAGGGACACTTCTAATGTTGCAGAGGTGGTCCCCAAAACCAAGGGTCCTGTGATTTGTTCTTTTACAGACCCTTCCAGCGCTCATCGGAGGTCATTTTTCCCCTGATCCAGAGAGCCTGGGTAGAGATAACAACATATATTTGGTTGCAGAGGATCATTTACAGAGGTTATGTAATACTCTTTTCTCTTCCTCTTTCCCATTCAAGGAAACTCCCTGATGTTCCACCTAATAAGAGGGAACAAGTGGCAATTCAAGTACAAAAGCTGGTAGAAAAATGAGTCAGCCAAGAGTTCTCCCCAGACCAAATAGAATTGAGAATGTAATTCTGTTTAGTGCCAAATAAACAGGGGACTGGAGGACAGTTTTGGATTTCAGCAACTTAAACAAGTCAGTTCAAAAAAACAAGTTCTGGATATTCACAGTTCAGTCCATTCTTCCATTTTTGAAAAGGATGACTGGATGTGCTCTTTAGACCCTCAGGATGCTTACTATTACATAAAATTGAGCAGGCATTCCAGAAACTTCTTACTCTTCCAGCTGGGAGCCAGTCATTGCCAGCTCAGAGTTTTGCCCTTTGGTTTCACCACAGCCCCCTGGGTGTTTACCAAGTGTATGGCAGTAGTAGCAGTGCACTTGCGATCTCAAGGATTCCAGGTTTTTCCATATCTGGACAACTGACTCATTTCTGCCCCAACCAGGCATCAGCTCTTAATGGCAAGAAACAAGGTTATTCAGGCATGTAGTCTTCTGGGTATAACCATAAACAATGAAAAGTCTCATTTAGAACCAATTCAAAACATAGAGTTTATAGTTGCACTTCTCATTACAACGTCAGCCATTGCCTCACTTCCCTTTCCAAGAGTTCAGACAACAAGATTACAAGTAAAGAAGATAGTTTGCAGTTCTAAGATTGCAGCCCGCTTGGTTCTAAAGGCTGTGGGATCAATGGCTGCAGTGATGACACTAGTACCATTGGCCAGCTTTTATATGAGAATTCTTCAATGGATGCTTGCCTTACAGTGGTCAAGACTTCATCATTCCATGCCCACTCCGATAGGACAATTGCAATACAAACAGACAATATGTCAGTTGTTTGGTGCATCAACAAACAAGGAGGAACCAAATCCTACCCCTTGTGTTGAAAAGCTCTCAGAGTTTGACAATGGGTAATCTCAGTGATCTCATCCAGCCACTTTCTCATGGCAATGCACAATCCGGGAAACCCATTGTGACAGCAGACAAACTGAGCATGTGTATTCTTTTACCCCACGAATGGTCCCTCAACAAGAACATGATGGAAATGATTTTCCATCAATGGTGCCAACCTTGCTGCAATCTTTTCTCCTGTCCCCTAAATAACAAGTGCAGCAGCTACTTTGCACTAATCCCCACTCAGGGGAATCACCGAGGGATGCTCTACTTCACAGATGGCCCTCTGATCTACTTTATGCCTTCCCACCTATCCCACTGATTCCCAAAGTCATCCTCATTGCACCTTACTGGCCTCGACATTTGGTTCTCCTTCCTTTGGTCTCACTTGATTCACCAATCTTGGATTCTGATCTGACTCTCATCCCACATGCATGATCCATCCAGATATAACAAATATCAATCTCACAGCTTGGCATCTCGAATTCCTTTGACCCAGACAACCTGTGCTGTCTTCTCCTGTCTGAAACATATTGATGTTAAGTTGTCAATCTCGCCTTCATTCTTGCTGGATGGGTTCAGAGCCGATCCTCGGCTCCGACTCGGCCAATACTAAAGCTCGAGAGCTAATTCCACCGGCTCGAGGCTCCCCTATATCCCACAATGCTAGGCGGTAACTACCCAGATCTCGTTTGCCGCTATAGCTGACGAGGTGCTTTTCTACCGGCTCAGGCAGGTGAGTTAGACTTTTACCTTATTAGGTACTTCTTAAAACCCCTTTTTTTTAATTTTGATACCATAACTTTTTAGTTTAATTAAAAATTTAGATAAATCGACCCCTGTTTGTCGAGTCCCTTTTTCCATTCTTCCCTTATCTTGTAGGCCTTCGGCCCCTTCCCTTCCTCTAGTCCTTTACTGACTAAACTAGTTCCTTTTTGTAAGGGCTTGTGTGTGTGTGTGTTTGTGGCTTTAGCCTTAATAATTTATTTTAATAGTTTTCTGTAAAGGGTGTGTCTGTAGTGTGCTTGTGTGTGTCAGGCACTCCTTTTTGCTATGTCAAAAGACAAGGTCTCAGGCTTCAAGAAGTGTGACTCGTGCTGCCAGAAAATGTCTCTGACAGATGGTCACACTTCTTGTGTGTATTGCCTGGGGCCTTTGCACCTGCAGGACTCTTGTGCTGTTTGTCATGGGTTTAGCCCTAGAGTCCTGCAGGAACGCAAGAATAAACTGATCTTGCGGGGCTTATTAAAGCCTGAAGGCCCCCCCGACTCAGTCTGTGTCGGGGAAGCCTTCAAAAACTTCCAAACAGTCGGCTCCAGTTCCAGAGTCAACTGCTGGAAAGACTAAGTCGGCTTCAACATCGGCTCCGGCTGGAGCCGATGTTTCTAAGCCTCATACTGTTACCTCGGCTCCGGCTGGAGCCGAGGCTGATAAAACTCCGTCGGCTCCGATACCTTTATCGGAGCCACAGTCTAGGAAGAGGTCCAGATCCCCCTCTATCGGATCCGTGCATTCGGCGCCAGGATCCCCTCTTCTTTCGGAACGAAGTCACAAAACTCATTCCTCACGGTCTTCCAGATTATCTGACCATGATTTGCAAAGGGTAGTGAGTAGACTTCTCAAGTCAGAGGCACTGGCCCAAATGCTGCATAGCCCGACTCACCAGTCAGTGGCTATTTCCGTTCCCCAATACATTCCTCCTCCGACTCCTTTGAGTTCGGAGCCAGGGCTTGTCGGAGCCATGACTGTCAGTGCGTCGGATCCGATACCTTCCTTTTCGGCTCAGTCGTCTGCTCCGATCTCCTCCTTGGAGGGATCTCGGCGCCGGGCTTCCCTCGTCGGCTCTGAGGGGGCGAGTGGCATCGGACCCTTGTCCGACCCCGCTCTCCCTCTCGGGGCTTCAAGCAGTGAGTTTGGCTCCGACATCGGCTTCGGAGCCGTCCCTGTCAGTGCCGGGGGAGGTCCTTGTCTCTTCGGAGCGGGGGCCTCGGGCCTTGCCTGACAGGGGTGCCTTCGAGGTCATGCGGAGCGTGCTAGAACCAGGTTCTGCCCCACAGTCAGCTCCTTCAGCCCCTCCATCTACAGTGCCTGCGGTGATTTCTACTCACCCCCTTGTCTCAGACCGCAGAGAGCCAACTCCTCAAGTTTCCCCATTGGGAATTTCCTCCTCTTCCGAGGCCTCTCCTGACCCTGCAGGAGATCCCTCAAGGAAGAGACAGTGCAAGAGGAAGCACATTGACTTCCCTGGGTCTATCACCTCTGACACTGACTTAGAGGAATCCGAAGGTTCCCCTCGATCCCCCTCTGAGGATGTCTCCTTTGCTGACATCCTTGAGATCCTGAAACAGAGGGGGAACTGGCCAGCCCTTAACCCTTCGGAGGATGAGTCAGTGTATCTTGAGGTGTTTGGCTCTCGCCCTTCTACCTCCTGGGTGTCCCCTCCCTTTGACCCCCTTATGGAAGTGGTGGCAAGAAAGGCTTGGACGGCTCCTGACTCAGTGGAACCCATCCCGAGGAGACCATCCAAATTTATTACTGCCCCCAGAGACAAAGATTTTTTATCCAAAGGTGTCCCTGTTGATGCCATGGGGGTGGCTGCGGCCACAAAGAAGGAGTTAGCTGATCCTTCGGTTCCTGTCCATCCTCCTAATAAGGAATCTAGGACCATGGACAGGTACGGCAAGCGGATGTTCTCATCAGTGACCTTTTCAATGCGGTCACTGAACTACTTATACCACTTCTCTTGTCTCCAGAGAGATTTACTCAAGGATATGGGTGAACTGATAAAGGATCCTACAGCTGAGGGGTTCAAAGACACAATGAACTCCCAGTTGGCAACCCTGAATTCCATTGTTAACTCCTTCATGTGGCTGGTCTCATATGCAGCAGATGGGGCGAGTAGAGCCGCAGGCACAGGTGTTGCCTTACAACGTCATGCCTGGATGCGGCTATGCAACTTTGCGGACCCTTTCAAGGCATCCTTCACCAATTCTCCCTTTGATGGATCATCCTTGTTTGGTCCACAGGTGAAGGATACAGTGACCAGGTGCGAGGTAGAAGGTAAGACTCTCTCTGCTGTAGGAGTCCATTTTTCTACCCCTTCTAGACCCTATCCCAAAGGTCAAAGGGGAGGAAAGATGTGGTTCCGCAAACAATCCTAGGGAGTCTCATCTGATGCACAAGACCGATTCCCCTCTAGAGGCAGAGGGGGGAATAATAATAGACGCCGCCCTAGAGGCAGAGGAGGTCCGCAAAACCAGGGTAGCAGAGAAATGTTCTCTGACAAACCCTTTCAGCATCCCTGAGGGGCTGCCTGGCTGTCCACCTTCGGAGGCAGTCGGGGGAAGGTTATCACTGTACCCAAAAGCCTGGCTTTCCCTTACTCAAGACAAATGGGTACAGTCGATCATATCCAAGGGTTACAAAATTCCCTTTATTCACATCCCAACCCAACCCAAAAGATCACTTCCAGATGTTCCACCCGGTCTAAGGGAACAAGCAGCATTAGAAATTTCAAAGCTGCTATCAAGAAGAGCTATCCAATCAGTCCCAGCAGACCAGCAAGGATCCGGAATCTACTCCAAATTCTTTTTGGTACCAAAGAAAACAGGGGACTGGAGACCCATACTGGATCTCAGCTACTTAAACAAGTTTGTCAGGAAAACAAAATTCCGGATGGTCACACTACAGTCCATTCTACCCTTCTTGGGTCAGGACAATTGGATGTGCTCGATAGATCTTCAGGACGCGTACTACCACATCAAAATGAACAGACGCTCCAGGAGATATCTCCGCTTCAGGCTGGGAGCCAGTCACTACCAGTTCAGGGCCCTGCCCTTTGGTCTCACTACAGCCCCCCGTGTGTTCACCAAATGCATGGCAGTGGTCGCGGCTCACTTGAGACATCAAGGATTCCAGGTGTTTCCATATTTGGACGACTGGCTCCTTACCGCCACCACCAGACATCAGCTTCTTCTATCCAGGGACTTCACCATCCAATCTTGCCAAGCTCTAGGCATTTCGATAAATTTCGAAAAATCTGCCTTGTCGCCTTGTCAATCTATTATCTTTATAGGTGCCACCTTAGACACACTCAATCTTTCAGCCAGACTCACAGAGCAGAGGGTGTCAGACATTCGGAACCAAGTTTCCCTTCTCTTACAATGCAACAAAGTCAAAGCCAGACTGGTTTTGAAGGTACTAGGACTCATGGCAGCAGCTATTCCCCTTCTCCCCTTAGCTCGCTTTCACATGAGGATCCTCCAATGGATGCTGTTTACTCAATGGTCCTTTCAACAGCTCCTGATGTCCCATACCATATTGATAACTCAAACATGCAAGAATCAACTGTCTTGCTGGATCACATCACCTCAACTTCTCCGAGGAAGACCCTTCACTCTTCCCCCCCCAGTCGCCACGTTGACAACAGACGCCTTCCTGATCGGGTGGGGGGGGCAGGGGGGCATTATCAGGGCAGGACAGTCCAGGGCACATGGCAACCTTTCGAGTGCCACTTGCACATAAACGTCTTAGAGATGAGAGCAGTGCTTTTAGCGTTGCAAGCCCTTCACGACTCTCTTCCCACTGGGACTATTGCAATTCAAACGGACAACATGTCCGTAGTGTGGTACATCAACAAACAAGGCGGAACCAGATCATACCCTTTATGTCGAGAGGCACTCAGACTTTGGCAATGGGCGATCTCTTCTCAGCATTTTCTGATAGCAATGCACATTCCTGGGAAATCCAACATTATTACAGACAAATTGAGCAGAGCAATTCTCATGCCCCACGAGTGGTCTCTAAAGAAATCAGTTCTAGAAGAAGTATTCCTAAGATGGGGCCAGCCTTGCTGCAGTCTTTTTGCTACTCCCCAAAACAGCAAGTGTCACGACTTCTTCACTCTCTTCCCGTTACCAGGACATCCCACCAGAGACGCTCTGGTCCAGGATTGGCCCCGGGGACTTCTATATGCCTTTCCCCCCTTTCCACTGATATCTCAACTAATTCAGAAAGCCGTCGCCTTGAGAGTGACAATGATCCTCATTGCCCCTTACTGGCCTCGACAGATATGGTTTCCCTTTCTTCATCATTACCTTTTAGAGCAGCCTTGGCATCTGGACCCAGTACCAGATCTGATAACCCACCAATCGGGTCAGCTGCACCAATCTCTGCCTTCTCTAAACCTCACAGCGTGGTTTCTCCGATTCCAACCTTAGCCAGGCTTCCCTCAATATCTCACTCGGTCCGAGATATCTTGATAGCCTCTCATAAATTTTCTACCCGGAAGATTTATAGTAGCAAATGGAAACGCTTTTCCTTTTGGGCAACATCAAAAAACATAGATCCCTTTACTGCACCTATCCAGTCTATTTTAGACTTTCTAGCAGAACTCTTTCATTTAGGATCTTCTGCATCAACCATTAGAGTTCAATTGGCTGCCATATCAAATTTTCATGTTGGTGTTTCAGAGTCTAGCATCATGGCTCACAAACTCTGTAAAGCCTTTTTAAGGGGTGTATTTCTTCTCAAACCTCCAATCAAAGATCCCCCGCCTCAATGGGATTTGAACTTGGTTCTGGCATCTTTAATTCTTCCTCCTTCGAGCCGGGCTTCATGTTCTCTGAAGTTGCTTTCTTGGAAGACACTTTTTCTGGTAGCTATAACTTCAGCGAGAAGGGTATCCGAACTCCATGCTCTGTGCAGTCATCCTCCTTACTTAGTTTTTCACAAAGACAGGGTATCCCTCCATACTAATCCATCCTTTTTGCCTAAAATTTCTTCTCAAATAAACCTAAACCAAATTATTGATCTCCCCGTCTTTTTCCCTAACTATTCAAACAGGTCGGAACAAAAGCTACATTTTTTGGATGTTCATCGCCAACTTAGATATTACTTAGACAGGACTAAACAATTCAGGAAATCTGATCAATTGTTTCTGTCATATGCGGAAGGCAAATTGGGCCTTCCAGTTACTAAAGTATCCCTCTCTAGATGGCTCACGTCTACAATTACCTTCATCTATGAGATCAGACATCAAAAACTACCCTCAAGACCTAGAGCTCATTCAACTAGGGCATTAGCTACATCCGTAGCTTTTCAGGATAGGCTGCCAATAGATTAAATTTGTGCAGCAGCCACCTGGGCTTCTCCTCATACATTCATTACACACTGTCCCATCCAGCAAGAATGAAGGCAAGATTGACGACTTAACATTAAGAAGTTATGTACCTACCATAACGTTCCATGTTAGTTGTCTTCTTCTCGCCTTCTTTCTTGCGTCCCACCCTCCTTCCCCCAAGCCTGGACAGACCGACTGGAATTCATTTTGTGTTTTTCTTCTGAAAGTTGTCATTCCCACACGTTCTTCCACCTCTTCTATCCTTACTGAGATCTGCCTTTCTTTTACACAGATTGTTTTGAGGTGGGTTTCCCTACTCCATTCTATGGAGACTAGGATTGCTTGGTATAGCTATCAAACGAGATCTGAGTAGTTACCGCCTAGCATTGTGGGATATAGGGGAGCCTCGAGCCGGTGGAATTAGCTCTCGAGCTTTAGTATTGGCCGAGTCTGGCTCCGAACCCATCCAGCAAGAAAGAAGGCGAGAAGAAGACAACTAACATGGAACGTTATGGTAGGTACATAACTTCTTATTATCCTCCCTCAAACCATCTGCGAGGAAACTGCATGCTAGCAAGTGGAAAAGATTTGTTTCCCGGGCTATTCAGAATCATATTAACCCTTTTTCTTCCCCTATACATAAAGTTCTGGAATTCTTAACCTTTATTTTTAATGAAGGAGCTAGTTCATGTACAGTTAAGGTTCAGCTTAGCAGCAATTTATTAATTTTCCTATCAGATTTATTGGTTCTTCACTTGCTTCTCATAAGCTTTGCAAGGCTTTTTTAAGAGGAACACTGTTATTGAGACCTCCTTTTAAAGATTCTACACCTCTGTGGTATCTGAATCTGGTACTCCAAGCACTAATATATCTCCCTTTTGAGCCTGCAGATAAGTGTGATCTTAAATATCTTTCTTGGAAAACTTTAATGTTATGTTGTCCTATCTTGCCTTCATTCTTTGCTGGTTGGGTTCCGAACCAAGAATCAGTTCCGACTCAGCCTATACTAAAGCTTGAGAGCTTCCACTGGCTCGAGGCAATACCCTATCCCATCATGCGTAGGGAGATTACCCAGATCTTGTTTGCTGCTAAACTTGATCAGGTGCTTCCTACTAGGCTGCAGGCTAAGGGAATCTTTTTTCCTCCTTTATACTGTTTTTGGTCTGAATCCTTAGAGTGTTTGGTTGATTTGTGCTGCTGTTTGTGTGTTATATAAATCTGTCGCAATTTTGTGTTACTGTTGTTGCTGACCATTGTTTTTCGCTAGGCCTTTATCTTATTCCCTATCCTGGTCCCCAAATCCTTTGAGGTAGAGAATTATTGCTGGTTATTTATATTAAGCTATCTTGTTCAACCCCTTTTCTATAGCGTTAGGGAGTTTGTTTAAGTTAGAGGACTCCTTTTCTGCCAGTTTAACTTAGAGGACTTTCCTCCCTCCCCTGTCGTTTTTTCTTAGTGGGATTGTCATTTAAGTTAGAGACTTCTCCTCTGGCCAGAGGAGACTGTCGTTTGAGTTAGAGACTTCTCCCCTGGTCTCCCTAGTTTGTTAGTTGTGTTCTGTTAAAAAAAAAAAAAAAAAGTTTGCTGTATTTTTGATTGTTGTTGGTTGTTGGAACTATTAGGTTAGTCATGTCTAAAGATACTAAAGAAGCGAAGCCTTCGGGCTTCAAGAAGTGTGACTGTTGCAGCCAGAAAATGTCCCTGACAGATGGACACACCAGTTGTGTGTACTGTCTGGGTGCGGTCCATCTGCAGGAGTCCTGCTCTTTCTGCCATGCTTTCAGTGCCAGGGTTTTATTAGAGAGAAAAAATAAGTTGATTGTTAGGGTATTATTGAAGGTTCCTTTTTCTCAGGCATTAGAAGGAAAACAGAGTTCCACCAAATCCCCTCACCAGTCTCAATCCCCTAGATCTGACAAGTCTTCAAAGAGATCTGCTTCCATAGCTCCAGAATCTGAACTGTCGAAGAAGCAGGCTAAGGATTCATCCATGGACCTAAAGGCTTTTGGGCCCGAAAAGGCTACTTCTTCGGCTCCGCTGGTTATTTTGGAGCCGACAGAGTATTGCATCCAGTCCTGGAACCAGTCTCCTCAGTCTTACACTCCTCTGTTTTGCAGTCCATTAAATCCTCTACCCCATCCTGTCGGTCCTCCAGGGGTCTCTCAGACGACGAGGTGGAGTGGGTGGTCAAGAGGTTGCTACAGACACCGGCGCTGGCCAAAATTCTGTCAAGCCCAGCCCAGAAGGATTAGGGTCCGACAACCATGACTTCCCCTTCTTCAATTCCTCCTCCAACCCATGTGGTGACTTTGGAGCCGGAGTGATTGGATTTGATTGTAGTGCAATCATCAGGGCCGAGATCTGCTCCAGGTTCTTTCATCCCGATTTCCACTCCGACCTCCTCGGTGCCATCGTCTATTGAGAGGTCTAGGGGCCGACGCTCACCCATCGGGTCCTGGGAGGAGAGCCGGGTTGCACAGTTGTCTGAACCAATTCTCCCTCTCGCGGCTTCAGCGCAGGTGAGCTCAGTACCTACATTGGCCTCGGAGTCCACCACCTTGGTTCAGGGAGAGTCTCCTGGCTCCTCAGAGCCGGGATCTCCCTTGGGGCAGGGCCGTAGTGCTTTTGAGGTCATGAGGAGAGTGCTGCCACCCCAGATAGCTCCACTCTCAGATCCAAGCACTCTTCCTCCCAAAAGTGCCAGAGTCTGTCTCTTTACCACCTCTCCCTCCCAAGTATGGACACCCAAAGTCCCAGGATGCCTCACTGGGTGCAGCCATCACTTCCAAAACCTCCCCAGAGTACCACTCTGAGGAAGTCCCTCAGAAGAGAACATGTAAGAGGAAACATCTAGACTCCCCTGAGGAGTCCATCACTTCATACATGGACCTCGATGATTCAGATGGGTCCCCACGGTCACCCTCTGAGGATGTCTTCTTTGCGGACATCCTAGAGATTCTTAAGCAGAGAGGTGGCTGGAAGTCCATCAACCCTTTTGTGAATGAGTCCATGTACCTGGAGGCTTTTGGGTCTCACCCTTCCACCTCTTCGGTGATTCCGCCTTTCAACCAGCTCCTGAATGTAGTCAGTCAGAAGGCGTGGGGCTCTCCAGAGTCTGTGGAACCTGTTCCATGGAGGCCAGATAAGTTTATTACAATGCCCTCTGACAAGGCATTCCTCACAAAAGGTGCCCCGGTAGATGCTATGGTGGTGGCAGCAGTCACCAAAAAGGAATTTTCTGAGACTTCCTCATCTGTCCATCCACCGAATAAGGAATCTCGTATGATGGACAGGTACAGAAAGCATATGTTCTTGTCAGCAGCCTTTACCATCAGGTTGCTGAACTATTTGACCCATTTTACCAGACTTCAGAGGGATCTCCTGAAGTAGTTGGGAGATATCCTCCAAGGTTCTACAGCTGCAGAGGTTTCAGACAAGGTGACCTCTCAGGTTTCTACCTTAAATTCTGTGGTAAACTCCTCCATGCGGCTTATCTCTTATGCAGCTGATGGAGCGAGTAGGGCAGCGGGTACAGGAATCTCCCTAAGGAGACATTCCTGGATGTGCTTATACGAGTTTGCAGAGCCCTTCAAATCTTCCTTTATCAACACTCCATTTGATGGTTCGTCCCTGTTCAGGCCAAAAGTGGAAGAGACTCCGACCAGGTGCAAGCAAGAGGGAAAGACTCTTTCTGCCATGGGAGTCCATTTTTCACTCCCTAGCAGACCTTATCCCAAAGGCCAGAAAGGGGGGGGGTGGTTCCGTAAGTTCCAGAGAGCCTTTCCGGATGCATGTGGTGATTCTTCCCCCAGGGGCAGAAGGGGAAACAGCAATGGAAGACGCTGACCTCATGGCAGAGGGGGTCCACAAAACCAGAGTGACAGGGATACATTCCTTGGTAGGCCTTTCCAGAGCTTCTGAAAGGAGGCCCACCTGCCCACCTCTGGATGCAGTTGGGGGTCGCTTGTCACTGTACCCAAATGCCTGGCTAAACATAACAAACGACAAATGGGTACAAACGATCACATCCAGAGGCTACTTTATACCCTTTTCCTCTTCCTGTTTAGGAAAGAGGTCAGTCCTGGATGTTCCACCCAATCAGGGGGATCAGGCAACCCTAGAAGTTCAAATGTTGCTAGAAAAAAAGAGTCATCCAAACATACCCGCAGACCAAATTGGATCCGGAACTTACTCAAGGTTCTTTTTAGTTTCAAAAAAGACAGGGGATTGGAGGCCCATTTTGGATCTCAGCAGATTAAACAAGTCCGTAAAAAAAATCAAAGTTCTGGATGGTGACACTGCAGTCAGTACTCCTCTTTCTGGGGAAAGACAATTGGATGTGCTCAATAGATCTCCAGGATGCGTACTACCATATAAAGATGGACAGGTGATCCCTGAGTCACTTATGCTTTTGGCTGGGAGCCAGTCATTACCAATTCCTAGCTCTGCCCTTTGGTCTCACCACAGCCCCCAAAGTGTTCACCAAATGGGTGGCAGTAGTCACGGCTCACTTGAGGTGTCTAGGATTCCGGGTGTTTCCGTACTTAGACAACTAGCTCCTAACCTCCACCACTGAGCATCTACTTTCCAGAGCAAGAGACACCGCCATCCACCTTTGCTCTTAACTAGGCATTACAATAAATTTCGAAAAGTCTGCCTTGTTGCCATCACAACATATTGTATTTATAGAAGCAGACTTAAACACAAGAGAAATGGTAGCCAAACTTCCTCCTGAAACGTTACAAACCCTACGCCAACAAGTACAAAACATCCTGACAAAGAAGAAAGTACAAGCAAAGGTTGTTCTAAAGATCTTGGGTACCATGGCAGCAGTGATAATCTTGGTACCAAACACACGCTTACACATGAGAGGTCTTCAGTGGTTACTTTTCATCCAATGGTCCATGCAGGAGTTGCCCATGTCCCACAACATTATCATAACAGAATCTTGCAAGAGAGACCTCGCTGGCAGTTTCATTCTGCTCAGGTGGTTCTGGACAGACAGATGTTATGTGATCCTATCTCGCCTACATTCTGACTGATGGGTTGCTTATGCCAAAGAGCGAAGTCTCTTATTGGCTGAGCTTACTATATCCCAGGATGCACCACTACCAGTCCCCCAGATCTCGTTTGCCGCTAACTAGCAAAGACGTGGTCTCGAGCTTGGCTGAGCTAAGTAGTGTTTTTTCACTAACTTTCTGTCAGGATTTTCTTTAAAATTCAACAAAAAGCTGTTTTAACAGCTATCTAGTGGTTTTGTGTTTGAATGAGTATTTTCCTTGGTAAAATATTGTGTAGTGACTGTGTTTGACAGACTAGAGGTCCCATCGGAGTTGAAGGGCCTTCCCCTGTCAGTTCGTTGTTGGCTAATTCCTGTTAATTTTTAAGGTTATTGAACTACTTCTTTGGTGTTAGTCCTTATTAAAAAGACAGGAAAGTAAGAAGAAGAAGGGAGAGCAAGAAAAATTCTATAGTGTTAGTCAGTGTGTTCTTGTGTTTCTTCTTGGCTAGTTTTCTGTGTTTGGATTCCCATAATGTCACAGGCTCCCAGGCCTTCAGGATTTAAAAAGTGCAATAAGTGCAGTTTTAAGATGTCGATCACAGACGATCACTCTCTCTGTGTATATTGTTAAACATTTGCAGGAGTCCTGCAGCGAGGTCCTCCAAGAGAGGAAAAATAAACTTATTTTGAAAGGCCTTGTCAAACCCTCTTTTGAAGAACCTTTAGCATCCTCTCCTTCTCCTGCTAAAACCAGTCCGTCGGACCCGACCGCCAAGAGACATAGGCAGGCTTCTCCTTCGGCTCCACGGACTTCGAGCCTCGATGCCTCCAGTCTCGACTCCTCTGGTCTCACCTTCATCGGCTCCACTGATCTCGGAGCCGATGAAGGTTTCCCTTAGTCCCGTGGAGCCGTTGGAGAGACCTACGACCCGTTCGGTCTCTTCCAGGTCATCAAGGATGTCAGATTCGGACATAGACAGGGTGCTCCAAAGACTGTTCCAGACCCCAGTCTTTCCATTGCCATTCCTCCTCCCGACCGCCGGCTCCGTCGGAGCAGGTGCTGATGGAGCCAGTAGAGATCCTAGGGGGCCTTTGGGTCTGAGTTTAACACGCAGACGGGACCACTGCTGTCGGTTCCGAGCCTCCCGGGACTTCCGTCTGCTATCATGGCTCGGGACCGGACACTCCCAGGATTCTGGGGTCCGGCTTTCAGAGCTATGAGGCCAAGTCTTCTTCGCCATCTCACGGCTTTACCGGCACCTTCCCTGGGCATGGAGACTGGGTCTTTGGCAGTTCCCTGTCTCTAGGCAGCGGAGCCCGGGGCCTGAGTTTACCCCACTGGGGTTCCCTCCTCCTGAGGGTTCTTCGAGTTGTCTTGGAGGAGCCCCAAGGAAGAGATCGTGCAAGAGGAAGCACGTGGACTCCCCAGTCTCTTACATCGGACACTGATCTTGATGATGCGGAGGGGTCACCAAAGTCGCCCTCGGATGATGTCTCATTTGCAGACATTCTAGAGATTCTTACAAAGCAGGCGGCTGGATTTCCAAACCCCTCCGCTGATGAGTCAGTGCTTCTCAAGGCCTTTGGGGCTCAGCCCTCCGCCTCCTGGATGTCTAGCTCCTGGATTTGGTTTGTCGTGGGAACATCCAGATACTGTGGAACCAGTGCCTTCTAACAAATTTTTGTCTGCCCCACCCGAGAAGGAGTTCTTGTGAAAGGAGTGGCTGTAGATGCCATGGTGGTGGCATCTGCTACACAGCAGGACGTGGCAGAGGCTTCAACGTCCGTCCATCCTCCTAATAAGGAGTCTAGGAGCATGGACTGACTTCAGTGGCCTTTACTCTAAGGTCCCTGAATTATTTGGCACATTTCACCAGACTACAGAGGGATCTGGTCAAGGAGCTGTCAGACTCCTCTCAGGTAACCTACCTGAGCAGCTAGCCCACTCGGTTAGCTCTCAGTTGGCTATCCTTACCTCAATCTCTTACTCATCCATGAGTCTCATTTCATATCAGGCACAGGCGTGGGAGACAAGCCTGGCTGGAGGCTTTCAAGTCTTCCTCTTTGATGGGACCTCTTTGTTTGTACTCAAGGCTAAAGACACTCTTACTCATTGTGAGCAAGAGGGAAAAACTTTATCTGCGTTATTCCACTCCCTTCGGCCTTATCTCAAGGCTAAAAGAGGAGGGAAGATGTGGTTCTCACAGAAGTTCTTTCCTCAACAGCAGGAAGATTCCCTTCCAGAGGCAGAGGACGGGGAAATTTTTCTGGGCAGAGGGCCAATACTGGAGACGAGTCCTTTTGTGGCTCTTCATCCTCCCACACTTCATGAGGGATTGCCGCTTTGCCAAGCACCTAAAAGCCTGGGAGTCTATTACTCAGGACAGATGGGTGGCCGGAGGCTACACCATTCCCTTCACACACTCACCCCACCGTCCAAAAATCCCGGACCCACCACCCAGTCAAAGGGAAATTGCAGCCGCAGAAGCTTCAAAGCTGCTAGAAAGGAGTCATCCAACTGGTCCCCACAGACCAGATCGGATCCGAAATTACTCAAAGTTCTTTTAGTGCCAAAAAAGACAGGGGACCTGAGACCCATATTGGATCTCAGCAAACTAAACCAGTCCGTCATGAAGTCCAAATTCCGAATGGTCACTTTACAATCCATTCTCCCATTGTTGGAGAAGGATGTTTGGATGTGCTCCATAGATCTCAAGGTATTATCACATACCGATACATCAGGCGTCCAGGAGGTATCTGGCTTCAGCCTGGGAGACAGTCATTTCCAATTTTGTGCACTGCCCTTTGGTCTCACCACAGCCCCAGGGTGTTCACCAAGTGTTTGGCAGTAGTGACTGCTCACCTGAGGAGTCTCGGATTCCAAGTGTTTCCCTATCTGGACGACTGGCTCCTGACTGCCACCACCAGGCATCTACTACTAGACAACCTACAAGCCACCATCTCCTGGGTGCTTCCCTGGGAATTACATTCAATTGGTCAAAGTCTGTCTTGCTGCCCTCTCAGCATAAGATTCATAGGAGCAGAGATAGACTCAAAATTGATGCATCTTCCTTCTACCCGAAAGGATTCAAACATTACAAGGTCAAGTCCGAGCCCTGCTTCCAAGATCCAAAGCCCCAGCCAGGTTGGTCCTGCAACTTTTAGGTTCAATGTCTGCCACGGTTCTCCTAGTTCCGTTGGCAAGATTGCACATGAGGATTCTTCAGTGGCTGTTATCGACACAATGGTCTTTTCAGGATCTCCCCCTCAATCATCTCATACTGATTACAGAAGGACCTCCGCTGGTGGCTTCAGCCATCCAATCTGAATCAGGGAAGACCTTTTGTTATACCCTCCGGTGGCCACCTTGACAACGGATGCCTCCCAGACGGGGTGGGGGGGGGCATTGTCTGGGCAGGTTAGTTCAGGGTTCTTGGCTTCCAGATGAAACATTTCTCCATATCAATGTATTGGAAATGAGGGCTGTACTTCTGTCCCTACAAGCCCTCCACAAGTTTCTCCCTCAAGGCATTATCGCTATCCACACAGACAACATGTCGGTGGTCTGGTATCTAAACAAACAAGGAGGGACCAGATCTTACCCCCTTTGCAGAGAGGCCATGAGGGTGTGGGAATGGGCAGTAGCTACCAAACCGCTTCCTGGTAGCGACCCACATTCCAGGAAAATCCAATATATTGGCAGACAGATTAAGCAGGACGATTCTCTCTCCTCACGAGTGGTCCCTGAGCGAAACAGTAGCAGCTCAGGTTTTCAAAGATGGGGACCCTGTGCTGCGACCTGTTTGCAACACCACAAAACACAAAGTGCAAAAGGTTCTTTTCCTTGACTGGGGAGGCAGCTACGGATGCTCTAGTCCAACCTTGGCCAACAGGACTACTTTATGCTTTTCCTCCGGTTCCACTCCTCCCCAAAGTCATCCAGAAAGCTTCCCAATTGGGGTCCACAATGATTCTAATTGGCCTCGTCAGGTATGGTTCCCCTACCTAAAGAAATATGCTCTGGACGGTCCTTGGTTTTTGGATCTAACTCCGGACCTGCTGATTCATCAGTCGGGACGACAGCACCAGTCCCTTCACACTTTGAAATTAACAGCTTGGCTCCTCCACTTCCGACCTTAGTCAGAAATCACACCTTAGACCCGGAAGTTATTCACATTTTATCTTCAGCCCACAAACCCACCACCAAGAAATTGTACCTCAGTAAGTGGAAGAGGTTTGCTATCTGGGCTCAACTCAGAGGCTTAGACCCTATTACTGCCCCGATACCAGAGGTCTTGAAATTTTTAACATCCTTGTTTAATCAAGGATCTTCAGTCTCTACTATTAAAGTCCAACTAGCAGCTATCTCCAAATTTCACGAATCCATAGACCCACCGTTGATGAGCAGCAGATTATGTAAAACTTTCATGAAAGGTGCTGTGCTGTTAAGACGCCAGTTTTTCATCCGGATCTTGATTTGGTAGCCTTAACATCTTCCCCTTTTGAACCGGCTGCTACATGTGAGTTGAAATATCTGTCTTGGAAAACTGCCTTCTTAGTTGCAATTACCTCTGCAAGAAGAGTTTCAGAACTTCAAGCCCTATCTATCAAACCACCGTACTTGATTTTTCACAAGGATAGAGTATCACTTAGGCCTAATCCATCTTTTGTTCCAAAAGTTTGTTCTAATCTCTGTCTCCAACAATCTCTAGAGCTACCAGTTTTCTTTCCAAAATTTTCAAATGAAGCGGAATACACCTTGCATAAATTGGATGTTCACAGGCAATTGCGCTTCTATCTGAGATTTGTGCTGCGGCTACTTGGTCCAACCCGCACACTTTCATTTCCCACTATAAATTGGATGTGGCATCTAAAGGGCGAGCATCATTTGGTTCCACGGTACTCAGGAGTGTTTTCCAGTGAGCCACCCAGGATTCAGGTGCTAGGGACGCTGTCCCATCAGTCAGAATGTATAGATAGGATCACATAACATCTTTTAGTTATGTACTCACCATAACTTCAGATGTTTGGGATCCATCTCATAATACCCACCCTCCTTCCCCTGCCTTGGAGATCAGAAGAGATTGAGCGGTTTTGAGTTCTACTGTTTTATCTTGTTTCATCTGACGATGTTATATAAGCAGTGCATGTGTGCATGTATGCGGACAAACTAGATCTGGGGACTGGTAGTGGTGCATCCTGGGATATAGTAAGCTCAGCCAATAAGAGACTTCGCTCTTTGGCATAAACCCATCAGTCAGAATGTAGGCGAGATGGATCCCAAACATCTGAAGTTATGGTGAGTACATAACTAAAAGTTCATCCCTCCACAACCAGTAGCTACAGTGACCACGGATGCTTCCCAGATGGGGGGGCACTATCTGGGGAAGATGGTCCAAGGAGTTTGGCAGGAATACAAGAGCCACTTGCATATCAGTGTCCTAGAGATGAGAGCAGTGCTGTTGGCATTGCAGGCATTTCACAACTCCCTTCCACTAGGAACAATTGCAATCCAGACAGACAATATGTCAGTCGTGTGTATATAAACAAACAAGGAGGAACCAGATCTTACCCCCTATATCGAGAGGCTCAAAGTGTATGGCAGTGGTCAGTCTCTTCCCAACACTTTCTAATAGCAATGCATATCCTGGGGGAATCCAACGGGATTGCAGACAATCTCAGCAAAGCTGTTCTACTGCCTCACAAGTGGTCCCTGAAACAGGAAATTGCGAAACAGTCTTTTTGCAAGTGGGGCCAGCCTTGCTGTGACCTTTTTGCCTCTTCCATGAATGCCAAATGCAGCAGCTACTTTGCTCTGGTCCCCCCTCTGGGGGAGTCATCAAGGGATGCACTTGTACACAATTGGCCCCAGGTCTCTTTTATACCTTCCCTCCTTTTCCCTAGATCGCCAAAGTCCTTCAGAAAACCAACACATTGAGAAACAGGGTGATACTCATTGCCCCATACTGGCCTTGACAAATTTGGTTCCCCTTCCTATGGCCCCATCTACAAGAGGATCTGTGGATTCTGGACCCAAGTCCAGACCTCCTGACTCCTCCCTCGCTCAAAACCATCAAACTGACAGCTTGGCTGCTCCACTTCCACTCCTATCCAGACTTCAAGATATATCCCCTGCTGTGAAACTTATTCTGATCTCATCCCATAAAATGGCAACTAGAAAGCTTTATACTAGCAAATAGAAAAGGTTTTCCTGTTGGGCTCTCAACAATCACATTGATCCTTTCATGGTCCTTGTAACTTTTATTTTAGACTTTTTAGCAAAACTCTTCAATGAAGGTGCAGCAGCGGCTACCATACGAGTTCAATTGGCTGCTATTTAAAACTACCATATTGGAGAAATGATCAGCGAGATCAGACAGGAGTCCCCGTCGACTATGATGTTTGCAGATGACATTGTGATATGTAGTGAGAGTAGGGAACAAGTTGAGGAGACCCTGGAGAGGTGGAGATATGCTCTAGAGAGGAGAGGAATGAAGGTCAGCCGGACTAGGACAGAATATATGTGCGTGAATGAAAGGGAGATTAGAGGAATGGTGAGGATGCAGGGAGTAGAGTTGGCGAAGGTGGATGAGTTTAAATACTTGGGATCAACAGTTCAGAGTAATGGCGAGTGTGGAAGAGAGGTGAAGAAGAGAGTACAGGCAGGGTGGATAAGAGTGTCAGGAGTGATTTGTGACAGACGAGTACCAGTAAGTGTGAAAGGGAAGGTCTACAAAAGGGTAGTGAGACCACCTATGTTATATGGGTTGGAGACAGTGGCATTGACAAAAAGGCAGGAGTCAGAGCTGGATGTGGCAGAGTTAAAGATGTTAAAATTTGCACTGGGTGTGACGGGGGTAGATAGGATTAGGAATAAGTATATTAGTGGGTCAGCCCAGGTTGGACAGTTTGGAGACAAAGCCAGAGAGGCGAGATTGCGTTGGTTTGGACATGTGCTGAGGAGGGATGCTGGGTATATTGGGAAAAGGATGCTAAGGATGAAACTGGCAGGTAAGAGGAAAAGAGGAAGGCCTAAGATAAGGTTTATGGATGTGGTTAGAGAGGACATGCAGGTGGCTGGTGTGACAGAGCAAGATACAGAGGGCAGGAAGAAATGGAAACAGGTGATCCGCTGTTGGGACCCCTAATCGGGAAAAGCCAAATGAAGAAGAAGAAGAAGATATTAGAGAAATGGGATTCAAAATTATTTCCCATAGACTATGCAAAGCCTTTTTAAGAGGTACCTTTTTGCTTAGGCCCCCAGTAAAAGAACCACCAGCTCCTTGGGACCTCAATTTGGTGTTGTCCACTCTAATCCTGCCACCATATGATCTGGCTTCATCTTGTCATCTGAAGTTCCTAACGTGGAAAACAGTCTTTTTAGTGGCCATCATATCAGCTAGGCGGGTATCAGAACTCCAGGCATTGTCTATACATCCCCCTACTTGGTTTTCCATATTGACAGAGTTTCCCTGAGAACTAATCCATCATTCTTACCCAACATTTTCTCCGAAGTAAACTTGAGTCAATCTGTTGATCTACCTGTTTTTTTCTGAAAACTATGGCAATAAGGCAGAATATAAATTACACCAATTAGATGTACACAGGCAATTACGCTTCTACCTGGACAGAACAAAAGAATTCAGGAAATCTGATCAACTGTTCGTATCCTTTTCAGAAAAAAGAAGGGCGCCCCAATATCAAAAGTCACTCTCTCAAAGTGTCTTACTGATGCTATTACCTAGTCATATACTTCCCAAAATAGACAACTGCCTGGAAAAATAAAAGGTCATTCAACAAGAGCCATGGCAACCTCATATGCCTTTCAGGCTAGGCTACCTATAGATTAAATTTATGCTGCAGTGACGTGGGTAAAACTTAAATACTTTTCTCACTCATTACAAAATAGATTTTGCCTCCCGGAACAGGGCTTCCTTTAGATCCACTGTTCTGAAGAGTTTGTTCCCTTGAGCCACCCAAGAAAGAAGGTGCTGGGGATGCTCCTTACCAGCAAAGAATGAAGGTGTGACAGGACAACATAACATAAAAAATAAGTTATGTACTCACCATAATGTTCCATGTTTGTTGTCCATTTCACTTTCATTCTTGCATCACTGTTCACTGGACACTGTCCATCCCTGAACACTGTTATTGAGACCTCCTTTTAAAGATTCTACCCCTCCATGGTATCTGAATCTGGTACTGCAAGCACTAATACATCCCCCTTTTGAGCCTGCAGATAAGTGTGATCTTAAATATCTTTCTTGGAAAACCTTATTTTTAGTGGTCATTACTTCAGCCAGATGAATTTCTGAAATTCAGGCCTTATCTTCAAAACCACCATATCTAATCATCTGATGTCAGTCTTCACCTATTCTTGACTCTTGGGGTAGTTGGTTCCTATCCTCAAAACTGGTTTGGTCATTATACAGCTCGTGCCAGCCAAAATTCTCTCAAGCTAAGACTCTACCCACAATGCCCCTCTCTCTATATTACCTCAGATCTAATTTGACGCTGTTGTAGCAAGACGCGTCAGCCAACTCTCCTCTCACAGCTAAGTAGATATCAAAATATTTATTAATCTGTTTACTTGCCTTTTCCTTTTTCAATAAAACTCTATTTTTTTCTTTCTCATCTCTACCTACCTTTTTTCGAGTGAGTGAGTTTCCTCCATATCTGTTGGTATACTTCCCCCTACCATCTCTGGTAGTTTCTTTTCTGTCTCTTTTCCTCTCTACCATTAGGTAGTTCTTTTCTACCATTGCAGATAGAATTTTTCTGTCTATCCTTTGTGTGCATGTGAGTGTGACTGCTTTTTTCAGCCTGTTGACTTTCTTCCGTTTCTTAATTGTCACCATGGCAGACAAGTCCAAAGGCACGACTGGTTTTAAGCAGTGCCAGGAGTGTGGGTGGAAAATGCCTAATTCTGACGGGCCTGTGTTTATTGTTTAGGTGCTTCACACTTAGACTTGGAGTGCTCCATCTACCAGGCCTTCAGCACTTGGGCCTTGTTAGAACGTTGCACTAAGCTTATTCTTAAAGGGCTTCTTAAAGCCCCCTCTGAAGAAGCTTTATCCAAGGCTGATCAGTCTCCAAAGGCCTCTGGTTCCAAAACTAGTCACTCTGTACTGACTTCTCCATCGATGTTAAAGAAACACAAGTCCTCTTCCATTGGTTCCTCCTCTGAACCGAGAGTTAAGGTTCCAAAGCTCTCGGAACAGACTTCTTCTTCCTCAGCACCAGCCACTTCAGCACCTTCATCACCGGTGTTGGCACTGGCTTCTTTAGTTTCCCAGTCAGTGCCGACATCTACTGCATCGCAACTAGTCTTACCTCCCCCTTCTTTGCCAAAACTTGATCCTCTATATACACCTAGGACAAAGTATTCCCCTTCCATTGACCCCTTCCTTGGTCAGATTCCTAGCCCCTTTATAGAATGGCTAGAATCCCACTCTGGATTGTCTGTTTGTTCCCCCAGGAATCTCACTGAAGTAGATGTAGTGAGATTGGTGGATCAGCTCCTAGCAGCTAGGGGTCTTTCTGCTTCCTCCCAAACCCCTCTCCCACCCAGGGCCAGGGATGTTTTCTCCCAGGACTCCACCAGTTCTTCCTCCTCTGACCTCTTTGGAGGCCCACTCCGACTACTCAGACTCTAATTGCTCCAGCACTGACAGGCCATTTGTCTTCGGTTCCGGACTTGGCTCTGACGTCTTCAATTCATTTGGAACCAATGGATTCCCAAGATCGTGGCTCTGCTGTTGGGCCTGAGGAGTTTACGTTGACTCCTGTGTTTTATTTGGAGTCATCCTTACCTCTTGGGACTCCGGCGGCTGGGGGTCCTTCCTCGGCTCCATCTTTGGAGGTGGGTCTCTCAGAGAGGAGTGTGACCTCAGTTCCAAGTTTGTCTTTCTTGGTTCCAGTCTCTCATCCCTCTTCAGGAGGGCCTACCTTCCATGCTAGAGAGAGATCTTTGGCTACTGCAGCTTCTCAGGTGGCTGCTGCTCTGCTGGAGTTTCATTCCCTGACCCCAACTTACCCGGAGCTTCCACCAACCTCTGCACCCAGACAGCGAGCTATAAGGCTGCAAGATATCCCAGCAAAGGATCACCCTTCTTCCCAGTCCTCCTCAGATGTCCCCACTGAGGAGTCTCCTCAGAAGAAAACATGTAAGAGGAAAAACCTAGACTCTCCTAAAGAGTCCGTCACTGAGGACACTAATTTCGATGACAGGGAGGGTCCCCCCCCCCGTCACCCCTGGAAGACATCTCCTTTGGAGACATTCTTGAGATCCTTAAACAGAGGAGTAACTGGAAGGCCAAAGACCCTACTTCTGAGGAGTCAATGTACTTGCAAGCCTTTGGTTCTCACCCGTCTACTTCCTGGGTGATCCCTCCTATTGATGATCTCATTAAGCTGATCGCTCAGCAGGCTCGGAAAGTTCCTGATTCCATAGAACTGATTCCCCGTAGATCAGATAAGATTCCCTTAGCTCTTAAGGACTACCAACACTGGGCAAAAGGGTTAGCACTAGATGCCATAGTGGTAGCGGCAGTTACGAAAAAGGAACTAGCTGAAGAAAGTTCCTCTGCTCGTCTCCCTAACTGAGAGTCTAGGGTGATGGACAGATTTGGAAAGCGGGTTTATGCATCATCAACCTTTGTCTTAAGGTCTTTGAATTTTCTGGCACATTTCAGTAAGCTCCAGAGAGATCTGATCAAGGAGCTATTGGACACCCTAGCAGGAGCTGTATGTGATGAGGTCCAAGAAAAAATGGCCTCCCAGTTAGCTACCCTGGAGTCTATTTCCACTTTGTCCATGAGGCTCATTGCATGTGCAGCTGAGGGGCGAACATGTGAGCTGGTTCAGGTGCTGCAATTAGACGACACTCCTGGATGCACCTGTGTAAGTTTGCTGAGCCATTCAAGTCTTCCTTCGTCAATGCTTCCTTTGATGGATCTCCTTTGTTCAGCCTTCAAAGTGAAAGAAACTCTAGCCAGGTGTGAGAAAGATGGGAAGACTCTGTTTGTGGTGGACATATGCTTTTCTACTCCCCAATGATCCTACTCTAGGAAGCAGAGAAGAGGTAAGATTTGGTTCAGAAAGTCCCAAGGGTCTTTCCAGGATGCACGTGATGGAGGCTCCCCACAGGGCAAAGGGGGGAGCTCTAAAGGAAGACGCCTATCCCAAGGCAGAGGTGGCCCGCAGAATCAGGGTTCCAGAGATTTTTTCTCTGGCCAGCCCTACCAGTGCTCCTGAAAGGAGGCCCGATTGCTTACCACTGGAAGTGGTCGGTGTAAGATTTTCTCTGCATTCAACAGCCTGGCTACAAATAACCACAGATGCCTGGGTGCAGAGGATTATTATCAGAGGTTACTCTGTCCCCTTCATTCTTTATCTAAGATATCTAACAAGGCTCCCCGATATTCCACCCAAGCAGCCTTAGAAATCTAAAAGCTGCCAGAAAAAAAGAGTCATCCAAGAAGTCCCACCAGACCAGATGGGATCCGGATGTTACTCAAAGTTCTTTTTAGTGCCAAAAAAGACAGGGGACTGGAGACCAGTTCTGGATCTCAGCCTTATAAACAAATTTGTTCACTAATCCAAATTTCAGATGGTCATGGTTCAGTCTGTACATCCCTTCTTAGTGGAAAACCATTGGATGTGCTATATAGACCTTCAAGACATGCATTACCACATAAAGATGGACAAATGCTCTAGAAGGTTTCTCTGCTTTTGGCTGGGAGCCAGTCATTTTCAGTTGCCCTTTGGCCTCACCACAGCCCCCAGGGTGTTCACCAAATGTGTGGCAGCAGTAACAGCTCATTTGAGACTGCACAGATTCCGGGTGTTTACATATCTAGATGACTGGCTCATCATCGCTTCCACCAGGCATCTACTGCTTCAAGCAACATAATTAATTCTACATTTGTTTGTGCACCTGGACATTGCAGTCAATCAAGCAAATTCTCAGCTAAGCCCCTCTCAAGATCTAGAATTCATAGGAGCTTGTCTGAACACCATCTCTTGTGTAGCCTCCCTTCATCAGCACAGATTACAGAAGATAAAATCCCAAGTACATCCTATTCTCTGCAGAAACAAAGTCCCAGTACTGCTAGTTCTTCAAGCGTTGGGTTCCATGGCAGTGACCATCACTTTGGTCCCGCCAGTGAGATTCCACATGCATCTACTGCAATGGCTTCTAGCATCACAGTGGTCTATTCTAACCCATCCAATGATCTACCCCATTATTATCATCTGTCACTGCAAAAAAGACCTGTCCTGGTGGATAGAATTCAAATAGATCCTTTTAGGCTGCCCATTTGTCCCTCTTCAACCCAAGGCCATAGTGACCATGGATGTATCCCAGATGGGGTGGGGGGTATTATCTGGGAAGAACAGTCCAAGGCAGTTGGTCCCTGATAGAGGCCAGCTTCTGTTCTGGAATTGAGGGCAATGCTATTAGCATTGCAAATCTTTCAATCTGTCCTTTCTTTAGTAACCATTGCAGTTCAATCAAACAACATGTCCATGGCCTGGTACATCAACAAACAGGGCAGAACCAAGTCCTACCCCCTATATCGAGAAGCCCTCAGAGTGTAGCAATGGGCAATTTCCTCCAACCACTTTCTGACAGCAATGCATATCCCAGGGAGCTCAAACGTGATAGCGGACAAACTGAGCAGATGCTTTCTACTGCCTCACAAATGGTCTCTCAGTCCTGGAATAGCAAGGGAGATTTTCCATCACTGGGGCCAACCTTGCTGCGACCATTTGCATCACCCCAAAACAATAAGTGCAGAACCCTGCTTTGCCCTAGTTTCCCCTCAGGGGTACTCACCGAGAGACACTCTTCTCCTCGATTGGACCCCAGGTCTCCTCTGTACCTTTCCTGCCTTCCCTCTGATTTCTCTCTTTCTCAAGAAAGCAGCCAGGTTGAGAAGCAGAGTGATCCTCATTGCACCCTATTGGCCTCAACAAATTTTATTCCCCTTCCTATGGCCTCATCTAGTTCACCATCCATGGATTCTGGACCCAGTGCTAGACCTGCTGTCTCACCTTCAGGGACTGGTGCATTCTTCCTGAAGTCCCCTCCGATCAACCCCCATCCTTATGCAATTTCTGGAAGGGTGAGTATATATATATATATATATATATATATATATATATATATATATATATATATATATATACACACATATACACACACACACACACACACACACACACACACATATATTTATACATACATATTTCTTTCTCTTATAATCGGCAAACAAGATCTGAGATAAATGGCATTGATATATTGTGAGTAAGGGAGAAGATCAAGAGTTCGAAGTTGCCATGAACTTTTGCAATGGCCGAGTCAGATCTGAGGGAATCAGATCCGAACCCATTAGTTGAGGAAGAATGAAAATTGACAACACAGGTGGAACGTTATGGTAACTACATAACTTCTTTTTAGCAGCAATCTCTAATTTTCATGTTGATTTTGAGAATTCTTCTGCGGCTTCTTCTAAACTTTGTAAAGCATTGTTAAGAGACCCCTGTATAAAGATTCTACTCCACTGTGCGATTTTAACTTGATACTGCAGGCATTAATTCTTTCTTCCTTTGAACCAGCAGCTAAATGCGATCTTAAGCTCCTGATATGGAAAACTATCTTTCTAGTGGCCACTCAGATTCTAAATGGAGCAAACCAGTAGCAAAGATAACTTTAGCCAGATCGCTGACGGATTGCATATCTTTCATCTATAACATGTTGGGTCTAACCTTAAACAAAACCTGTAAGAGCCCACTCAACTAGGTCCATGACAAATTCTTCAGTGTTTCCATCTAGAGCTTCCATGGATGATATATCTGCAGCTGTGACTTGGTCAAATCCTCATACCTTTATCCCGCATTACAATCTGGATCTGTTCTTGAGGGGAAGAGCAGCCTTTGGCTCAACTGTGGTCTGGAATAGCCTTCCCTAGAGTCCATCCGAAACTTTAGGTAGCTGGGGACTCTGTCACAACAGTTGAGGATAGAATGAAAATTGACTACATCAGATAAAAAAGTTATGTACTTACCATAACATTCCATCTGTGTTAACCATTTTTGTTCTTTCGTAACTTCCCACCTACCAACCCCCAACCCTTTTTCATTATGAATTTCTGGAAGAACGAGACACTATAAGGACACCACTGTCCTTGATACAGAGCTCCAGATATGGCCTTTTCTGTCAGGAAAGTTATAGTACATTTTTTTTACTTTATGTAAAACAGCAAACAAGATCTGAGGTAGGTTAGGGGTTGGTGCATTATGGGTAAGGGAGGAACTCGAGACCCTTTTTTGGTTGACACGAGCTTTAGTAATGGTCAAGTCAGATCAGAGGATCAGCTCCGACCCCAACAGTTGAGGAAGAATGAAAATGGACAACACAGATGGAATGTTATGGTACATACATAACTTTTTTTAAGTCTCTTCCCATATATCCTTAGCTTCCACAATTGTTCAAAAATCTATCCTCTTTTCAAGATTGTTTGGGATTACCTGATTTGAAGGGGTATTTCAGAGCTATACAGTTAAGGTTTCCTATAGATAGCACAAGCAGAAAGTTATAATTCAAAGTGAAAAGGGATGATGATGAAATGGGGTGGGGGGAAGCTAAAGAAACAAGGAAAGACTGGGATTTTGGATGTAGATCCTTAAGGTGAATAACAATAACCATGCCGAATATTATATTCATAAAGTAGCAGAAAGTATTCTAAGATGTAAGGCAACATAGGAATGGAAAAAGGAGATTCTGCCGATAAGGATGACTCCAATTAAGGATACAGACAATAGGCAAGAGGGGGCTGCAATTTATTGGAGAAAAATGTCAAATGAACCAAGCTATTGGGAGCAAATTCTTAAAGAGGGAAAGGTAATAGTATGGGAAGAGGCCAATAATTTATTTGGACTGCAGCCTAGAGATTGCCTTCCCTATCTAGGATTGATAGAGTATAGAAAAAGAGAAAGAAACAGTGTAGGACCAGCACTGGTAGAGTTTTTAGTAGAATCTAGAACAGAAGCTGTTGTTAAAAAGGAATAGTTAGTAGAGCATTTAAAATATTGCAGTGTAACTATAAGAGTCAAACAGAGAAGGTTAGAAAGGATTGGGAAGAGGGATTAGACTAGCAGTTCACAAAGAAACAATGGGGGATATATGTTTGTCTCTCAGATGTACAAGTCTAGAAGATTTAGGATCTTTGCTTGGAAGTGTTTACATAGGTATTTTATACTCCAAATATACTCCAAAGAATTTTCCTCAGGTAGATAGCAAATGTATGTATGATGGGGACTAAAGAGGCAATTGAAAACATATTTTTGGGAGTGTAATGAGTTGGCAGACTTTAAACGTTACCAACAGAATGCTCTTTCAGAAATACTAGGTGAGCAAATTGGTATAAATAAGGAAATGATTTTAGCTATGATACAGAATTGGAATTGCCTAGACATAGTAAGGCCTTACTGAGACAAATTATGGTGGCTGCCAAAGAAAGCAATTACTAGAAAATGGAAATCAAAGTCTAAGCCAATTGTACTAGAAGCAGTGAATATAGTAACAGAGATAAAACAACCAGAAATGGGATCTATAGAAAAAGGTAGGAGTAAATTACATAGAAACAGTTGGGAATTGTGAGAACAATACATGCAGAATAACATTTTGGAGGAGGAATGAGGTCTAAAAGAAGTCAGAATTTGAATGAGCTATGTAAAGTTTAATTGACACCGACTGGATAGATCATAAGTGATGTATAATGTTTGCAGCTACAAATATGCCAACATGGTTTGTTTTCATTTATATAAATGTATGACTGCCTGTGTCATAAGTGATGACCTAATAAAGATGTTTCTCGTTTAAAAAAAAAAAATCTATCCTGTTTTATTATATTGTCCCTTCTAGGGCCCCTGATACATCATAACAATTGCAAATCAAATTCCAGTCCCCAGTTTAAATAATATTCCCTGCTGAAAGCTGATTATTTCTCCCCAAATTTTCTTAAGCTCCATATTCGCACTTTTTGATGGAATATAAATACATGCCATTGTATTTCTCCCCCTTGCCAGTAGCCCTTTAATGTCAGAAATCTGCAATTTGTTTGGCTTTTTTTCCTTATTTATCAGTGTTGGAGCCTCTTTAACAGTTAGTATAATCACACCCCTTTTCCTCTGTCCTTAATGTTCTGCTGAATATCCATTCTGAAATCGTCTCTTTGTCAAACTCACATGCACATTTTTTCCAAAAGTGTCTCCTGCAGCATTGCTATTTGCATTCTGCATTTCTTAGTATAATTCAATGCTGTCAATGCTGTTTTCTTTTTTAGCTATACCTGTAAGGACTTTCAAATTCAAGGATAATATGGACAGAATAGTGATTATGATAAAAAGCTATTGTTGCTACTTATTATACATGACAGCTTTTATGAATGTGTATTTCCAGTTTTTGTGTTACATGCATATACTGATGTTTGGTAGGCTGATCTTTTGTACAGTTGTTTTTTCTCATCTTCATTTGAACCTATATCACATTTTCAAGAATTTTTCTTTTAATGAAAACCCTCAGACATAAAACTAAATACAAAACACCCCCATCTCCTATTAACTTAAAACAAAGACACAAATCTATGTACATATTCAAAACATGAAGTTTAATCCTGCAGAAGGAAACAATTGCTCCTTACTGATAGCTGCACCTACAGGCATTATCTAACCCCAACTTAAGGTTTCCCATGCTAAAGTGCATGCTGCAGCCTGTGCTCATGTCTCTTCCCTACCCAGATATGCAAAACAGCTTGTTTGCTTTCAGAAAACATTAACTTTTAGTCATAAGAGAAATTGTACTGGCTATCTTTAAATAAAACTAAATTGTACACTGTAATTGCATTAAAGTGTTAAAGCTGTTAGAGAGGGTGTTACCTCTTATTCACTTCCCACAATTTCAAACGTAATTTTTGCACTGACATGCTTGCCATTGTACCTTTAAACTTTCCATTTCCATAATTGCTCTCAGCAAAGAATATTCAGAATTTTTAAGATTAACCACTTGTACCTGCACACAGCTTGTCTCCATGGAATTGTACTCAGCAACGAGTCTTTGTAAATTTCAGTCAGAAAATAATGCACAGCTGCCCTCAACTGCAGACATCTCAACTCCACTGAACAGTTGCCAGTGGAAAACAAACAAGCTAACATATTTGCAGTTGTAAGAAGCTTAGCATTTTCATGGTTCTCATCATTTTGTCTTATTTTTAAAGTATACATGCTTACAAAAAACAGTTGTTTACAGTTTAAGCGAAAGGTAATAATCTAGACATTCATCCTTGTAAAATAAAAAGAGAAAATAGCCTAATTTTATATATAATATAATCAGTGCATTTTTACACCCCACCCCAGCAGCCCAAGATCACAACATATGAACATTCTTTTTTCTCTTGTTATACTGTAAAGTCTGTATTTCTTATTATAAAAATGTACTTGTTTACTTTAATATCTCTAACACATACAACAGTCACTGAAAATACTCCCCTACATTTAAAATACCACTGATTACATACTATGCAAAACTGTTTTGATGTATATAGCATGCAATTTATATCACAAAATGTTTTATACAGATACTAATAAGAACAAAAATTGTTTTACTTACAGGTAGTTTTCCCCTTTTAGTGTCTTTCTAAACATTAATGATATAAAGTGGGGTATATGCTTTACAGTCCACCCACATGTTTAACAAAATCAACCAAAGTCCAGTGTATATAAGATGTTTTTTATAGTGTTCTATTTATTCACTAATTTCGGAGTTGCTGGTCTTTTTCCTGTTCATCTCCATCTGCCAACACCAGACTCTGGTTCAAGTCCAAGGTACTGCTGAATCTTTTTGTTAGCTCATGTGCTCTTTTCTGTCTCTCAAGCATTTTCCTTTAGAACATCGGAAAAGGCTTAACTGAAAAGTCTCTCAATGAACCTTACCACCAGAAGAATGAAAAGCAGAGTCCCCTTCTGCTTGCTGACTCACCTTTTGTTGGATAAACTTTTTTTATTTCCTCCTTAGCATGTTCTGCATCCAAAAATGACTTTGATCCCCCAGGAAAAAAAAAACACTTTGTAGACACCTGGATACAGCAGCTTGAATCTCATACCTATCTCTTAACATTCTCTGATTGCTGGGATAGATTTGCTTTTGTTTTTGTCTGGTGTGCAGTGAAAAATAATTTTCTACAAACACTCTGCTCTCTCCTATTTTTAATACTTTGCTCTTCTGCTCCAGTTTTGACAGGATTCTACTGGTTTGATTGCATCTTTACTAATATAAGTCTTGGTTGCTTTCTTATGGCCAGTTTTGGAACATACAGTGTGCCCTTTCAGTTAAAAATTCTACCATGATGCACCAGTCCAGTTGCTTATTTGTGTTTTCACAAATTTAATACAGTTTGTTCCTTCCAGTTTCTGTGGTACAGCAGAAAATCTCAGGTTTCTCTGCATGCTCTGTCTTTTAACTATACTATTTTTAAACAGTTCTTCTTGAGAAACTTCATATGCAGCCAGCTTTTTCTTAAATTCAGCCACTGATCTTTACAGTTTTTATGAATTCATCCAATGGCTAGTTAAAGCTTCTTCAATTTTTTCTGGCCTTTTGTTGTATGAATTCTTGTATTCCTTCAATGTTTCATTAATTTTAATCACTTCTGAGTACATTTGATATATTTTTCCTCTAAATGACTGGAAGCCATCTCTTGAACCAAAGTTGATGCTTGAACTGCTTTTTGCTGAACAGCTGCAGAACCCTTCCCAGACAGTGTTTTCTCTTCACCTTTTCTGGTTGATTTTCTTTCAGGTTTTTCATTTTTTTTTCTTTGCTGGCATCCAGCAGTGTATTTACTAGCCAGTAACTCAATTTTACAAAAAAAAGAAAAAAAGAAAGCATTTTCAGTGGCACTCCTTTTTCTCAGTTTCTGTTTTCCCACTTGAAGAACTGAAGTTATGCTGTTGATCATTGTACAGCCATGTTGGAAGTCCTCATCTTTACTTCTCACTTAGGCTAGTTTTCTTTATCTGGTAGCATAAAATTAGTATAGTTAGATTGTTAGGTTTTTCAGATAGTGCCTTTAGAAATATTTTTCTTGTGTGCTGTGATAGAACTTTCTAGTAGACTTTATAGATTTGCATTTATATAGATATAGATTTTAGTATAGATAGCAGTTAAATTAGGTATTAGTACAGTGTTTTCCTGCACATACACACACACACACACACACACACACACACACACACACACACACACACACATACACGTGTGTGTGTGTGTGTGTGTGTGTGTGTATTATGTATATATATATATATATATATATATATATATATATATATATATATATATGTATATGTATGTATATTTTTTTTTATATTCAAGTTTTCAGAAAATCGATCATATAATCTCTTGGATATTTTTTTTGAGTTTTTGAAAAGTCGATCCTCTGACATAGACTCATATCTCTCTCTCTCTCTATATATATATATATATATATATATATATATATATATGTAGTATATACATATATATATATATATATATATATATATATATTAGTTGGATGTGCAGTCTAGAGCTCACCCATCCTTTGGTTCTCTCATTCTCAGAAATATCCTTCCTTGAATGCACCCAGGGCCTTCTTGGGAATTTGTTCCACACATTGAATCAGACAAAAATAGACAACATCAGATACAAAAGTTATGTACTTACCATAACAATAGATCCATGTTGTCTTATTTTTCTCTGGTTCAACTTCCCTCCATCCTTCCCCCTTTCAAATTGTCATTTACAACTTATGGGGCTCAATCAGACCTTGACAAGATCCTGTCTGTCTTTTGTTCCACTTTCTTCTATAGTGGATAATGTTGCTAGATCCATTTTCTGTTTTTCTTCCTTCAGTTATTAGAGACAATTTGGAATTTGTCAGCAAACTCAATCTGAGATAAATCAGGTAAGAGGAAGGAATTGTGGACAGGGGAGGACTCTGAGCCCTTGGATCCAATGCTCTGGTCTAAGGCACCGAGGTCAGATCCAATTGGATCCGACATCCCACATGTTGAATCAGAAGAAAATAAGACAACTTGGATCCATCATTATAAGTACATAACTTTTGATCTGATATTGTTAATCCTCATTCATTCCTTACACACGGGTATCGGTTCTGACCTCGGAACTGAGCCGGCCATTTTCCAAGCTCGCGTCAGCTTCAAACTCTCGAGCTAAACTTTTACCCACAATCCCCCTCTCCTGTTACCTCAGATTTCATTTGCCGCATTGCCATTCGGTCGTGTCAAGCTACTTCTCTTGAGCTAAGTACAGTGATTTGTTGTTTAATAGTTTTACAGATTACTTTTCTGTCAGAAAAGTTCATATTTTATTGTTTCTTACCCTATCGCATCTAGCGTGCATAAATTTTTTCAGGTTTTTCTGCTTCTTTCTTTACCACTTTTACCGCGAGGTATTCTCTCTTTACCATCGGTTATCCTTTTCCTTTTTCTCTCATACCTCCGGGTACTCTCTTGTACCATTGCTGGTACCTTTTCTATTAATTAATTTGCTGTCATGGCAGACAAGAAAGGTAGTTCGGGGTTTAAGCGGTGTTCTGATTGTGGACACAAACTACCTACTTCTGATGCACACTCTTTGTGTGTTTATTGTTTGGGAGCTTCCCATTTGTCTGTTGACCCACCCTGTACTATTTGTGAGAACTTTTCTAATAGAACCGTGTTGGAAAGGAAAATCAAGCTGTTACTGAAGGGATTTCTTAAATCTCCCTTTTCAGAGGCTATTTCTGGGTCGGAGGCCTCAACCCCTCCTAGAGCCCATAAGAAAATCTTGGATGTTCCTACTAAGGCTAAATCTTTGCCTTCGTCCCCGGCTGGGGACTCCCACCAACCAAAACCTAAAAAGGCTAAAGTTTCAGCTCCAGAGCTCTCTCAGTCAGCCCCAGTGCTTTTGGTGCCTAGACCTTCGGCACCGAGGCCTTCGGCTCCATTAGTGATTTCAGCTCCGTCTTCTCCTCCAGCCTTCTATATAACGGCACCGAGTGGCTCCTCGGTTCAGACTACTACCACTGTATCTGCACTGACCATTCAGTCGGCGCAGACCATGACCATGTCGGCTCCGAGATCTTCCTTTTATTGTTGACTCCAGTTTTGTCGGTTCCAGCTTCGGCATCGGCAACCACTTCGGCACCAATCCCTGTGTCGATGCAGACCATGACCTCGGCACAGATGACTTCTTCGGTGCAGACAGTAGTAGTCCAGTCTCTCTTGGCACCATTGTCCTCGGTGCGGACAGATGAGATGGGCACCGAGTCTGCCTCTTCTGTGGGCAAGCCTGTTTCTCCCTCAGTCTCCATGAGGTCCACTAGAAGCATATCCGAACATGATGTGTTGCGTCTTGTGGACCAGTTACTCTTGGCCAGAGGTATCCCACCTCTCAGGAGCTATCCTTCCTTGGGAGGTGATCACCCATCTCCAAAGACCCCTTCTTATTCTCCTCCTTCATTGCCTTTGAAGTCCATGGATATAGCACAGTCTTCCCCTTCTGCGGTCCCCTTTATGGATCTCACTAAGGAACCGCAGTTGCCTTCATGGCAGGAAAGTTTTTCTATGATCCAGGATGTCAGTTGTGACACGCATAGTTTGCTGCTCCACAGCCATCCAGGGACTCCGGGTCGGCAGGCTGAGCCACTTAGGGGAGGGGTGACCCCTGTCCTAGACATGCACTCCTCTTCGGGTGGACCAGCCTTCCAACTGATGGAGAAGGCTTTTGCTGCTGCTGGTGATACCGGACTGTCTATACCTCCACCCTCCTCTGGTACACTGTTTTCACAAGTCGCACCTAGCGGACACCGGGTGCAAATGCCGCAGAACATATTCCCTCAGGAATCCCCTTTTCCGCTGTCTTCTCCAGCTTCTTCCACTGAGGAGGTCCACCGGAAAAGTTTGTGTAAGAGGAAGCACATGGACTCCACAGAGGAGTCCCTCACCGAAGACACAGATTTCGATGAGGGGGGAGGATCCCCTTGGTCACCCTCTGAGGTATCCTTTGGTGATATCCTCGAAATCCTGAAACAGAGAGGAGATTGGCAGTCCTCTAATCCAACCTCTGAGGAATCTGTGTTCCTGCAGGCCTTTCATGCCTGGCCCCCTACCTCCTGGGTTACTCCACCTGCCGATGAACTTGCCCGGCTCATTGTGCAGCGTGCTTGGAAGGCTCCTGATACTGTCGAAGCTATTCCCTGGAAGCTAGATAAGATTTTGTCCCCTTCTGCTTTGGATCCTTATTGGTTCAAAGGTCTTCCTGTGGATGCTTTGGTGGTGGCAGCTGCAACAAAAAAGGATCTGGCAGAAGAAGAAAGCCAGACTGTCCATCCGCCTAACAAAGAGTCCCGGGCCCTGGACAGGATAGGGAAGTGCACCTTTCCTTCAGCGACCTTTGCTATCAGGTCCCTAAATTATATGGAACATTTTACCAGGCTTCAAAGGGATCTGATTTCTGAGCTCTCTGAAACCTTGGCTGGTGCCCTGTCTGATGAGGTCCGTGACAAAGTGGCCTCTCAGCTGGCCACCATTGAATCTATATCTAACCTCTCTATGCGACTGATATCTCACACATCAGAAGGAGCAGCTAGAGCAACGGATTCAACTGCGGTCTTGAGACGACACATCTGGATGCGCTTGTGCAATTTCGCAGAACCCTTTAAGTCTTCCTTTCTTAATGCTCCGAGCCATTGAGGCCTCCTCGTTGTTTGGGCTCAAAGTTAAAAGCACACTGGCCAGATGTGATCAGGACAGTAAGACCCTTTCTACCATAGGTGTCCATTATTCTTCCCCTCAACGTGCTTTCTCCCGAAACCAAAAGAGTGGGAAGATATGGTTCAAGAAATCTCAGGGTCCTTTCTGTGACACACAGGCCGAGTTCACCCCCAGAGGCAGAGGGGGAAACTCACATGGAAGATGCTCCTTTCAGGGCAGAGGGGGTCCGTGTAACCAGGGTTCCAGGGATTCTTTCCCTGGTCAATCCTACCAGCGCTCCTGAAGAGCAGCCCAACTCCTTTCCTCTGGAGATGGTTGGGGGATGTTTCTCCTTGTACCCTTCTGCCTGGCTAACCATCACCACAGATTCTTGTGTACAAAGGATTATAACCAGAGGTTATCATATCCCCTTCAATCTTTGTCCTGCCTCTTCAAAAAACCTTCCCGATGTTCCACCCAGTCAAAAGGAAGAAGCAGCACAAGAGATAGAAAAGCTGCTAAGAAAAAGAGTTATCCAAATAGTCCCTCCAGACCAGATAGGATCCGGATTCTACTCAAGACTATTTTTGTTGCCAAAGAAAACCGGGGACTGGAGACCAATTCTGGATCTCAGTGTATTGAACAAGTTTGTGAGAGTACAAAAGTTCCGGATGGTCACAATACAGTCTATCCTCCCGCTTTTGGAAAAAGACGATTGGATGTGCTCTGTAGATCTTCAAGATGCGTACTACCACATAAAAGTGGACAGGCCATCAAGAAGATTTCTGTGCTTCCATGCGGGAGCCAGTCACTACCAGTTCAGAGTACTGCCCTTCGGACTCTCTACAGCCCCCAGAGTGTTCACAAAGTGCATGGCAGTTGTCACAGCTCACTTGCGACTTCAAGGATTCCAGGTGTTTCCATACCTAGATGACTGTCTCATTTCCGCCCCCGCCAGACATCTACTGGAAAAAGCCCTGGCATACTCTCTCCTCGCTGCTCAAAGGCTAGGCATAACCATAAACTGGCAAAAATCCAATCTCACCCCATCTCAGTCGACAGAATTCATAGGGGTTATCTTGGACACAAAAAACTGCAGAGCTGCTATTCCAGAGCACAGAAGTCTAAAGATAAAGCAACAGCTAATTCCAATCCTTTCAAGGGAAAAATCCATGGCTCACTCGGTTCTACAGCTGTTGGGTTCCATGGCAGCCTCCATCACCATTGTTCCCCTGGCCAGGTTTCACATGAGGCTTCTACAATGACTACTGCTCACCCAATGGTATCCTTTACAGCATCCTCTTTCAACCATGATTCAAGTAACCCACAGGTGCAAACAGGATTTAAATTGGTGGATGACACACAATCTCTCACAATGGTCTCGCCCCTTTTCCCCCCAACAACCCAAGGCCACAGTGACCATGGATGCCTCCCTGATGGGGTGGGGGGGGGCTATATCAGGGACAGACAGTTCAAGGCACTTGGTCCGAACTGGAAGCCCACCTGCATATAAATTTTCTAGAGCTGAGGGTGGTGCTTCTGGCATTGCAAGCATTCCATCCCCTGCTGACGTCTGGGACAATTGTGATTCAGTCAGACAACATGGCGGTGGTCTGGTACATCAACAAGCAAGGTGGAACCAAATCTTACCCCCTTTGTCGAGAGGCCATGAGGATATGGCAATGGGCAATGGCTACCAACCGTTTTCTTCTAGCAGCGCACATTCCCGGGAGTTCCAACGTGATAGTAGACAGACTTAGCAGGTGCATTCTTCAACCTCATGAGTGGTCCCTGAATCCCTTGATAGCAGTGGAGATCTTCCACTGCTGGGGCTGTCCTTGCTGCAACCTCTTTGCATCCCCGGCCAACTACAAATGCAGCAACTACTTCACCCTGATTCCCCCTCTGGGACAGTCATCCAGGGACGCTCTAGTCCACGATTGGCCCTCGGGTCTTCTTTGCGCATTTCCACCCTTTCCCCTCATTCTCCAGTTTTTGAAGATAGCCCGTCAGTTGAAGAGCAAGGTGATCCTCATAGCATCATATTGGCCTCGACAGATTTGGTTCCCCTTTCCTTTGGCCTCACCTACTAGATCGACCATGGATTCTCCATCCAACCCCGGAGTTGATCTCACATCCACAGAACCTGAATCATCCCAATTTGAACAGCCTGAAGCTCACGGCTTGGCTACTCCATTTCCATTGATTGCCAGGCAGAATGATCTTTCTTTACCAGTACGTGATATTTTCATTGCTTCTCATAAGTCTTCCACTAGAATTACTTATCTGAGCAAGCAGAAAAGATTTACCTGTTGGCTGAAAGATAAACAAGTAGACCCCTTTTCAGCACCAGTGTCGGTAATACTAGACTATCTGTCCGACCTTTTTCAATCAGGTCTATCGGCCTCTACCATTAGAGTTCATTTGGCTGCAATTTCTAATTTCATGAGGGTGTCCAAGATTCCTTTCTTATGTCCCATAAATTGTGCAAGACCTTCATAAAAGGTGTGACTCATCTGAAGCCACCTTTTAGAGAACCTATTCAACCATGGGATTTATCATTAGTTCTACAAGCTCTGACAGTGTCACCTTTCGAAACAGCCTCTTCTTGCGACATCAAGTATTTGTCATGGAAAACCTTGTTTTTGGTTGCCATTACTTCTGCCAGACGTATTTCTGAGCTTCAGGCTTTATGTATCAAGAGTCCATACTTGATTTTTCATAGAGATAGAGTGTCTCTGAGAACTAATCCGTCATTTCTGCCTAAAGTGATCTGAAATGTCCATTAATCAAGCCATTGAATTGCCAGTTTTCTTTCCCAATCATTCAAACAGAGGAGAGTATTGCCTACATACCCTAGATATCCACATGCAAATCCGTTTTTACTTAAACAGGACTAAACCCTTTCTTAAATTTGGCCAGTTATTTTTGGCCTTTTCTGGACCTAGATTAGGATCTGCCATTGCTAAGGTCACATTAGCTAGATGGTTGAAGGACTGTGTGACCTTTATTTATACACAACGTAATATCTCGTTGCCTACTACCATGAAAGCTCATTCAACAAGGTCAGTGGCAACTTCTGCTGCCTTCCATGCCAGAGCTTCTTTACACGACATCTGTGCAGCTGCCACTTGGGCTATGACTCATACCTTCATCTATCATTACAAATTGGATTTGGCCTCCAGGGATAGAGCATCTTTCGGTTCTATGGTGCTCAGGAATGTCCTTCCATGAGAGCCTCCCAGGAATAGAGGTAGCTGGGGACGTTGTCCCATGCGTAAGGAATGAACAAGGATTAACAATATCAGGTAAAGAAGTTATGTCTTGCCATAACGTTCCATCTGTATTGTTGATCCTCGTTCAGTCATTACGACCCTCCCTCCTTCCCCCTCCTGTGGTTTCTAGTGGATCCACACAGCCAAAATGAAGCCAGCAACCAAAATGGATCCAATAAAAAATCTTTAATGTTAAATATACATCAAAAAAGCTCAGACCGGTTTCGGCTGGCAAAAAAGCACAGCCTTCTTCAGTGACAAAAAACACAAAATCAATTAATGCAACTTAAATAGTGTTTTAAGCATATCCCATTGGTTCAGTTAAAAATGCTCATTTAATCCAGGTGAAAAAAGAGCACCTAATTTAGTAATCCATTTCTTTTCCTTTGTATCTAACATTGAGTGCCATCCTGTTTTATTAAATTTAATACCCTTAACCAAATCAATCACCATAAAAGAAAATTTAGCAGTGTGATGTTTTAAAGTGTGTTTGTACAATGCATTATTTATTTTCTTATTTTTAATATTGCTCATATGTTCAGATATCCGTAATCTTAAAGGACGAGATGTTTGACCAACATAGAAAGAGCCACAAATTGTAATATCAATGAAACCATCAGGTTTCAAAAAATATATGGCCTGTAACTTTAAAATTCTGCTATGTGTCGCATATATTGTTTAGGCCTGTCACATTTAAATGCATACTGTGACATTTGTACAGATTTTAACCCTAGGGCCATCATATATCATAAGAACATATTAATACTCAGGAGCTTTCTACCATCTAAATCTTCTCATTCATTAGCTTCTTCTGGGGCTCATCCCCCTAAAAAGTCAGAAAGTACAGATTCCAGAAAATGGTCAATGGAGCCTACTGCCTTGTCCACTCCACATTTGGAACCTCCAACAAAAATTACTCAATCTTTGGATTTGAAGTTTCAAAAGGAAAAGTCACCTCAGATCTGATCTCCACTCTTGGGTTCAGATCAGATCACCTCTAGGCTGCCATCTCCCTTCTTGGAGCATACTCCAAGACACCGCCATTCAAGACCCTCTTTTACAGCATCTTCAACTCATTCTTTAAAAAGTTTGACTGAAGCCGACATAGACACGATAATGAGGAAGCTCCTTTTGACACAGATACAAATGGGGCTTCTCCTGACTCCGACCCCATCAGGTCTGGGGACCTTAGCAAGAACACCCCCACTAGCTCCTTCTCCGATCTGAACTATGGTTTTGTTTTTGGATCTGAAGGTTCCAGAGTTGCTCACATTTGATCCAAAGATACAGCTATCTTTGACTCCAGTGGCATCTCTGAGTGGACCAGCTCCAAAGCATTCGGAGTTGGACAACTTTCGGAAGTCTAGCATTGGCACCAGATCTGATTTGTTGGAGTTGACTCCAAAGTTGTCAGACCTGTGTCCTCCCCTCGGATCCATGGCATTACACAGCTTGGCTCTGACTTCTCCAAGTGCTATGCCTTTGAGGAGGAGGGAGCTTGTCACCTGTAAACATGTTCTTTCAGAGCCATCAGTTTCCTTCTTTCCAAGGCATTCTGCATTCAAGATAGTGGAGAGACATTTTTCTATCCCTAGAACTCAAACTTTTCCACATTCTTTGGCTCCGACCTCCCTAGCCCATACGTCTCTGTGTCTTGAGCCTCAGTCATCCTTGCCACAGGGACAGCCAACCCAAGTTAGTCTCCAGGATACCCAGCGGGCCATACTGATTTCTTCCAACACTTCTCTGGAACATCCCACTAAAGAAGTTCCCAGGAAAAGAAAGTGCAAAAGGAGGCACATAGATTCTCCTTAAGAGTCAGTCATTGCAGATACAAACTTTGATGAAGGAGATTGGCCCCCAAAATCATGGCATCTCATTTGGAGACATTTTGGAACTCCTAAAGCAAAGGGGGTGGTTAGTCGCACCTCAACCCTTTCCAAGAGGAGTCAGTATTCCTGAAGGCTTTTGATGCTGACCCATCTACTTCCTGGGTGACTCTGCCCACTGATGAGCTTACTGATTTGGTCTCTCAGCAGGCATTGAAGGAGAAGCATGCTGCTGAACCAATACTCAAGAGACCAGACAAGATCCTGGCACTGCCTAAGGACAGAATCCATTGGAGCAAAGGAGTACCGGTAGATGCCATGATTGTGGCAGCAGCCACCAAAAAGGAACTTGCAGAACAGAGTTCCTCTGTCTACCCTCTAACAGAAAGTCTGGGATGTTGAACAGATTTGGGAAACACGTTTATGCTTCAGCAACCTTTGCCCTTTGATCTCTGAACTACATGGCACATTTCACAAGACTCCAGAGGGATTTGATTAAAGAACTTACCAAATCCCTCCCTAGGACCATATCCTCAAAGTCTGGGGGCACTATGGCTTCCCAGTTGGCTACCATTCAGTCCATTTCTAATTCATACATGAGGCTTATCTCTCATGCAGTAGAAGATACTTCACAGGTGGTGGGTTCAGGTAATTCCATGAGGAGGATCACCTGGATGTGTTTGTGTGACTTTGCAGAACCTTTCAGAGCTTCCTTCATCAATGCTTCCTTTGATGGATGGTCCCTGTTTGGCCCTAAAGTGAAATACCACTCTCCAGCTGTGAATAGGAAGGAAAAAGCCTGTCTGCTGTAGGCATACATTCGCCACCCCTCAACAAACTTTTTCTAAGAATCAGTGAGGTGGTCAAAAGATGTGATTCAGGAAATCCCAGGGTCCCTTCCAAGAGCCACTTAGATGTAGATCCCCCAAAGGCAGAGGGAGGAACTCTAATGGAAGACACCACCCTCGCGACAGAGTGGGTCTGCAGAACTAAGGATTGAGAGATTCTTTCTTTGACAGATCCTACCAGTGCTCCTGAAAGGAGGCCCAACTGTCCTTCTCTGGAGGTGGGCGGTGGTAGTTTAACCCTGCATCAGAGAACCTAGTTAAAAATCACAAAAGAGTCATGGGTACAGAGGATAATGTCACTGAGAGATGCTGTACTTCACTAGTGGCCCACTGGTCAAGAATATTTTCCAAAACTCCTCTCTCTAAGCTCGATTAATCCTTCAAGCTGTAGAGTCCATGTCAGAGGCGATCATCCTAGTACCCTTTTCCCATCCACCTCCTCTGGTTTCAAAGAAAATCGCTGATGTTATACCCAGTCAAAGGGAGGCAGCGGCACTAGAAATAAATAAGCTTTTAGAAAAAAAGTCATCCAAGTGGTCCCCCCAGACCAGAAAGGGGACTGGAGACCAATTTTGGGGTGAATCGGTCATTTCAGTACACAAAGTTCTGGATGGACACAGTTTAGTCCATTCTGTCTTTTCTGTGTAAGGATAACTGGATATGCTGAATAGGTCTTTAGGATACATACTGTCATATCAAAATGAACAGACACTCCAGGAGATATCTGTGCTTCCAGCTGTGGGCCATTCATTACCAATACAGAGCTCTGTCCTTTGGTCTCACCACAGCCCCCAGACTGTTCACTGAGTGTATGGCAGCCATGACAGCTCACTTGAGACTTCAAGGAGTCTGACGGTTTCCATATCTGTATGACTGGCTCATCACTGCTCTGACCAGACATCAACTGATTAAGGCCCGAGATTATGTACTCCAAATTTGCTCCCATATGGGTATTTCAATCAGTTACAACAAATCCCATCTGGAACCAACTCAGACTTTAGAATTTATATGTGCTACTTTCAACATGATCACACAAAAACATCATCTCTTCCTTTGCCAGGAATTTAGACTATTCAGTTCCTGGTCAGGAATATCATCCAAAACTCCTCTCTCTTAGCTTAATTAATCCTTCATGTTTAAGGGTCCATGTCAGTGGCAATCATCCTAGAACCGTTATCAATGTACCATATGAGAATACTACAATGGACCTTAGCTACTCAGTGGTCTATTCTTTACCACCTTCTGTCCAGTCAGATAAAGATAACTCGAGCTTGCAAGAAATATCTTCTATGGTGGTTACAATCAAGTCAGGTGCAAGAAGGTCATCACTTTGTTTTTCCCCAATCCAAGGCCATAGTGAACATGGATGCCTCCCAGATCAGGTGTGGGGGCACTTCCTGGGAGGGACATTTCAAAGCACATGATCCCCAGAAAAGGCCAATACACATATCGATGTCCTGGAAATGAGAGCTGTCCTCCTAGCATTGCAGGCCTTCCAAGAAACTCTCCCCACCAGGACTATTGCAGTTCAGATGGATAACATGTCAGTGGTCTGGTATATTAACAAACAAGGGGGAACCAAATCTTACCCCGAGTCTAGAAGCTCTAAGCGTGTGGCAATGGGTGATCTCATCCAGTCAGTTTCTTGAAACAAGGAACATTCCAGTGAAGTCCACCATGACTGCAGACAAGTTGAGCAGGTCTATTCCAATGCCTAATGAGTGGTCTCTCAATATGAAGGAGGTGGAGAAGATTTTCCATTGATGTGGTCAACCATGCTGTGACCTTTTCACATCCCCTCTGAACAACAGGTGCAGCAGGTTATTTGCCCTCATCTCGCCACCGGGGAGTCATTGAGAGATGCTCTAGCTCATTATTGGCCCACCGGTCTCCTTTATGCCTATACCCTGATACCCCTTGTGATGACCCACCACTGGACCAGTAATTAAGGAGCTTCAATCCTCACCACTGGCACCATTGGGGGACATACACTAGGAGGATAACAAGTACACAAACAGTATTTCTAGATGTAACTCTCTGCATCAAGTGCAATTTTCCAGTAACAATACAGAGACCTCAGTTCTTTGGCAGATGCTGGAAGTCATAAAAATTGCATTCCTCCACATTTCAAGATTAGTAATTAGTTCCCCCTGAAGACAATATGGAACATTTTCCAGCATAGACTATGTGTCACCAGCTGCATTGAAAACTGAAAGATGCCATCTTTTATTGCATAGCCTATAAAGTAATTTAATTTAAGCTATTTTTCTGAAGTTTGCCGGACTGAAGTTAACCCTCCAGTTTGCTCTGTTAACAGGTACATTTAAACAGTTACAACAGTGCATGTACATTTCTGTTCTCTTCCAGTAGGGCACACTGTGGATACATTTTAGGTACAGACACTTTATAAAATACCATCTGATGTTGTCAGTCTTCATTCATTCTTGAGTGATGGGTTCGGTTCTGACCTCTCGGAACCGATTCAGCGGTTATTGCTTCTGGGGTTCATTTATTCCCTTCCCCATTACCTCCATCATCCTGCTGAAGAGTCAGCATTTCCTTTTCATGTTCCCTTTGTCTCTCATTTTCTTTGGCTTCCAGACATCTCATTCTTTCTGCTGATTCTAACTTCATCTGTTTGGCCTCCAGTTCAAGTCTTTCTAACTCCAAAAGGATTTTTAAGTCCTCTGAGGCAAAATTGAACTGTCCATTTTCTGAGAGTTGTACATCCCCAAGACCAGTCTGGTTGTTGGTCTGTGATGCAGCTTTGACTAAGAATGCAACCATTTCCACTTTAGTCAGGTTGGCATGCACCAGTCCTTTGGCTTGGCACATCTCAGCCAACTGGGTGCTTGTCAGCTTGCCATAATCCTCTGCTGACAGTCTTGCCTGCTATGCCTGACTAACTAAGCTAACAAAAAGTAAATTAAACTATTGTGATTTGAAACTCTGAATGTTCACTGTGTGGCTACTTGAGAGTACAAACACCAATATGTGATGTGGTGATCCCACCACTGCCAATGTAATATGATGACCCACCACTGTACCAGTAATCAGGGAGCCTCAATCCTCACCACTGGCACCGGAGGGGAAATATACTGGAAGATAACATGCACACACACAGTATTTCCAGATGCAGCTCTCTGTATCAAGTGCAGTTTACCTTAAGAGCACATAGAGACCACAGTCATTCTGGGGATGTTTTTTCTGTCTTTCTCCAGATCCCCAGTAAGACTCCCCACTGGCACAGGTATAGCTAGGGCTTCAAGCCAAGTCCTCCAGCACTTTCTCTGTCCAACTAGTGTGCTTCATGTCCCTGCCCAAGTAGCTGACACACACACTCTTGGAGATTTTGATTTGCACGCATGCACGCAAACACACACACACACACACACACACACACACACACACACACACACACACACACATATATATATATATATATATATATATATATATATATACACATGCACATGCACACACCCACATGGGAAAGGCTTGCACAGGTTTACTAGCTATGTCCCCTCTTGCCCAGACTATAAGGTAGTTTTCACTGCCACCAGTACCCTCAACAGCTATTTTAAGGCCCTTAACAAAGGGTGACCAATTTTACTGTGTAATATTAATATTAACACAAATGGTAGTTTGACCAAGAGCAAGGCTATGAGGAGTGGACTACACAGTGTTACTAAATAAATATGCAAGTAGTCTCAGAATTAAATAGCTCTACGAAGATCAGCCACAATTAAATGTTTCAATATATTTAATAATAAATAATAAAAGAACAAGACAATACTAAATATATATTCAGAATGACACCAGATTTCAAAACCACAAGAAATATTTAAAATAATATTGCAGTACAGACTTACACAAATGAAGAAAAACACCTAAACTAAGCTGCACTTATATTCCTGACTCTATCTGAGAGAATTGCTACAACCTACGAACTTAGTAATAGAGCAAGGCAGATGTGTTGAATAGATCTTGTAGTTGTTGTCAGGTCCAAGACAGAATACAGAATGCTCTATCTCACTAAGAGACTTCTCAGATTAATATCTGAAATATGCTACTGGGATAGCATTTATAATGACATTATTTCTTGTCATCTGACTCCTAGTTTCCACGTGAAACCCCCACTGCAGGTAGATGGCAGTATTTAGCATCTCTGTAAAAATACATACACCTCAGATCTTTGGCAGATGCTGGAAGTCATAAAACAATTACATTCCTCCACAGTTCAAGACTAGTAATTAGTTTACTCTAAAGGTGAACTGAAAGATACCATATTTTATTGCATAGCGTATAATGTAATTTAATTTCAACTATTTTTCTGAAATTTGCGAGACTGAATTTAACCCTCCAGTTTTCTCTGTTAACATATACATTTAAACAGTTACAATAGTGTATGTAGTACATTTCTGTTCTCTTCCAGGAGGGCACAATGTGGATACATTTTAGGGACTAACAATTTATAATATCCCTTTTCAACACACATCTGTACAATGGTGTGAAGGCTGCCAGCCCAGCTGCTGGAATTTTGTAAATAATTCTATGTCATTTGTGAATAGTAATATGATCTGTATGCTTGTCTTACAAATGTAAGAAAACTATATATCTGTATATTAAACTACTGGTGCAGAACTGTACTATGCTTCAAGAATGTAACCACAGTGTACCCTGCTAGAAAAGAGCAGAAATGTGTATGAACTATAGGCCTATGCAAATGTATGTTTTGATGGTACAGGCTTGAACATACAGAGTTAACCTGCAAACCCTCAAGAAAAGCAAAGGGTTTTAAAATGGTGTTTATCTCAGCTAACAAACAGGATGTATAGAGCTAGGAGGTTTTTCTGTTGTCTGGAAACAGAAATAATTTCAGGTTTCAAAGGTAAAAGTGTTTAACTGTTTTACGACTTCCAGTTCCAGGCAAACTTCTGAAAAATAAGAATTTTTGACACAGAGGTGACAAAGAATGATGTAAGCTGAGATAACACAGCAGACATGTTTGATAGTAACTTAAGAAGTCTCTCAGAGAGTAAGTCTGTGCATTTTGTATTTGTGTTCAGACCTAGAAACATCCTCTTATCAGCACTTCTCATCTATATTTGCCTGGCTATGTAAGTAAGTCATTTAGGTCATAGTATCTCTTAGATATAGATAGGAATACAGCAAGATTAGTTTAGTTGTTTTCTGTATTTATGTGAGATTGTCCTGCAATGTTGTTTTAAAATATTTCCTGTGATTCTGAACTCTGTTGTCACTGTGTTGAGTTATTGAGTATTATCCTGTTCTTTTATTATTTATTATTAAATATATTTAAACCTTTTAATTGTGTCTAGTTTGTGTAGAGATATTTAAGCTCTTAGAGTACTTGCATGTATTTGGTGACACTGTACAGGCCACTCTTAAATAGCCTTAGTCTTGAACAGACTTACCATTTGGATAATAGTAACATTATAAAGTAGAATTGGTCAGCCTTTGGGAAGGGCCTTATACTAGCAGATAAGAGTGGCTGGTGGCAGCTGGTACTACCTTATAGTCTGGGCAGAAGGGGGCATAGCTAGTACACCTGTGCCAGCCTTCCCAAGAAGTGTCTTTGTGTTTGTATATAAATCAAATCTCAAAGTGTGTGTGTGTGTGTGTGTGTGTGTGTGTGTGTGTGTGTGTGTGTGTGTGTGTGTGTGTGAGCTACTTGGGCAGGAACACAAAGCACTGTTTGGACAGAGAGGGTTTTTTGGCTTGACCACTCAGCTGAGATCTTAACCCTATAGCTGTGCCAGTGGGAAGTCTTATTTTGGATCTGGATAAAGGGAGAGAAATCAGCCCCAGTCTGACTGTGATCTCTGTGTGCTCTTAAGGGAAATTGTACTTTACTGTATGTGTACTTGGCATCCACCAATGTGTACGCCCCTCACTGGTGCTAGTGGTGAGGATTGAGACTACGTAATTATTGGGCCAGTGCAGGGGAGTCACATATCAATTGGTGGCAGTTGTTTGATAGCCACATCACATATTACTTGGCTTGTAGTGGTGTGGATATTGAATTCCTGTAGCTTGTGTACATGGATCACTGAAGGTGCTTGTACTCTTAATCAGCCATGCAGTGAACATTCAGAGTTTGTATCACAATTGTTTTCTTTTTTTCTTATTAGCTTAGTTAGTCAGGGAGAGCAGGCAAGCATGTCAGCAGAGTAGTATGTCAAGCTGATAAGGTGCCAGTTGGCTGAGATATGCCATGCTAAAGGACTGGTGCATGCCAACCTGACTTAGGCAGACATGATTGCAACTTTAGTCACAGCTGCATCAGAGAATAGCAACCAGGAGGGCAGTCTGACTGGCTGTGGAGATGTACAACTCTCAGAAAATGGACAGCTCAATGTAAACAATATGATGTTGACCAAGAGCTCTGGGTATGGTTCCTGACCCCCTTACCCCATGGCAAAGCTGTAACTGTTCTTTGCAAACTATCTGACACCGATTGTTTGAATTATAATGTTGTAAAAAAATGTTTGCTAGAATGTTTTAAGTTAAAACCTGATGCTTATAGGAAAAAGTTTTGTGACCATAGACGCAAGGCAGATGAAAGTGTGTGTGAATATGTTGCTGAACTAATCACTTATTTTCATAGGTGGGTTAGTGAATGTCAGGTCGCCACATCTGAAGGGCCAGTAGACCTTTTGGTGAGGGAACAAGCCCTTAGCATTTTGCCCGCGGACATGAGAATCTGTTTAGCTGATAGACAATGCCTTGCTGTAGATGAGTTGGGGAAGAAGGGAGACCTATACCTAGCAAGCAGGGCGTCCCTGACAGAAAGGCACACCCAGTGCTGCACATGGGTCTAAGGGGAACCTATGGTGTGAAGCCCAGACTGCCCGAACAGAATCTGCCAGTAGCAGGGGAAACCACTACTCCAGATACACGTCCAGGACCTAAGGTCAAGTGTTTTAAATCCAACCAGTGAGGCCATGTAGCATGTAGATGTCCATGGAGGCAAGGTGGGGAAAAAAAAGGTGGGAGAGCCAGTAAGTGGGAATGACAAAATGCCAACAGTAGGTTGTCTCGAGAACACAAGGGTACCAAACTACCACAAGAGGTTATATCCTGTCTTAGTGAATGGGAAAGAGGCCATGGCTAAGAGTGACACAGCCTCTGACCTGACCATTGTGAAGCCTGCAGTGGTTACAGAGGCGCACTACTTGCTTGGGCAGTCTACTCCAGTCAGAGCTTTAGGAGGGACCCCATTCTAAATACCTTTGGCTTGGGTGCACTTTGACCTGGAGGGTGGAAAAGGAAGCCAGTTAGTAGGGGTGTTTGAGGATATCCCTGCAGATGTCCTTATATTGAATGATTTTGATAATACAGTACCATGTGTTCATGCATTTACATGCAGTCAAGCTTGAAGACAAGCATGTGGGTCTGGTAACCTGGGGGAGACCCAGACAGACTGCACACTTGCAGCCAGGACTGGTGAGGTGGTAACTTCAGGGAGGGAGCTACCCTGTAGCAGTGAGACTGAAGGTGAGCCACAGCTGCTTGTGGGTACTGATGTTCCATTCGACAGAGTGACTGCAAGGGCAGAGGTGAGTAGTAGTACCCTTGCTGACAGTGAGGCACCATTGTCAAAGGATGCCAGACTTCCTGTGGAAGGGGAGCTGGGAAGGGTTACAAAGAGAGAGTTGAGACTGGCTCAGCTCTCAGACCCTACATTACAAGGTCTGAGGGAGGTAGCTAGTGAGGCACCTGATTCTCAAGGGAAGGTGGAATCTGTATACTTGGACAAAGGGTTACTGTACAGAGAGTGGACCCCTGAGGGAGGGCTAGACAGTGAGTGAACACAGCATTTGGTAGTGGCCAGAGCCTACAGTCTGGCACTTCTAGCCATAGCCCATGATATTCTCTTTGCAGGTCATATGGGCATAAAATGTACAAAGAGACATGTTATGCAGAACTTCTATTGGTCTAGGATTTCCAGAGATGTAACAGGGAACTGCAGGATCTGTGAGCAGTGGCAAGAGGTGAGTAAGGCAGCAGACAAGGTGAAAGCTCGTTTGATGCCTTTACCTGTGATTGAGGAGCCATTTCAGAGGGTAGCTATGGATATTGTGGGGCCTCTGAGTATCCCAAGTTCCACAGGGAAAACGTATAGCCTAGTGGTAGTAGATTATGCTACCAGATACCCTGAAGCAGTGGCTCTGTCCTCCATTGAGGCAGAAAAGGTGGCAAATGCTTTGTTAGAGATTTTCAGCAAGGTAGGTTTCCCAAAAGAAATACTGACAGAGGTGCCAATTTCATGTCATACCTGTTGACTTGTCTGTGGAAGTACTGTGGGGTGAATCACCTAAAGACCACCCCCTACAATCCCCAGACTAATGGTCTTGTTGAGAGGTTAAACTCTACACTCAAGACATTGCTATGGGCATTTGCAAACCAGTTTAAGAGGGATTGGGACAAATATTTGCCCCATCTGTTTGGTTACAGAGAGGTTCCCCAGGAGTCAACAGTTGTTTCACCGTTTGAGTTGTTGTATGGGCATAGGGTGAGGGGACCTCTAGATTTAATTTGAGATGAGTGGGAGGGTGAGTGTGAATCCCACAAGGAGTCTGTTGTGGCATATGTCCTAAACCTCAGGACAAGGCTCAGGGAACTCATGGGCTTGGCCCAGGAGAACCTGGCAGAACCTCAATAGCAGATAAAGGTCTGGTATGACAGGAATGCTTGAGCTAGAGAGTATGATGTAGGGCAGTAGGTAATGGTTCTCATTCCTGTCAGACACAACAAGCTGCAGGCAGCCTGGGAGGGACCCTACAAGGTGGTAAGGAAGGTCAGTGATGTTAACTACATGGTAGAAATGCTAGGCAGGAGGCAGGGGCAAAATTATACCATGTTAACATGATTAAACCTTACCATGATAGGGAAGCCTTTGTGATGAGTATTTGCAGTGGTGACTGATCTCCTCAGTGAGGCTCGGACTGACACCTCAGTGGAAGGGGTTGAAATGACCCAGCAGTCATCCCCTACCCGGGTTCGAGAAATCCGAGCAGTGCTACAGGAGTTTGGGGACATGTTCACTGGGAAACCAGGGTGCACCCACCTGGTGCAGCACCATGTGGATACAGGATCCCAAAGACCTATTAAACAAGCCCCTTATTGGGTGCCTGAGAGAGTCACACAGACTCTGAGGGAGGAGATACAGAAAATGTTGGAACTAGGGGTAATTCAGGAGTCCAGCAGTCCCTGGGGCTCCCCAGTGGTGCTAGTACCAAAGAAGGATGGCAGCACCAGGTTCTGCGTGGACTACAGGAAATTAAATAGTCACACAGAGTCAGATGCTTACCCCATGCCTAGAACAGATGAAGCCCTAGAGCAGCTGAGTGGGGCTAAGTATCTTACCACCATTGATCTTACCAAGGGTTACTGGCAGGTGCCCTTGACTCCCAGTGCTAGAGAGAGCGATCAGCCTTTATGACTCCTTTTGGCTTGTATGAGTTCACAAAGATGCCCTTTGGGATGAAAAATATCCCATCGACTTTCCAGAGGCTGGTAGATTATATCCTAGCAGGAGCAGAAGATTTTGTCCTTGCTTACCTAGATGTTATTGCCATCTACAGCCATTCCTGGCAAGAGCACCTTCAGCATGTCAGGGAGGTGCTGGGAAGACTACAGAGGGCAGTGTTGACCATTAAGCCCAGCAAATGTCAGGTGGGTATAGCAGAGGTTTCGTACCTGGAACATAGAGTGGGGAGTGGTAAGATCAGGCCAGAACCTGCCATAGTGGAAGCCATTCAGACATGGCCTGCCCCTGTTACCAAAAAGCAGGTAAGGGCATTTTTAGGGAGAGGAGGGTGCTACAGAAAGTTTGTCCCCAGTTATAATACCATACCTGCTCCTCTGACAGACCTGACAAGGAAAAACAAGCCAGATAAGGTAGTGTGGACTATAACATGTGAGTAGACATTCTGGAAGGTTAAAGGAGCTTTGAGAGGACCCCTGTGTTAGCTAGTCCAGATTACAGCAAATAATTTGTTGTGCAGGTGGATGCTTCAAGCCATGGGGTGGAGCTGTACTTAGTCAAATTTCTTCAGAGGGAGAAGAGCACTCAGTGGTTTATCTCAGTCGTAGGCTCCAACCCAAGGAAGACTGCTATGCAGCTGTAGAAATGGAATGTCTAACCATAATGTGGGCACTGCAGAAACTTCAGCCTTATCTGTATGGAAGGAAATTCATAGTTACAGACCACAATCCCTTAACATGGCAGCTAGCAAAATGACAAGTTACTAAGGTGGATTCTAGAATTACAAGCATGTGATATGACAGTCCGTGGTGTTAGAAATGCCAATGCAGATGGGCTGTCAAGGCAGGGAATGGGGTAAGGTATTCCCAGATAGGCTCAACCCTTTCAAGCAGCGTTTCTCAAGGGGCACTTGAAAAACTAGCTTTGAGTTTTCTGGGGGGGAGGGAGATTGTGAAGGCTGCCAGCCCAGCTAGCTGGAATTTTGTAAATAATTCTGTGTGATTTGTGAATAGTAATATGATTCGTATGCTTGTCTTACAAATGTAAGAAAAATATGTTATGTGTATATTAAACTACTGTTGCAGAACTGTTTGTTGAACTCTATGTTCTGTACTGAGCTTCAAGAATGTAATCACATTGTACCCTGCTGGAAAAGAGCAGAAATGTGTATAAACTATATACCTATGCAAATGTATGTTTTGATGTTAAAGGCTGGAACATACAGAGTTAACTTGCAAACCCACAAGAAAAGCAAAGAGTTTTACGATGGTGTTTATCTCAACTAAGAGACAGGATGTCTAGAGCTAGGAGTTTTTTCTATTGTCTGAAAAGAGAAATAATTACAGGTTTCAAAGGTAAAAGTGTTTAACTGTTTTACAACTTCCAGTTCCAGGCAAAATTTTAAAAAATAAATATTTTTGACACAGAGGTGACAAAGAATGATGTAATCTAAGATAACCAAGCAGAAATGTTTGATAGTAACTTAAGAACTCTCTCAGAGAGTGAGTCTGTGCATTTTGTATTTGTCTTTGAGCCTAGAAACATCCTCTCATCAACACCTCTCATCTATATTTGCCTGGCTCTGTAAGTAAGTTATTTAGGGCATAGTATCTCTTAGATATAGATAGGAATACAGCAAGATTAGTTTAGATGTTTTTTGTATTTATTTGAGACTGTCCTTCAATGTGTTGTTTTAAAATATTTCCTGTGATTCTGAACTCTGTTGTCAATATGTTGAGTTATTGAGTATTGTCTTGTTCTTTTATTATTTGTTATTAAATATATTTGAACTTTTTAATTGTGTCTGGTTTGTTTAGAGATATTTAAGCTCTTAGCGTACTTGCATGCATTCGGTGACACTGTACAGGCCACTCTTAAATAGTCTTAGTCTTGGACACACTTACCATTTGGATAATAGTAACATTACACAGTAGAATTGGTCAGCCTTTGGGAAGGGCATTATAGTAGCTGATAAGAGTGGTTGGTGGCAGCTGGTACTACCTTATAGTCTGGACAGAAGGGGGCATAGCTAGTGAACCTGTGCCAGCCTTCCCAAGGAGTGTCTGTGTGTTTGTATATAAATCAGATCTCAAAGTGTGTATGTCAGCTACTTGGGCAGGGACATGAAGCTCTGGCTAGACAGAGAGGGTGCTGGAGGTTTTGGCTTGACCACTCGGCTGAGATCTTAACCCTTTAGGTGTGCCAGTGGGGAATCTTATTGGGGATCTGAATAAAGAGAGAGAAACCAGCCCCAGACTGACTGTGACCTCTGTGTGCTCTTACGGGAAATTGTACTTTACAGTGTGTGTACTTGTCTTCCTCCCAATATGCACATCCCTCACTGGTGCTAGTGGTGAGGATTAAGGCTCCTTGATTACTGGGCCAGTGCAGGGGCGTCACAGATGGAACAAGTGTTTTCTATCTTTTTTGGATTCCTAACTGGACAAATCAGTCTGTAAAGTAACATTGGCTAAATGGTTGACTGATTGTATTACCTTTATTTATAATAAATTGGACATATCCGTACCCAAACCACCAAGAGCACATTCCACAAGGTCTGTGGCTACTTCTTCAGCCTTTTTGTCTAGAACTTCTCTAGATGATATTTGTGCTGCTGAACTTGGGCCAATCCTCATACCTTTATTGCTCATTACAAATGAGATCTGGTGTGTAGGGGCAGAGCAGCTTTTGGTTCAACAGTACTAAGGAACAACCTTCCTTAGAGCTCTCCTGGAGTTTAGGTAACTGGGGACTCTGTCACAAGAATTGAGGAACAAATGAAAATTGACATCAGATAAAGAAGTTATGTACTCACGATAACGTTCCATCTGTGTTGCCCATTCTCTTTCTTCCTCAACTACCCTCCCACCAACCCCTGCCTAGTCATTCTTTTGGATGCATCGAAGATGCTGAAGGAACCTCATTCCTTTCTCTGAGTCTCAGTTTTTGCTGGTTATCTTAATATATGTATTCCTTTGCAATGATCTGCGGATATAAAGGGTAGCAAACAAGATTTGAGATGTATTAGGGACTAGGGAATTATGGGAAAGGGACAAACTCAAAAGCTTTCAATGATCCATGAGCTAGTACAAACAGCCGAGTTAGATCTGAGGATCAGCTTCGAACCCAAGAGTTGAAGAATAAAATGGACAACACAGATGGAACTTTATGGTGAGTACATAACTTCTTTTTTCTTCTGTTGTATAGTTCAGTACTCATTGTTTACAGTGTGTGCATGACTCTTTTGCTACTTCTTCTATGGCTATGACCACTGGTACTGTTTTGAGGAGGTTTGCATGCCTACATTCTCAGGACCTCCCAGATGATGTTAAAAATGAAATTTTAAATTCCACCCATTGATAGAGATTTAGTGTTTGGCCACTCTTCTGCAGAGGAGATCGAAAAGTCAGAAGAAAGGGGCAAGCTGATCCAGGGAATCTCTTAAGATTTTACAGCCCTCCTTTTCCAAATTACCCAAGGGATTTTCTGTTTCCTCATACAGTTTTGGCAAAAAACAGAATAAATGGTCTGAACAAAATTTAGGTAAACAGAGGATGTTATGTTGTCCTATCTCGCCTTCATTCTTACAATGATGGGTTCGGAGACGATTCTTGGCTGTGACTCTGCTGAATACATAGCTGAAAGTCTCAAACCTGGCTCGTGGCAAGAAGGTATCCCACAACACAGTGGTACAATCCCCCAGATCTCGTTTGCCACTTTACGAGGTTGGATGCGCTCATCTTGGCTGTGGCTAAGTTGTGACATTTATTTCTCTTATTTTTCCTCTAAACTGTTATATTTGCTAATATATAGCTTATCTTCTAGTTATATTTAATTTGTTGTGCATTTTATTGCATTACTGTTAGATATCCCCTTTGGCACAGCTTTTGCCATCGCCTTGTAGGCCTAATGGGATCCTTTGTAGTGGTTGTTGTTTCTGTCTAAGTTTTTCAGTAGCTCGTTTAAATTAGAGAGCTATTTGCCCATTTAAGTTAGAGGGCTTGTAGTTAATTGTTGTCTTGTCTAGAAAATAGGACCGTTTAAGTTAGATGCCCAATTATTTTCTTCCTGGTTGTCTTTTCCTTGTGTTTCCCGTAGTTACTGTTTATTGTAGCTTTAGCTTTTCAATAGCAAAGTTTTCTTGTTGTTGTTGTTGTTGTTGCTTTTGTGGTCTTACTTTAACTATGTCTAAAGACCCAAAAGAGACAGAACATAAGCCTTCGGGCTTTAAAAAATGCCAGAAGTGCTCACAAAAAATGTCCATCACTGATGGACATGTTATATACGTTTATTGCCTTGATGCTATTCACGTACAAGAAGACTGCACTTTTTGTCATTTTTTCAGTGCAAGAATACTTCAAGAAAGGAGAAACAAATTGATTTTGAAAGGGCTCTTAAAGCCACCTTTTGAGGAAGCTATCCATAGTTCTTCCTCTTCTTCTTCTCCTTTCTCTAAAAAGGAAAAGTCTCAAAAAAGACATTCACCTGCAACATTGGCTCAGTCGGAGCCTCCAGTCAAAAAATTCCAAGGCATTACCTCCTCGGCTCCACAGTCCTTGGAGCCATCAGAGGTCATATTAGTTGACAAGCCTAGTACTTCAGCTCCAAAGTCCTCAGAGCAGCAAGATACCACTACTTGGAGCCAGTCCATGAATATTTCTCCGGTTTCTCTGATGTTGAGATCTCCATTTCTGCACAGGTCTCGCTCTCCATCCCTATCTTCCAGGTCCACCAGGAGCTTATCAGACGATGAAGTGGAATGGGTGGTACGCAGACTCCTGAAGTCGCCGGCGCTGACTAAATTATTCTCGGCACCCACCCATTTGGTCTCAGAGCCTACTGTACCAATTATACCCACTGTTGTTCCTCCTCCAAGCCAAGCTGGTCCTTCTGAGCCAGAGTGCTTGGTACCGCTTACTGTGGATCCATTAGTTCCGAGACCCCCTTCGGTGTTCAAGGAGCCGACATCTGCTCCGACTCTCTCGGTGCTGTCAGGGGAGTCTGGGAACAGGGCTCCCTGGTCGGCACGGGGGGGGGGGGTTGGCCTTGATCTTCGGTGCTGAGTCTACCCCTTGGGGCATCGGCCCAGGTTAGCTCGGCTCCCACATCAGCCTCGGGCCTGATCTCGTTGGTTCCGGTGCCTTCCTCTGGCTTTTTGGAGGCAAGGGAGTCTTCAGAGCCAGTGGGATCTGCCTTTGAGCTGATGAGGAGTGTGTTGTCTTCCCATTCAGCACCACAGAAGGATACTAGTACTTGTCCCCCTAAGGCACCGGCTACTGTCTCGGCACCACCCATTCCACAGGACAGCAGAGATCCAGAGCCTCAGGATCCCCCAATGGGCGAACCCCTCTCCTCCGAGGCCTCCCCAGAATATCTTTCTGAGGAGCCACCACAGAAGAGAATTTGCAAGAAGTAGCACGTAGACTCCCCAGATGAGTCCGTCACTTCAGATACTGACCTCGATGAGTCAGAAGGGTCCCCACAGTCATCCTCTGATGATATCTCATTTGCAGATATTCTAGAGATCCTGAAGCAGAGAGGTGGCTGGCAGACCACTACCCCTTCTGATGAGGAGTCAGTGTACTTGAAGGCTTTTGGATCTCAGCCTTCAGCCTCCTGGGTGTCTTCCGCCTTTCGATGAGCTAATGGACCTGGTTAGTCGAAAGGCATGGGAGTCACATGACACTATGAAGCCAGTCCCTCGGAGGCCAAACAAATTCTTGTCAGCTCCTTCAGGAAAGGATTTTCTAACCAAGGGGTTACCCGTAGATGCTATGGTGGTGGCAGCAGCCACCAAGAAGGAACTTGCAGAGACTTTCTCATCTGTTCATCCTCCAAATAAAGACTCTCTAACGATGGACAGGCATGGGAAGCATGTCTTTTCGTCAGCGACATTCTCACTATGATCGCTGAACTACCTATCCCACTTTACAAGGCTACAAAGAGATTCTGAAAGAGCTAGGAGGTACTCTACAAGGTTCATTGCTGCAGGGGTGAATGAGACGGTCTCCTCCCTGCTGTCTACCTTAAATTCCATTGTCAACTCCTCCATGAGGCTCATATCCTACGCAGCAGATGGAGCGAGCAGGGCAGCAGGTTCCAAAGTTTCCGTTAGGAGACACTCCTGGATGTGCTTGTGCAATTTTGCGGAGCCCTTTAAGTCTACTTTTACTAATGCACCTTTTGATGGTTCCTCACTCTTTGGACCCAAAGTAAAAGACATTCTAACCCATTGTGAGCAGGAAGGGAAAACTCTCTCTGCCATTGGAGTACGTTTACTGTACCTTCAAGACCTTATCCTAAAGGCCGTAAGAGTGGAAAATGTGATTCAAAAGATCCCAGAGTGTTTTCCAGGACGCACGGAGTGATTCCTTCCCCAGGGGCAGAGGAGGAGGCAATAACAGTAGACGCTGCCCCAGAGGCAGAGGGGGTCCGCAAAACCAGGGTGACTGTGATTCCTTTCGCAGATGCCCTTATCAGCGCTCCTGAAAGGAGGCCTGACTGCTCTACTCTGGAGGCAGTCGGGGGGATGTTTATCCATGTACCCAGAAGCCTGGCAAAATATCACAAGAGACAAATGGGTACTAAAAATAATATCCAGAGGATACTCCATCCCATTTTCCAATCCTGTTCAACAGACCAGAGCAATCCCAGATGTTCCACCCAATCTAAGAGAGCAAGCAACCATAGATATTCAAAAGTTGCCGCACAAAAGAGTCATCCAAGAAGTCCCCGTAGACCAAATAGGATTCAAAACTTACTCAAGATTCTTTTTGGTGCCAAAAATAACAGGGGACTGGAGGCCCATATTAGACCTAAGCAAATTAAATGAATCTGTCAAGAAGTCAAAGTTCCGAATGGTGATACTGCAGTCTATACTTGCCTTTTTAGGGAAAGACGATTGGATGTGCTTGATAGAACTTCAAGATGCTTACTACTACATAAAAATGGACAGGGCATCAAGAAGGTACTTACGCTTCCGGCTGGGAGCCAGTCATTACCAGTTCCGAGCTCTGCTCTTTGGTCTCACTACAGCCCCCAGCGTGTTCACCAAATGCATGGCATTAGTCACGGCTCAGCTGAGGCATCTGGGATTCCGAGTGTTTCCCTATCTAGATGACTGGCTCCTATCTGCCACTACTAAGCATCTACTCCAACAAGCCAGGGATCTAACTTTGGACATTTGCAATCAGCTAGGAATTACAGTCATTTTTCAAAAATCTGCCTTGTTGACTTGTCAACATATTATATTTATAGCCACAGATCTAGACACCTCCTCTGTGGTAGCACGTCTTCCAACAGAAAGAGTTGTAGCACTCAGACAACAGATACTTCACCTCCTTCCCAAGACCAAAGTGAAAGCAAAGATAATTCTAAGATTACTAGGAACAATGGCTTACACGATTACATTGATCCCTCTTACCAGAATGCACATGAGGATCCTTCAATGGCTGTTGTTCTCCCAATGGTCACTTCAAGAGCTTCTGATGTCTCACCTGATCAGTTTAACAGAATCATGCAAGAAAGACTTAAGACGGTGGATACACTCCACTCATGTGACCATAGATAGACCATTTGTTCCACATCAACCTATAGCTACAGTGACCACGGATGCTTCCCAGATAGGGTTGGGGGGGCATTATCTGGGAAGAACAGTCCAAAGTACACGGCAAGAACATGAGGCTCACTTGCATATAAATGTCCTAGAGATGAGAGCAGTGCTTCCTGCTTGCAAGCACTTCACAACACTCTCCATCTAGGAACAGTTGTGATACAGTCAGGCAATATGTCTGTGGTTTGGTACATAAACAAGCAGGGGGAACCAGATCTTACCCCCTTTGTTGAGAGGCCCTAAGAATTTGGCAATGGGCAATTTCTTCCCAGTGCTTTCTAATAGCAGCGCACATTCCGGGGAAGTCCAACGTGATAGCGGACAAGCTGAGCAGAGCAATCTTAATGCCTCAAGAGTGGTCTCTCAATCAGAATGTAGCGGAAATGATTTTCCGAACATGGGGTTAGCCTTGCTGCGATCTCTTTGCCACTCCCATGAATGCCAAGTGCAGCAACTACTTTACCCTAATCCCCCCTCCTGGGGAGACACCAAGAGGCGCACTTGCTCACGATTGGCCCACGGGACTAATGTATGCTTTTCCTCCGTTCCCTCTCATTCCCAGAGTCATTCAGAAAGCACAGTACTTGGGAAGCAGGATAATTCTCATTGCTCCTTATTGGCCTCACCAAGTTTGGTTCTCCTTTCTTTGGCCTCATTTTCAGGAGAATCCTTTGACTCTGGACCCAGTGCCAGATCTGCTGGCTCATATGTCAGGAGAGCTTCATCCTTCTCTCCACACCCTAAAATTGACAGCTTGACTGCTTCACTTCCCAATTTAGTCAGGCTTCACAATTTCACTCCTGCAGTCAAACATATCTTAATGTCCTCTCATAAAGCTTCCACTAGAAAACTGTATTCTAGCAAATGGAAAAGGTTTTCCTTTTGGGCTCCAAAGAGGAACATTGATCCTTTTTCTGCACCTATCCATTCTATTTTGGAATGTTTTGCAGAACTCTTCCAGCAAGTTAGAGCTGCAGCAACCATCAAGGTTCAAATCGCTGCAATTTCAAATTTCCACATTGGTGATTCTATCTCCAACTTAATGTCACACAGGCTGTGTAGAGCCTTCTTAAAAGGTGCCTCCTTATTAAGACCTCCCATTAAGGAATCCCTTTTTCCTTGGGATTTAAATTTTGTTCTGTCTCATCTCATGTTACTACCTTTTGAGCCCTCATCATCTTCAGACCTCGAGTTCCTTTCCTGGAAGACCTTGTTTCTATTGGCTATAACTTCTGCTAGAAGAGTATCAGAGTTGCAAGCTCTTTCTATTAAACCGCCATATTTGATTTTTCATAAGGATAGGGTATCCTTGCGAACTAATCCTTCTTTCCTACCCAAAGTCTCTTCTCCAACTAACATAAATCTATCTATAGAGCTTTCAGTGTTCTTTCCTAATCATACAAACAAGGCAGAATACAAATTACATCAATTAGACATGCATAGACAACTCAGATTCTGTTTGCATATGACCAAAGACTTTAGAAAAGATGACCAACTATTTGTATCCTTCTCTGATGCAAAAAACAGTAGTTTAGTTTCTAAAACTACTCTTTCCAATTGGCCTTCAAATTATATTACATTAATTTATACCTCAAATCACAGAGAAGTGAAAGCTCATTCCATTAGAGCAATGGCTACGGCATCTGCCTTTCAAGCCAGAATTCCCATGGATAATATCTGTGCAGCAGCTACTTGGACCACTCCTCATACTTTTATCACGCATTACAGTGGATTTGGCCTCCAGGGACAGGGCCTCCTTTGGTTCCACAGTGCTTAAAGGTGTACTCTTGTGAGCCACCCAGGGAAAAGGTGCTAGGGACACTGACGCATCATTGTAAGAATGAAGGAGAGATAGGACAACATAACATAAAGAAGTTATGTACTCACCATAACATTCCATGTTTGTTATCCATCTCGCCATTCATTCTTACGAACCCTCCCTCCTTCCTCCTGCCAAAGACTCGTTGTGGATCTGGTGGATGTTTTATTACCTTCAGGAGTTCTTCATTTCTGTTTGTTTCTCCTTCTGTTAGGTATAGTATATATCTGTGTATATATAGCAAACAAGATCTGGGGAATTGCACCACTGCATTGTGAGATACCTTCTTGCCACAAGCCAGGTTTGAGACTTTCAGCTATGTATTCGGCCGAGTCGGAGCAGAGAATCGGCTCCGAACCCATCATTATTGTAAGAATGAACGGCGAGATGGACAACAGACATAGAACATTATGGTGAGTACATAACTTCTTTTTTTATAAGTAATGGCAAGGGGGGTTCCAAAAAGATGTCTCGAATCTCTCAAAATCAAGAACAGTCCAACAAGTATGACTGACTTTTCGAGACCTTGTCACATTGGCCCCTTTTTCCTCCCAAAAAGTCTGAATGTTTATTTTTCTTTTTGGCAACATAGTATCAGACAATTATGTTCTGAAAATCATTCAACAAGGTTAAAGATGGCACTGGAAGGAAATTCCTCCTATCCTGGGGGTTATTGCTCATCCTTCAGATCAGACTGTTTTTTTCCATTACTTCATCATCACATGCTGTTTCAGTGAGTGATAGAACCAGTTCCTCCTTCCCTCATGGGGAAGGGTTTTTATTCAAGGGCATTAGTATTGCCAAAAAAGGAAATGCTTAGTGACCAGTTCTGGATCATTTCTATACTTGTTTGCAATAGTGCCCAAATTCAGAATGATGTCACTTCATAACCTGTTACCTCTTCTTCCTCTTTCAAGTTTCCTGGTAACACAAGACTTAAAAAATGCTTATCACCATATCTCTATTCATCCAGAATTCAGAAGTTTCTTAAGGTTTTCTGTGTCTGGATCTCATTTTCAGTTTTCTGCCTTACCGATTGGACTATCCACTGCACCAAATGTATTCATAAAGTACCTAGCTCCAGTTATAGCTTAGTGCAGGCTAAGGGCAACCATATTTTTCCATATTTAGATGTCTTGTTTATTTTTACAGAGTATTTCAAAGTGACAGGAATTTTCCTCTCGGGTAAGAGAGATTCTGTTCCAGGAGACAAGATGGAATTCTAACAGAACAATCAAAAGTCTTTTTTAACTCATTCACACAGGATTGTGTTCCTGAAATCTCAACTAGACACCTCAGTTAAAAGAAATTTTCTTCCACAGGAAAAAATAGAGCTATATCTAAATCTATTTCTTAGGTTTTCCACTCAGACTTCAGCCATTGTGAGGTAATACCTCAGGAGTCTCGGTCTCATGGTATCTATGATTCTCACAATACTCCTGGTAAGACTCCACATGAGAAGGATATAGTGGCATCTGAAATCTCTTTACTCCCAGTATCAACACCCTTTATCTTGTCAAATCCTAGTGCTGGGGTTTGTCAGAAGAGAAATAATTTGGTGGAGACAGCAGATAATCCTAAATCCAGATCTCCCCTTCTCCCTCCCTACACCAAAGTAGTCACTCAGTCACAACAGATGCCTCGGACTTTGCTTGGGGAGCATTTTCAGGAGGGATAAAAGTTCAGTTGGTGTGGGACATTAAGATCAGATGCCAGCACATAAATATCAAGGATATGCTTGCCCTGATTCAGGCATTCAACTCTTCAAACAATGTTTGGTCCCCGGGACCTCTTCAAGTAATGATAGACAATGTGACAGTCATGTGGTACATAACAACCAAGGGGGAACCAGGCACCCCCTTTGCAGACTAAGCATGTTACCTTGCGATATAGCTTCACATCAGTCTCACTCTACAGGCATCCTGCATTTTGTCACATTTCTGTGGCAGACAAGCTGAGCAGGTGCAATGCAAACCCTCACTAATGGAAATTAGATAAGAGGGTCTTCCAGGATTTGATCCATCTATGGGAAGTTCCTCAAATAGACCTATCTGTCTCATCCCTGAACAGTTAACTGCAAAGATTCTGTTCCAGGACTCCAAGGAAGAAGGCAGATGCCTTTTCTTTTCCTTGGACAGTAAAGTTCCTACATGCTTTTCCACTCTTTCCACTACTATCCAGGGTACTTCTGAAGATTCAGAAGGGATATCCCAAAATCATTGTTGTGACTTCCTTACGGCCCAGGAAACTGTGGTTCTCCCTTCTTTTGGAAATGGCCAGGGGCAATTACCATCAGCTTCCAAACAGACTGGATCTACTCACACAAAAACAGAGGTGTTTGATAGAGCCCGACATCAATCAACTTCATTTGATTGCCTGGGATAAGCTTCCTCACATACTGGATTTATTCACAGAAGAATAGTGGTGTTTGATACACCCCAACATTAGTCAACTTCAGTTGACTGCCTTGATGATAGGGTCTTAATTCCTTTTAGGCATCTGTCATACTGAGGATACACAGCAGATACTAATGGAAGCCGGATAGCCTGCTGCTAGAAAATCTATTAGCAGATGAAAGAGGTTTTGTAGTTGGTGCCAAGCCAACAACATAACCAGCACCCATTCAGGGCTAGTTGTTCTCTGGTTTTACAATATTTTGTATGAGTTACTATCCCACGGCCTTTCTTATTCCTCTTTCAAGGTTCATTTATTGACCATTTCAGCATGGTTGCCACAGATTCTCCTCTTTTAATGCAGTCTGACATCAAAATGTTTTTGAAAGGTGTTTTGCATAAGCGGCTTTCAAGAAAACTGGTGGTCTCTCCTTAGAATACTAATTTTGTGTTAGAGAAGCTAGCACTTGCTCCATTTCAGCCGGTTAACCTGACTGACTTAAGGTTCTTAAAATGGAAAACAATTTTACAGATTGCTCTGACCTGTTTAAGAAGGATATCTGAGTTGCAAGCTCTTATGGTGAGTCAATCCTATCTCATTTCCCATTGTGACAGGATTTCTTTGAAAACTAATCTTTCTTTCATGCCTAATGTGGTATCTTAGTTTACTTTATGCCAAACTGTCCATCTCCCCATTTTCTTTCCTGAACCTAAAAATGAGAGAGGAAGGATACTCCATACCATTGATGTCCACAGACAACTCAGGTACTATCTTGACAGAACTAAATCTTTCAGATCTTTAGATCAATTGTTCATTTCTTGTGAAGGTAAGAAGAAGGGACAACATGGTGAAAATAAACTATTTCCAAATGGTTGTCTAAGGCTATTATGTTTTGCTATACTCACCATAACAAAACTATGCTAGGCTTGTCAAGGCTTAGACTACCAGAGCATTGGTTCATATGTTCTTAGGTAAGTACTAAGCTAGCTGCCCTTGAGGGACATTTTAAGCCTAGTCAATTTCCCTTTTTCTGCTCAGATTAACCTATCCCATTGAGTAGAGATAATTATATATTACCCCTAATGAGAATAATTGGATTCATATCATAGATAATTTGAGGGGACACATGCATGGGATAAAGCATTTATGAGCTGCCTCATTCCCCTTAAGTAGTATAAGGGGCAGTCCTGTGGTATCTTTTCTTTTTATCCAATGCAAAAAACAGCCAGTAGCTTAAGCAAATCTAGCGTACATTAATTAAAAAAAAACTAGAAACAGTACAAAGTCACTGGAACCACGAACCGCTCAATTATAAAGCTTTTTTTCAGACTTAAAACTGCTAGTAAAACGTTTGCCTCATATGGCTTCCTCGGGCAAAGTAAAACAAACAACACAAGTAACCCATTTAAATAGTATCTCAGTCACATGATAGCATTTTCAATTAGACTTGTTTATGCAACTGTTTCAGCATAGGTTTTAAAGAGAGACTGCCATTTAAATCTGGTAAAATATGAGCCCTACGGTGCAAAATCCAATTCAGCCCCTCTGTCTTTGTCCTATCTTTAACATTCACTGTATGACTTGTGTCATTTACTACCTTAAGAATAGAAACTTTAAAAATATGATTTACTCCTTTTGATTCCATATGTTTATATAAAGCATTAGTTAACACTTCTCTCCTTATTTGTGATAAATGGTTGGAAATACACTCTTTAAACTTCTGATTTATTTTTCCTATGTAGTGTGCTTGACATACATTGCACACAGCTAAATAGACTAAATTGTGTGTTACACAGTTACCATATGCAGTTAGTTTAACTTCCTTCCCTGTTACTGGATGTATAAAAACCTTACTCAGATCTATGAAACTGCAAAAACTACACCTGTCCCATTTAGATGTCCCTCTTATTTTCGAGTGTGTATATTCATTCACTCGTGTTTATTCTTTATAACACAACTTTTGTTTTAGATTTTGGCTTTTCTTATACCCCAAATTAGTTTTTTTAGTAATTATAGCACTTAACTCAGGTACGTCATAGAAAATGACCAGCATTTATTAATTATTTGCTTTTATTTCTTGTGTATAAGTCAACATACACCTAATTCTTTCTTGTTTATTCTTGGTCACTGCTTCCTGTGGTGTTTCCCTTGAAAAAATCGGTTTAGCAGTGGTTGCCCTGTGTTTCACAACCAAATCACGGATATTAGTCACTTTTTCTTATCATAACCTCTCTTCACAATGTCTGAAACAGTATTGTCTAATTGTGTGCCCATATTACCATCATCTGTATTCAGTTTCACTACTCTTAAAAGTTGACTTTTCGCTATAATTTCAAACAGAATTTGTGGATGCATACTGTTTTGATGTAAGTGTACATTACTTTTTGCATAATGTCCCATTCATGTCTTTAAAAATAGTTATATCACAAAATTCTATACTCTTTGTTGATATTGTTTTCTTAAACTTTAAAAATGAATTAATAATGGAAAGGTAATCATAAAACTCATTAAAACTGACTTCATCCCCTTTTCAAATAAAAAACAAGTCTTCTACAAACCTACAGTAAAATACAACATTTTTTGTCAGACTATTTATTGTAGCTAACATAAACTTTCATTCCCAGATAAACATTATGTTTGCATAGCTGTTATCAGCAGGTGTTCCCATTGCTACCCCCTTTCTTTGTATATACAACTGTTTTTGAAATAGAAACACATTATTTGTTAAAACCACTTCTAACAGCTTACATAACATATTTATATAGTGCTGTGAATATTCAGTGTAATCTAAAAGATAGTGTATTACAAAGGCCACACCTATGTCATTCGGTATCATTGTAGGTAACGAATCCACATCTAAGGCAGCAAGTAAAAACTTATTAACATTTATATTACTAGTATATAGCTGCTGCAAGAAGTCCTTTGTATCCTTTATAATGGTGCCTGTTTTCTAAATGTTAACTAAATGAATTTTAACTAAAATTAACCAACTTGAAGTATTTATAGAGGGCACTTTTATTACCATCGACATAAAAGTCTTGTTTACATGCATCCCGCACCAAGTCGGTTTAGCTTGATTTATAAAATTTTTCACTGACCATTTGTTAATTGGACAAAATAAAATAAATACCTTATGAAAATAGTTCTAACCAATAATTTAAGCTATTTTGAAGGTCATTATTTCAAGCAAATGAAGTGCATAGCCTTGGGGGCAGCTTGTGGGCCATGCTTTGCCAACATTATTATGAATATATGGGGATATTGTTATTTGTTCAACAGCTCTTATTTTGATTATATTAAAATGTATTCCCGGTTCCTGGATGATATCTTTATAGCATGGCCTGGTTTTCAGGAGGCCATTAAACCATTTATGGACTTCATTAATGTGACCACTTCCTTATTGAAGGTCACCTTTACAGTGGACAGTCTTTCCATTGCATATCTGGGCGTGTTATTATCCAAGGATTTAGAACACAAGTGTTTATATGCAAGGATCTTCAGAAAGAAAACATATTCAAATAAATTTTATATTATACATGCAATCATGCTTTTCATGTCAAATGTGGTATAGTTAAAGGCTAGTTGGAGAGAGCGGCCAGGGTGGTCACTAAATTTGATGATTTCCTTGATGAATGTTGGTTTTTGAAACAAATGATGTTATGTTGTCCATGTCTCGCCTTCATTCTTGCTGTTTGGGTTCAGAGCCAATCTTCGGCTCTGACTCAGCCGTATGCTGTAGCTCAAGAGCTTATACTGGCTCGTGGCTAGCCCCTATCCCAGCATCCCTAGTGGTAGTTACCCAGATCTCATTTGCTGCTTGCAGCGTCTAGATTGCGAATACTGGCTCAGGCTAAGTGTTTTTTCTATTTGTTGTATTTTTTGAAAGAAAAGTGTCTTATTTATCTTATCTAACTTGTAATAGTAGTTGTCCCTTGTTTTTTTCTATCTTCCCATTACCATCCGATTGACTCTCGTTTGTTGCGGACTAATCGTCTTTCTCTCTGGCCCTTTCTCCTCTTCTAAATCTGTTTAACTTAGAGGGTTCTTTGTTTTTTCTTGCCTTCTTTCAAGTTTAAGGAGTTGCTGTTTAAGTTAGAGGCTCTCCTTAGGTGGGGAGTTCACCATTTATCTTAGAGGCTCTTCCCCCTTTTCTCTTTTTTCCTGTCTGTGTTTAAAAAAAAAAAGGGGGATTTTTTTTGCCTGTTATTGGCTAGTTTGCTCTTGTTGGTATTGCTTTTGTTTGTCTTTGTCTAGCTTAGATACTGCTGTTCGACATTATGTCGAAAGACTCTGCCAAGGAATCGAAACCTTCAGGTTTCATAAAGTGCGATTCATGCTGTCAAAAGATGTCCCTTATGGATGGACACACAAGTTGCGTGTACTGTTTAGGACCTGTTCACCTGCAGGATTCATGTTCTATTTGCCATGCATTTAGTTCACAAGTCCTACAGGAAAGAAAGAACAAATTAATCTTAAGAGGTTTACCGAAGGGCCCCTTTGATGCTGCTATGGAGGGGTCTCATCCAGCCAAAAAATTGGAGAAATCCAAGCCTTCATCCTCTTTGGCTCTGAGTTTGGATCCATTTAAAGAGAAGAGCAATCTACAAGCTAAGTCGGACCTGACAATCGGTTCCGACAAGACACTCTCACCTACGACTCTCTCTGTTGTTTCAGACCCAGTAAGGTCTCACAAGAAATCCAGGTCTCCTGCCTTGTAGCCGGTGAGGTCTGCTCTACAGTCTCCTTTGTTACAATCTGTGGCAGGCAGTCACTGGTCTTCAACCAATTCCTCTCGATCATCCAGGAGCCTCTCAGATGATGATGTGGAGAGGGTGGTGAAGAGGCTTTTTAGGACATGGGCATTAGCTAAAATACTTTTGGGCCCATCCCAGACAGTAATGGTGCTGACAGCATAGCCAACACCTGTCTGAATTCCTCCTCCGACTCCTCTGAGTTTCGGAGCCGGAGTGTATGGAAGTCGTAGTGGTGGAACCATCGGTTCTGGTAACCTCCTCCAGTCTTTCAGTTCCGACTACCACTCTGATCTCCTCGATACCCCCTTCTATTGAGGGATCTGGGGGCTGACCTCCCTCGTCGGCTCCAAGGGGGGAGCGGCATCGGACCCTTGTCCGACCCCTACTCTCCCTCTCGGCGCAGGTCAGCTCGGCTCCTACATCGGTCTCAGAGCCGTTGCCCTCAGTTCGGAGGAAGTTTCCGGCTTCTTCGGAACCGGCAATTCTTTCTGGTCAGGACCACGATGCCTTCAAGATGATGAGGAGCGTGCTGTCTCCTGAGATAGCTCCACCCTCAGGTCCATTGGCTCTTTTGCCTTTGGTGCTGGTGTCCTGCTCTGAACCTCCCCTCTGCCCAAAGGGTAGGGAACCCATGCTCCAGGACACCCCATTGGGTGACCCCACCTCTTCCAAAACCTCCCCTGAGCATCCCTCGGAGGAGGTCACTCAGAAGAGGACTTGCAAGAAGAAGCATGTGGACTCCCCTGAGTCCTTGACATCAGACACTGACTTGGATGACTCAGAAGGGTCCCCCTCTAAAGATATTTCTTTTTCAGACATCTTAGAGATACTTAGACAGAGGGGTGACTGGAAGTCTCTTGCCCCTTCTGAGGATGATTCAGTGTACCTGGATGCATTCGGTTCCCAACCCTCCACCTCTTGGGTATCTTCTCCTTTTGACCCACTAGTGTACGTAGTGAGTCAAAGGCATGGAGTTCTCCAGACACGATGGAACCAGTTCTGCGGAGGCCCAATAAATTCATAACAGCCTCTGAAGACAGACTGTTCTTATCCTAAGATGTTCCTGTTGATGCTATGGTGGTGGTAGCAGCCACAAAGAAGGAATTAGCGGAAACTTCTTCATCTGTCCATCTGCTGAATAAAGAGTCTCGTACGATGGACAGATACAGGAAGCGTATGTTTTCTTCAGTGACCTTTACACTCAGGTCACTGAACTATTTGTCCTACTTTACAAGACTTCAAAGGGATCTCCTCAAAGAAGTAGGAGATACCTTACAGGATCCTGCAGCTGCAGGGGCCTCGGACGAGATGGCTTCTCAGCTTGCGACCTTGACTTCAGTGGTTAACTCCTCCATGCGGCTAATTTCATACGCAGCCAATGGGGCGAGCAGAGCAGCAGGCACAGGGGTAGCCTTATGCAGACACTCCTGGATGTGACTTTGCCGTTTTGCGGAGCCCTTCAAGTCTTCCTTTATCAGTGCCCATTTTGATGCCTTGTCCTTGTTTGGGCCTCAGGTAAAAGAGACTCTTACCAGGTGTGAACAGGATGACAAAGCTCTCTCTGCCGTGGGAGTACATTTTTCTGCTCCATCTAGGCCTTACCCTGAAGGCCAGAAGAGTGAAAAAATGTGGCTCCGGAAATCTCAGGGAGTTTCTCCTGACACACGTGGAGATTTTTCCCTTAGGGGTAAAGGGGGAAATAACAACGGAAGATGCTGATCTTGCGGCAGGGGGGTCCGCAGAATCAGGGTGACAGAGATACCTTCTCTGGTAGGCCCTTCCAGCACTTCTGAATGGAGGCCCGACTGTCCAACTCCAGAGACAGTCAGGGAGAGATTGTCCTTGTACCCAAAAGCCTAGCAGACAATCACAGAAGCCACATGGGTACTATTGATAATATCCAGAGGTTACAATATCCCCTTCTCTCAACTTCCCCTTTCAAAAAGACAACACTCTATCCCAGATGTTCTACCCAATCTTCAGGATCAAGCAAACCTAGAGGTTTAAAGGTTGCTAAGAAAAAGAGTCATCCAGGAAGTCCGCACAGACCAAATCGGATCCGGAACTTACTTTCAAAGAAAACAGGGGACTGGAGACCCATATTGGATCTCAGCAGGCTGAACAAATCAGTCAAGAAAACAAAGTTCCGGATGGCAACACTGCAGTCCATTCTTCAGTTTCTGGGACAGGACAATTGGATGTGCTTGATCGATCTCCAGGATGTGTACTACCACATAGAAATGGACAGACAGTCAAGTAGATATCTACCCTTCCATCTGGGAGCCAGTCACGATCAGTTCAGAGCTCTGTCATTTGGTCTCACCACAGCCCTACAGGGTGTTCACCAAATGCATGGCAGTAGTTACAGCTCACCTGAGGCATCTAGGATTCCCGGTGTTTCCATATCTAGATGACTGGCTCCTTACTGCTACCACTGAGCATCAACTAATTAAGGCAAGGGAATCCACAATTCGCTCTTGTTCTCAACTAGGGATCACCATAAACTACGAAAAGTCTGCCTTGTTGCCTTGTAAATATATTACCTTTGTAGGGGCAGATTTAGACAAAAGGGCCATGATAGCAAAGCTACCTCAAGAAAGAGTATTAAGGATCTGTCGCCAAGTTGCAATGCTGTTCACACAAAAGAGAATCCAGGCAAGATTTGTCCTCAAGATCCTGGGTTCTGTGGTAGCGGCAGTCACTTTGGTCCCTATGGCTTGCTTCCACATGAGAATTCTACAGTGGCTGCTATTTGCACAATGGTCATTGCAGGATTTACCCATGTCACATCAGATTTTGATCACGGAATCCTGCAAAAAGGATCTGGAGTGGTGGCCTCACTCCCCTATGGTAACAATAGGCAGGCCATTTTTACCCCCCCAACCTGTAGCCACAGTGACCATGGACGCTTCCCAGATAGGGTGGGGGGGGGCATTATCTGGGACAAACTTTTCAAGGGACTTGGCAGAAACACGTGTACCACTTGCATATTAATGTCCTGGAGATGAGAGCGGTGCTTCTGGCATTGCCAGCACTTTAGGACTCTCTACCTACAGGGACTACAGCAATTCAGACAGACAATATGTCAGTAGTATGGTACATCAACCAACAGGGTGGAACCAGATCTTACCCCTTGTGTCGAGAGGCTCTTCAAGTTTGGCAATGGGTGATGTCTTCCCTATGCTTTCTGGTTGCAACACACATCCCAGGGAAATCCAACGTGATAGTGGACAATCTCAGCCGGGCTATCCTGATGCCTTACTAGTGGTCCCTGAAACAGGAAGTTGCGGACTTGATTTTTCGCAAATGGGGCCAGCCATGCTGCGATCTGTTTGCCACTGCCCTCAACAACAAATGCAGCAGCTACTTTGTCCTAGTCCCACCACCGGGACAGTCACCCAAGGATGCACTTGTTCACGATTGGCCCCTGGGACTGCTTTACGCCTTTTCCCCTGATCCCCAAGGTTCTTCAGAAAGCACAGTTGTTTGGTTGCAAGCTAATCCTCATTACCCCTTACTGGCCTCACCAGATATGGTTCCCATTCCTTTGGCCTCACCTGCAGGGGGAGCCTTGGATCCTGGACCTAGCGCCAAATCTTTTGACGCATCAGTCGGAGGCTCTCCATCCTTCCATCCAAACTCTCAAGCTCACAGCTTGATTTCTCCACTCCCAGTCTTAGCCAGGCTTCCTGATGTTTCTCCAGCAGTTCAACACATTTTGATTTCCTCTCATAAGCCCACTACTAGGAAACTTTATGCTAGTAAATGGAAGAGGTTCTCTTGTTGGGCAGGCAAAAATCATGTTGCTCCCTTTACTGCTCCCATTTCTAAGATTCTTGAATTTCTTGCTGAAACCTTTGAGTGAAGAGCAGCTGCAGCTACTATCTGTGTTCAGTTAGCTGCCATTTCTAATTTCCATATGGGAGAAATGGGGTACAATATCATTTCCCATAGGCTATGCAAGGCATTCCTAAAAGGAACTACCCTCTTAAGACCTGCAATAAGAGAACCTCTTAGACGTTCTGATTCTTCCCTCCTTTAAACCATCTGCTTCTTGTCCGCTCAAATTTCTGACTTGGAAGACCCTTTTCTTGGTTGCAATTATCTCAGCCAGAAGGGTTTCAGAATTGCAGGCCTTATCTATTCATGTCATATACTTGTTTTTCCATAAAAATCGGGTTTCTCTTAAAACCAACCCCTCTGTCTTACCCAAGGTGTGTTCTGACTACAGTTTGAATCAATCCGTAGAGCTTCCTGTTTTCTTCCCCAATCATGGCAAGAAGGCAGAGTATAAGCTTCATCAATTGGGCATTCATAGACAGTTACATTTCTATTTACACGACCAAGGACTTTAGAAAATCTGACCAATTATTTATATCCTTTACTGACAATAAGAAAGGTTGTGCAGTCTCAAAGGTGACTCTATCTAAGTGGCTTTCAGACACTATAAAACATGTCTATGATTTGCGTAAACAAAAACTTCCAGGGTAAATTAAAGGACACTCAATAAGGGCTTTGGCTACCTCTATTGCTTTTCAAGCCAGACTGCCTTTGGATTCAATCTGTGTGGCAGCTACATGGGCTAATCCTCATACCTTTATCACTCATTACAGAGTAGATGTGGCCTCCCGGAACAGGGCATCCTTTGGTTCCAAGGTCCTGAAGAGTTTTATCCAGTGAGCCACCCAAGAATCTGGTGCTGGGGACGCTATCCCAAACAGCAACAATGAAGGTGAGATATGGACAACATATCATAAAGAAGTTATGTACTCACCATAACGTTCCATGTTTGTTGTCGTTGATCACACCTTCCTTCATGCATCCCACCCTCCTTCCCCCTTCCTGAAGGATCGAGAATTGAGAGGAATCCTTTGAGCTGATGCTGTTAATCTTCGTTTATTCCTTATGTATGGGATCTGGTTCTGACCTCGGAACCGAGACGGCCTTTTTTCAAGCTCACGTCAGCCACAAACCTCTCGAGCTAAGATTTTACCCATCATGCACTTCTCCCTGTTACCTCAGATTTAGTTTGCCGCATTGCTATTTAGCCGTGTCCAGTCACTCCTCTCCAGCTAAGTGAATTTTTTTGATAATTTTTCAGTATTTTCTTAAAGATTTGTTAATTTTTTGACTTTATTAAGTCATTTATTTCTTATTCTCTATCTTTTGTACCTTTGTGGTATCTCTACTACCAATGTTGGTAGTCTTTTCTTACTACTAGTGTATAGGTGGCTAAAGTATCTATTTTTAATTTTATTTTTTGTATGGCTATAATGTCTGAGAAGAAAGGGACTACAGGTTGTAAGAGGTGTTCTGAGTGTGGACACAAACTGCCTCACTCTAACACACATGACTTGTGCGTTTACTGTTTGGGTGTGCCTCCTCTCACACTGACGCCACCCTGTAAGATTTGTAAAGGGTTTTCTGCCAGGACCTTGAATGAACCTAAAAATAAACTAGTACTAATGGGTCTCCTTAAGACCACTTTCTGCGAGGCTATTTCTGGGTCACAGGATTTTTCTCCTACTTCCAATCAACTTAAAAGGTAAGTCCCTTCCATCATCTCCCTCTGGAGACCCTAAGGAAGTAAGACATAAAAAGGCTAAATTGTCAGAGTCGTCGGTCCCTGTTGCTTCGGCTCCATCTCACTTGACTCTGCAATTATGTCTGCTGGTCCTTCTACACCATTGCTTTCAGTGCAGACATCATCCTTCTTGGTACTGACTAGTTCGGTGCAGACTTCCTCAGCACCGATGGATATATCGGCGCAGTCATCTTTGGCACCGACAAAAGTCTCGGCACAGACATCTTCGGCACCTACAGTTTTCTTGGCGCAGACGCCTTTGGCACCTACAGTTTTCTCGGTGCAGATGCCTTTGGCGCCAACAGTTTTCTCGATGCAAACCCCATCTGTGCTGACAGTTTTCTCGGCGCAGACCTCTTCAGCACCGACAATTACTTCGGTGCAGGCTTTTTCAGCACCAATGGTTTCGGTGCAGGCAACCCCCTTTTGACATCCCTTGTCAGTGGTCGCACTAGCCCTTTTTTGGACAGGCCTGAATCGCCTTCAGGGTTTTCAATGAGGTCTACCAGAAGCCTTTCTGAACATGATGTGGTATGTCTTATAGACCAGCTGCTTTTGGCCAGAGGAATACCTGCCCCTCCAAAAGTGCCTCTCCCCTCTGGAGTTGATCACCCTTCTCCACAAACTCCTACCTATTCTCCTTTGACCTCTGTGGAGATGCCGAAGCATCCCTCCTCGGACGGACTGATGCTACAGTCCTTGGGAAGGACATTGGCCGTTGCTCCTTGGCCGCCTCTATCGGGTCTACTACTTCCTCTGAGCCTCAGCTGTCTCAAATCACAACCCCCGCACATCAGGCGCAAGATTCTCAGGCCTTTCTACCCCCCGGGAAACTCCGTCTTTACAGTCTTCCCCAGAGTCTTCCACTGAGGAAGCTCACTGCAAGACTATCTGTAAAAGGAAACACATGGACTCCACGGAGAAGTCACTGACCGAAGGCACAGACTACGATGACAGAGAGGGGTCCCCACATTCACCTTCTGATGAGAAATTTTAAAACAGAGAGGTGAATGGAAATCCTCTAACCCTTCCTCAGAGGAGTCTGTGTTTCTGCAGGCTTTTCGCACCCGACCCCCGACCTCCTGGGTTATCCCACCTGCCGATGAACTCGTCAAGTTCATCGTGCAGCATGCGTGGAAATCACCAGACTCTGTGGAAGCCATACCTCGTAGGCCGGACAAAATCCTTCCAAAATCCAGAAGAGTGTCCCCATTGGTCCAAAGGTCTCCCTGTAGATGTTGTGGTAGTGGCAGCCGCTACAAAAAAACGAACTGGCAGAGGAGAGCCAGACTGTTCACCCACCAAATAAGGAATCCTGGGCGGCGGATAGATTAGGGAAATGAGTCTTTGCATCATCGACCTTTGCTGTTAGGTCCTTGATCTACATGGCACATTTTACAAGGCTACAGAGAGACTTGGTGTCCAAACTCTCTGAGACCCTGGCAGGAGCAGTTTCTGATGAGGTCCGTGACAAAGTGGCCTCTCAGTAGCGACCCTAGAATCGGTTTCCAATTCCTCAATGCGTTTGATATCCCACGCTACTGAGGGAGCGGCAAGAGCTGCGGGTGCAGGCATAGTCATGAGACGCCATGCCTGGATGTGCATTTGTGATTGTGCGGACCCCTTCAAGGCTTCCTTCCTTAATGCCCCTATTGAGACCACTATATTGTTTGCGTCCAAGGTAAAAGATACATTGACCAGATGTGAACAAGACGGTAAGGCCCTATCTGCCGTGGGTGTCCGTTTATCTTCTCCTCAGCGGTTCTATTCTAGGAATCAGAAGAGTGGGAAAATGTGGCACAAAAATCCCAGGGTCTTTTCCATGACACTCAGGCCGAGATTTCCCCCAGAGGCAGAGGGGGGAACTCTAACGGAAGACGCCCCTTTCAGGGCAAGGGAGGTTTGCGAAACCGGGACTCCAGAGGATCCTTCTCTGGGCAGCCCTATCAGCGCTCCTTGGGAGCGGCCTGATTGCTTTCCTCTGGAAGCTGTTGGGGGTCATTTTTCCTTGTACCCTTCTGCCTAGCAAACCATAACCACAGATGCTTGGGTACAAAGGATCATCACCAGAGGATACCATATTCCATTATTAGCCACTCCCTCCTAACCCAAAAGCTTACCCGACGTGCCACCCAGTCAAAGAGAGGCCGCAGCTATAGAGATTTCAAAGCTGCTTCAAAAAAAGAGTCATCCAAATGGACCCCCCAGAACAGACAGGATCCATCTTCTACTCAAGTTTCTTTTTGGTGCCAAAAAAGACCGGGGACTGGAGACCAATTCTGGATCTCAGCGCCCTAAAAAAATTCGTAAAGACAGAAAAATTCCGTATGGTCACGGTTCAGTCTATTCTTCCACTTTTGGAAAAAGACGATTGGATGTGTTCCATAGATCTTCAAGATGTGTACTACCACATAAAGGTGGAAAGGCACTCAAGAAGATATCTTTGCTTTCGGGCAGGAGCCAGTCATTACCAGTTCCGAGTACTGCCCTTCGGACTCTCTACAGCCCCCAGAGTGTTCACAAAGTGCATGGCAGTAGTCATAGTTCATCTGTGGCTTCAAGGGTTCCAGTTGTTTCCTTACCTAGACGACTGGCTCATTACTGACCCAACAAGATGTCTACTGGATCAGGCTTTGACTTACACTCTTGGTACTGCTCAGCAGTTTGGACTATCATTAAACTGGAAGAAGTCACACCTTACTCCGAGTCAGTCATTAAAGTACATTGGAGTAATTCTGGACACAATGACTTGTACAGCCTCCCTATCAGATCACAGAATTCAGAGGATCAAGCAACAGGTTCAGGCAATACTGTCACAAAATCTAGCCTCAGCTCGATCCTTTCTTCAACTGCTGAGATTGATGGCAGCCTCCATCACCATAGTTCCCCTAGCAAGGCTACACATGCGGCTTCTTCAATGGCTGCTTCTTATTCAGTGGTACTCATCCTAGCATCCCTTATCGTTTCTGATTCGAATAACCAACATTTGCAAACAGGACTTGCTCTGGTGGATGTCTAACAACCCTCACCAGTGGTCTCGCCCCTTCAACCCTCATCAGCCCAATGCCACAGTGACCACAGATGCCTCCCTGATGGGGTGGGGGAGACTGTTTCAGGGAAGGACAGTCCAAGGCACTTGGTCACAGATGGAGGCCCATCTGCATGTCAATGTCCTAGAACTGAGGGTGGTGCTACTAGCATTACAAGCATTCCAGTTGTTCCTTCCATCAGGTACTATTGCAATTCACTCAGACAACATGGCAGTAGTCTGGTACATCAACAAACAAGGGGGAACCAGATCATACCCACTCAGTCGAGAGGCCATGAGAATTTGGCAATGGGCAATAGCCTCTGACCGTTTTCTGATAGTGATGTACATTCCTGGGAACTCCAACGTGATAGCGGTCAAATTGAGCAGATGCATTCTACAGCCTCAAGAGTGGTCTCTCAATCCCCTTGTGGTGGCAAAGATTTTCGACCACTGGGGCCAGCCTTGCTGCGATCTATTTGCATCCCCATTCAATCAGAAGTGCAACAACTACTTTGCAGTGATCCCCCCTCGGGGACACTTACCGAGAGATGCTCTAGTCCATGACTGGCCCGCGGGTCTACTATATGCCTATCCTCCAAAACGCCTCATTCCCCTGTTCCACAAGAAGGCACGTCGGTTGAAGAGCAAAGTGATCCTTATTGCCCCATATTGGCCTCGACAAGTTTGGTTGCCATTCCTGTGGCCTCATTTGTTAGATCGACCATGGATTCTCAATCCAGCTCCAGAGTTGATCTCTCACCCATAGAACCTGGTTCATCCAAACCTATCCAGCCTGAAACTGACAGCTTGGTTTCTCCACTTCCAGTGATTGCCAGGCAGTATGACCTATCTTCTCCTGTGCGTAACATTCTAATTGCCTCTCATAGATCATCCACCAGACTAATCTACCGCAGCAAATGGAAGAGGTTTTCTCTCTGGCTACAAGATAAACAAATGGACCCTTTTTCAGCCCCTGTTCCTATTGTACTAGAATATCTTTCAGACCTTTTTAAATCGGGGGTAGCAGCCTCCACAGTTCGTGTTCATTTGGCTGCAATTTCTAATTTTCATAATGGCTTCCAGGGCTGCTCCTTAATGTCACACAGACTTTGTAAGACTTTCCTGAAGGGCGTAGGTCCACTAAAACCTCCATTTAGAGATCCTATTCAACCCTGGGACCTGGCCTTAGTCCTTCAAGAGTTGACAAATTCTTCTTTTGAGCCTGCATCTACGTGTGATCTAAAGTATTTATCATGAAAAATGTTATTCTTAGTTGCTATTACCTCTGCCAGACGTATTTCTGAATTACAAGCCTTGTCTATCAAGCCGTCCTACCACATCTTTCACAAGGACAGAGTTTCATTAAGGACCAATCTGACCTTCTTGCCTAAGGTTGTTTCTGAGTTATCTATCAATCAGAATATTGATTTGCCAGTGTTCTTCCCTAATTATTCTAACAGAGGGGAATATTGCCTGCATACCTTGGATGTACATAGACAAATTTCTTTTTACCTAGACAGGACTAAATCTAATAGAAAATCTGACCAGCTGTTTTTAGCCTTTTCTGATTCCAGACTGGGTTGCCCAGTTTCTAAAGTTACTTTAGCCACTTGGTTGAGAAATTGTATTACCTTCATTTATGGCAAGAATGGTATCCCTTTACTAGGCAGAGTAAAGGCCCACTCCACAAGATCAGTGTCAACTTCGGCAGCCTTCCATGCTAGAACATCTTTGAATGACATTTGTGCAGCCACAACTTGGGCTAGGCCTCATACCTTCATTGCTCATTACAAATTGGACTTAGCCTCCAGAGGCAGAGCTTCGTTTGGCTCTATGGTGCTCCGGAATGTCCTTCCATAATGCCGACCAGGGAACGAGGTAGCTGGGGACTCTGTCCCATACATATGGAATAAACGAAGATTAACAACATCAGCTAAAGAAGTTATGTCTTACCATAACATTTCATCTGTGTTGTTTTATCTTCATTTATTCATTATGGCCCACCCGCCTTCCCCCTCCGAAGGTTTCTGGTGGATCTCATTTGTCCTTCTTTCCAGTTGTTAGGTCATATCTGGCCAGAGGTAGCCTCGGCTTCACTTTTCCAACTTGCAAACTAGATCTGAGGTAACATGGAGAAGGGCACGATGGGTAAAATCTTTGCTCGAGAGGTTTGTGGCTGACACGAGCTTGAAAAAAGGCTGGCTTTGTTCCGAGGTCGGAACCGGATCCCATACGTAATGAATAAATGAAGATAAAACAACACAGATGGAACGTTATGGTAAGACGTAACTACTTTTTTTTATTGGCTATACTGGCTGGGTTTCCTTTTACCATACCTTTTGGTTAGTCCTACTCTCCTCCCCTTCTTACTCTTGTGGACGGGATTACACCTTTATATGCAGGTGTCATGTAGAATAGAGTATATGTCTTTTCTGTTTGTATGGTGTAGTACTGGGTTATCACAAATGAGATCTGAGTAACTACCACTAGGCATGCTGGGATAGGGGCTAGCCTCGAGCTATAGTATACGTCTGAGTCAGAGCAGAAGATCAGCTCCAAACCCAAACAGCAAGAAGGAAGACGAGATCAAGGACAGCAAACATGGAATGTTATGGTGAGTAATCTGAATCACCATTTCTTTCTTTGCTGACAGATAGTCTCAGACAAATGGGTTCTAAGAGTAATTCCTCAGGGATACAGATGGTAGTGGGAATCACTTCTTCCTTTTCATGGAATGCCTCCTGATCCACCAGATCAAATTTCTCTTTTCTGTTCTGTCAGTCAGAATCTGCTAACTCAGGTGGTGATAGAAACTCTCTGTCTTTCTCAGACAGGAGAAGACTTTTATTCAAGAATGTTTCTGGTACAAAAAAAGAAGATTCATGGAGATAACTCCTATATATTTCCATTCTAAACCAGTTTGCAACAGTTCCAGAGTTCAAAATTTAGTGGTAGACAAGCTGACCACGTCCAGGAGAGACCCTCACTAATGGAAACTGAATTGAGGTCTAGGAACTGATCCAGCTTCTGGAAGCACCTCAGATCGATATTTTTGCCTCCAGTTATAACAGTCAGTTGGCAAAATTCTGCTGCAGGTCTCCATACAAGAAGGCATGTAAAGCAGATGCTTTTTCATTTCCTTGGACAGGAATGGTCCTGTATGCTTTTCTACAACTTTCCACTAATATCTGGGGTCATTCTCAGGATTCAGAAGGACTATCCAAAGATCTTTGTGTTGACTTTCTTCTGGGCCAGGCAGCAGTGGCTCTTCCTTTTTTTGGAAATGGCCAATGTCAATTACCACAAAGGTTCTCACAGACTGGATCTACTCATATGACAGATGGTGTTGGATACACCCCAGCTCCAATTAACTGCCTGGATAATAGAGTCTTAATGCCTTTTAGGCACTTATTTTCTGAAGAAGTGCAGCGGGTATTAAAAAGTCAAGAAAACAGGCTACTAGGAAGTTATATATTAGCACATGGAAAGTATTTTCTAGTTCGTGTCAAGACAAGAACCAGAATTCTTTTAAGATTAGTGTTTCTCTGGTTCTGTAATATTTCTGTGAGTTATTATCCTCTGGCTTTTCTTCCTTCTCTATCAAGGTACATTTGTTGGCCATCTCAGCCTGTCTGCCCATGAACCTTTTCTTTCAGTGCAGTAACGTAGCTAGGAGGGCAAATGGGGCAACTGACCTGGGGGCAAAGTGTTAGCCTCGGTCAGCCAAAACTGATCACTTTTTAATGCATCTGTGCAGTCAAACCTAAGCACTGCAGCGCTCAATATATGGTCTAAGATGTAGTGACTGATTCTGCATTGCAGCAAGCAGTTTGCTGCAGTTTAAAATTAAAAAAAAATTTAAATGAAACCTGAGCACTATAGTGCTCTGTCAGGGTATAAACCACTGCTTGCTACTTTGAAGTAAGCAGTTTTCTACAGTTTAAAAGTGAAAAAAAAATTACTGAAACCTGAGCACTGTAGCTACATTTACAGCAAGCAGTTTGCTACCATTTAAAAGAGAGAAACCTGAGCAGTGTAGAGCTGTGTGCATGGTATAAACTGTAGCAACTACTCTTTCACCTGAAGCACTAATCGGGTGGGGTGCTAGTTCATTGTACCCCAACAGGACAATGGCTGAGCTAGCTACACTTATGTTTCAATGCAATTCCATATAAAAATGTTTTTGATGGTGGTGTTTCATACCAAAATGCTTAGAAAACATATAACTCCTCTTTGGAATCTTAACTTTGTTTTGAAAAAAAAAAACTCTTACAGTGTTTGAATCAGCTCTTCAGGTTGATTTGAGGCTCTTAATATGGAAAACAGTTTTATTGATTGCTCTAACATCTGCAAGAAGAATTTCTGAGTTGCAAACCCTTATGGTGGGTCATTCATATCTGATTTTCGCAAAGATAGGGTTTCCTTAAGAACTAGTCATTTATTTATTTATTTATTCATTCATTTATTCATTCACCTTGTGATGACGTACCTCTCTTTACTCTGGGGCGGCAATCAAGATGCCCAAATCCTCACCACTGATACAGGTGTGAGCCAGTCGCTAATAACAGGACAGAAATGGATTTATACAGTATTTCAAATGCAGCTGTCTGCATCCAACACTGTTTTTCCCAAGAGCACATAGGGAAACACGCTCCACTGGGACTGGATTTTCTGTCTCTCTCCAGATCCCAAACAAGATCCACCTTGGTTCCAAGTGTCTGGCGCACACACTTGAATATCTGATTTTTCGCATGCGCGCGCACACACACACACACACACACACACACACACACACACACACACACACACACACACACACACACACACACACACACACACACACACACACACACACACACCTGGGAAAGACTGACACAGATTCAGCAGCTGTGTCATCTCTCTCCAAACCACAGGGTGGATTGCTGCCACCAGTCAAATCTGTAAGGCTCTTACAAAGGGGTAACCAATTATACTGTGTCATATTAATACTGATAAAAATGGTAAAGTGTGACCAAAGCAGTAAGGCTTTTTGGAGTTGCCACAGTGTCACTGAAATAAGCATAGGTATTCTCAAAATATAAAAAATATTCACTAAAAGACCAGTCATAATTAAAAGGTATAACATATTTAATAATGGATAATAAAAATAGAAAACAGGAAAATACTTAATATTTAGTTACAATAAATAGAGTTTTCAGTCACAGGAAATATAAAAATAACACAGCTGGATAGAATTTCACATGCAGAAAAAGAAATAATACTAAACTAATCTCACAGTACTTTTCCTAACTAAACTAAAGTGAAACTGTCCCTAGTTGACTCACTTAATATTGCAAGGCAAGATGTACTGCTGAGATGCTCACTTCCACAAGGCAAGATGAGATACTCCACACACACTGAACTGTAGAACCAACTACTGAGCTACTATTACTGAACAACTGAACCGTGATAACTAACATAGATCTTTTATATAGCAGATTCCGAAGAAAAACAAAAACAAACTGCTGCTGCCAACGTGCCATCCTTCAACTGGTTATGGAATTAAATCACATCTAGTCACCTGAATCTAGCGCAGTTCGCATTCGGAACTCTGTTAAGATTCTGTTGCAGCATTTTTTTTAACATAAGCAACTTTTACAAATGCATTTTAATACACGCATGTGTACAAATTAATGTGACCGTCAAATTATATGAGATTATTTACAAAACTTCAGCTAGCCATGCTGACATATGCCACACATGCACTGTCTCACTTCTTATACAGCTGGCAGTACCTCACAATGTCACATACCTCAATAATAACATATGTTAAGTTGTCTCTCTCGCCTTCATTCTTGCTGGTTGGTTGGGTTCGGAGCCAATCTTCGGCTCCGACTCAGCCATTTTCTAAAGCTCGAGAGCTACTTACTGGCTTGAGGCCTCCCTGTATCCCACAATGCCAGGCGCTAGATCCCCAGATCTTGTTTGCCGTTTCAGCTACGAGGTTGCGCTTTACTGGATCAGGTCGTATTCTTCTTTTTGTAATATTAGCAGTTAAATTTTTAATGTATATTTCAAGCCTTTTTTTTAAGTAGAGTAGTACTGTTAGATTAGTCTTAGTATTCCTGTGTTTCTGCCCTTTAGGAAACTCGTTTTACTTAGAGAGTTTCTCCCCTCCCCCCTCTATCTCCCTAAGTAGGCCGTTTAAATTAGAGGCTATCCCCTTCCCTTTTTAATCCCTTTTCCAGTAGGAAGTAGTGTTTAGCCTTTGTAGTTTAAGATAAAATTCTCTTAGTTTTGTTAATTTTTTGTGTGAAGGTGTGGAACTAGTGTGTGTGTGTGACTGTGTGTGTTTTTTTGCACTAGTCTAACATTCCTCTATTGGTATCCCTTTTTCTTTACCATGTCAAAGGATACCAAGGTATCAGGGTTCAAGAAGTGTGACTCGTGCTGTCAGAAAATGTCTCTGACAGATGGTCACACTTCTTGTGTTTATTGTTTGGGTGCCCTACACCTGCAGGAGTCTTGCTCGGTATGTCATGCCTTTAGTCTGAGAGTCCTGCAGGAGTATAGGAACAAGCTGATTCTCAGGGGGTTACTAAAACCTGAGGGGTCTCCGGCGAAGTCTCAGCCAGCGAAAACCCCTAAGCCTACCAAGCCGTCGGCTCCCAGTACGGAGCCGTCGCCAGGTGGAGCGTCTGCTTCCATTTCGGTTCCGGCCAGTACCGAAGTATCTAAATCTCACTTGGCTCCAACCTTGGTGTCGGAGCCATCAGGGAGCTGTAAGTGATCTAGGTCGCCATCCCTAGAGTCGATTCGCTCGGCTCCGGGGTCACCTTTGCTACAGTCTGAACAGAGCCATCAGTCCCACTCTTCTTGGTCCTCGAGGCTATCCGATCATGACTTGGAGAGAGTGGTTAGTAGACTCCTCAAATCGCAGGCCCTGGCTAAAATGTTAGCTAGCCCTCCTCATCAGGCTGTGGCTGTTCCTGTTTCTGAAGTAGTTCCTCCTCCGACTCCTCCTGTCAGTTTGGAGCTGGAGCTTGTTGGGGCTCGGATCTTGGAAACGTCGGCGCCGATGCTTCCCCTTTCGTCTCCATCTGCTCCGATTTCTTCAATGGTTCCGTCCTTGGAGGGATCTGGGCACCGGGACTTCCTCGTTGGCTCTGAGGGGGCGAGTGGCATCGGACCCTTGTCCGACCCCGTTCTCCCTCTCGGAGCCTCGGCACAGGTAAGCTCGGCTCCTACATCAGCCTCGAGACGTCCCTTTCGGTGCCGGAGAGGATTCCTGTCTCTTCGGAGCAGGGGCCCTCTTCTCTGCCGGACAGGGGCGCCTTCGAGGTCATGAGGAGCGTACTGACTTCAGAGTCTACACCTCGATCAGCCCCTTCGGCTCCTCCCCCCAGGGTGCCTGCTTCAGTCTCTGCCCCTCCTCCAGACCCCAAGCAAGGGGATCAAACGCTCCAGGTCACCCCACTGGGTGTATCTTCCTCTTCCGAGGCCTCCCCTGAGATTTCAGAGGAGCCCCCTCGAAAGAGGAAATGTAAGAGGAAACATGTTGACTCCCCCGAGTCTGTCACGTCAGATACTGACTTGGAGGATTCAGAAGGGTCCCCAAGATCCCCCTCTGAGGATGTCTCTTTTTTCAGACATCCTTGAGATCCTTAAGCAGAGGGAGAACTGGACTGCCCTTAACCCTTCTGAGGACGAGTCGGTATACTTGGATGCGTTTGGTTCTCGCCCCTCCACCTCCTGGGTGTCTCCGCCTTTCGATCCATTGATGGAAGTAGTGGCTCGGAAGGCGTGGTCAGCCCCGGACACACTGGAACCAACCCCCTGCAGACCCACTAAGTTTATTACTGCCCCTCAAGATAAACAGTTTTTGACAAAGGGTGCCCCGTTGATGCCATGGTAGTAGCAGCTGCCACGAAAAAGGAGTTGGCTGACACTTCTGTACCCGTCCATCCCCCTAATAAAGATTCTAGGATGATGGACAGATACGGGAAGCGGATGTTTTCCTCAGCGACCTTCTCCATGCGGTCGCTGAATTACTTGTGCCACTTCACCCATCTTCAGATGGATCTCCTCTAGGAGCTAGGAGATACCCTGCAAGATCCATCAGCTGCGGGGGCTCAAGACAAGATTAACTTCCAGCTGGCGACTCTTCATTCAATCATCAACTCCTCCATGTGGCTCATTTCGTATGCAGCTGATGGGGCGAGTAGGACCGCAGGCACAGGCGTGGCTTTGAGAAGACATGCCTGGATGCGGTTATGTAACTTTACTGATCCCTTCAAGGCGTCCTTCACCAACACCTCTTTTGATGGTTTGGCTCTGTTTGGACCTCAGGTGAAAGATACCCTTAACAGGTGTGAGCAGGAAGGCAAGACTCTCTCTGCCGTGGGAGTCCGTTTTTCCACTCCCTCTGGACCATACCCTAAAGGTCAGAAGAGTGGAAAGATGTGGCTCCAGAAACCCCAGGGAGCCGTGCCTGACACACGTGTCAAGTTTCCCTCCAGAGGCAGAGGAGGGAACAACAATAGATGCCACCCGCGGGGCAGAGGGGGTCCGCAGAATCAGGGCAGCAGAGAATCCTTCTCTGACAAGCCCTTCCAGCACCCCTGAGGGGCTGCCCGGCTGTCCGCCTTCGGAGGCAGTTGGGGGAAGGTTGTCTCTGTACCCAGAAGCCTGGCGTCTCGTCACTCGAGACAGATGGGTACGGTCTATCATATCCGGAGGTTACAATATCCCTTTTGTCCACACCCCCTTTACAATCAAACAACCCCATCGTAGATGTTCCACCCAGTCTAAGGGAATAGGCAGTACAAGAAATTTCAAAACTGCTAAAAAAACGGGCCATCCAACAAGTTCCAGCAGACCAGCAAGGATCCAGAATTTACTCAAAGTTCTTTTTGGTACCAAAAAAGACAGGGGACTGGAGACCCATTTTGGATCTCAGCAGACTAAACAAGTCTGTTCAAAGAACGAAGTTCCGGTTGGTCACGCTTCAGTCCATTCTACCCTTTTTGGGTCCGGACAATTGGATGTGCTTCATAGATCTTCAGGACGCGTACTACCACATCAAAATGGACAGGCGTTCCAGAAGGTTTCTCCGCTTCTGGCTGGGAGCCAGTCATTACCAGTTCAGAGCCCTGCCCTTTGGTCTCACCACATCCCCCAGGGTGTTCACCAAATGCATGGCAGTGGTTACTGCTCACCTGAGACGGCAAGGATTCCAAGTGTTCCCATATCTAGATGACTGGCTCCTTACTGCTACCACAAGGCATCAATTGCTGAGAGCCAGGGATTATACCATCCAAACATGCTCCAACCTAGGTATCTCAATAAATTTCGAAAAGTCTGCATTGTCACCTTGTCAGTCTTTAACCTTTATAGGCACAAGATTAAATAGAAAGATCTGTCCGCAAGACTTCCAGTAGACAGAGTGGCAGACATTCGCCGACACGTACAGGTATTATTAGGATGCAGAAAGATTCAGGCCAGATTAGTCTTAAAAACCTTGGGTCTCATGGTAGCTGCGATCATATTAGTTCCCCTGGCTCGCTTTCACATGAGGATTCTCCAGTGGATGCTTTTCACCCAGTGGTCCTTTCAACAACTCCCTTTGTCTCACAAGATATTAATCACACAGTCGTGCAAAGACTACTTAGCTTGGTGGATGGTCTCCTCATCAGTACCCCAGGACAGACCATTTGTCCTTCCTCCTCCAGTTGCCACGGTGACCACAGATGCCTCCCTGATCAGGTGGGGGGGGCATTTTCAGGGCAGGACTGTCCAGGGCACCTGGCAACCCCACGAGTACCACTTGCACATAAATGTCTTGGAGATGAGGGCGGTGCTGTTAGCGTTGCAAGCTCTTCAGAACTCTCTACCCACTGGGACCATTGCAATTCAGACAGACAATATGTCTGTAGTATGGTGCATCAACAAGCAGGGCGGAACCAAGTCATATCCCTTATGTCGAGAAGCACTCAGACTATGGCAGTGGGCGATCTCCTCTCAACGGTTTCTGACAGCAACGCACATCCCTGGGAAGTCCAATGTCATAGCAGACAGGCTAAGCAGAGCTATTCTCATGCCTCACGAGTGGGCTCTCAGTCGGACAGTAGCGGACAAAATCTTCCGCAAATGGGGGCAGCCTTGCTGCGACCTTTTCGCAACTCCTCTCAACAGCAAGTGCGACAATTTCTTCACTCTCTTCCCGGACACTCCCCCAGAGACGCTGTAGTTCACGATTGGCCCCAGGGACTTTTGTATGCATTCCCACCCTTTCCCCTAATTCCCAAACTAATATAGAAAGCTACCGTGCTGGGTTGCAGGATGATCCTCATTGCCCCCTTCTGGCCTCGACAAATCTGGTTCCCGTTCCTGCATCGTCACCTTCTAGAGCAGCCTTGGAATCTGGACCCAGTTTCGGACCTCCTGATCCATCAGTCGGGCAGGCTGCATCAATCTCTTCAGTCTCTCAACCTCACTGCTTGGTTGCTCCACTTCCAACCTTAGCCACGCTTCCCAGTATTTCCAGTTCAGTGCGTGAGATTATCCTTTCTTCGCACAAACCTACAACCAGGAAGACTTATGCTAGTAAGTGGAAATGTTTCTCTTTCTGGGCAGAGGTTAGAAATATAGATCCTTTCATGGCCCCTGTCCATAACATTCTAGACTTTTTAGCAGAACTTTTTCAAGCGGGCTCCTCTTCTGCCACCATTAGAGTTCAGTTAGCGACAATCTCTAATTTCCATACGGGCCTTTCAGAAACCAGCATCATTCCCATAAGCTTTGGAAAGCCTTTCTTAAAGGAACAATCTTGCTCAGGCCTCCAGTGAGAGATCCCCCACCTCCGTGGGACTTGAATTTGATCCTAGCTTCCTTGATACTGCCTCCTTTTGAACCGGCAGCTTCCTGTTCCTTGAAATTGCTTTCTTGGAAAACCCTCTTTTTGGTGGCCATTACTTCAGCGAGGACAGTTTCTGAACTTCAAGCCCTATGTGTTCGTCCTCCTTACCTAATTTTCCATAAGGATAGGATTTCACTCAGGACTAATCCTTCATTCCTTCCTAAGGTCCCCTCTGAAAATAATTTGAATCAATCCATTGATCTGCCAGGTTTTTTTCCAAATTATTCCAACAAGGCCGAATACAAATTACACCAGTTGGACGTTCATAGGCAATTACGTTTCTATTTGCATAAGACTGAGCAAATAAGGAAATCAGACCAACTCTTCCTGTCCTATGCGGAGGGTAAGCAGGGTCGACCAGTGTCTAAAGTAACCTTATCCAGGTGGTTGTCCTCTATTATTACCCTTGTTTATCAGTTGAGAAATAAAGAACTCCCTGCTAAACCTAAAGGCCACTCTACTAGGGCTTTAGCTACGTCGGTAGCCTTTCAAGCAAGACTACCAATGGAAGCCATTTGTGTGGCGGCCACATGGGCCACCCCTCATACCTTCATTTCACATTATAAATTGGATGTGGCCTCTAGGAGTAGAGCTGATTTTGGTTCCACTGTGCTCAAGAGTCTGTTCCGATGAGCCACCCAGGACTAAGGTGCTAGGGACGCTGTCCCAACCAGCAAGAATGAAGGCGAGAGAGACAACTTAACATTAAGAAGTTATGTACCTACCATAACGTTCCATGTTAGTTGTCTTCTTCTCGCCTTCTTTCTTGTGTCCCACCCTCCATTCCCCTAGCCTACAAGGACCGAGAAGAGTTCTCCTACGAGTCTTGTCACTGGCTGAGCCTTAACCGATTTATGTCCTCCACCTTTTCTTTAGCCCTATAGCTGAAGTCTTGCTATTGGGACGGTTGTCCTCTTGTATTGTGAGGGTGTTAGTTCTTCCAAATGAGATCTGGGGATCTAGCACCAGGCATTGTGGGATATAGGGAGGCCTCGAGCCAGTAAGTAGCTCTTGAGCTTTAGAAAATGGCTGAGTCAGAGCCGAAGATCAGCTCCGAACCCAACCAACCAGCAAGAAAGAAGGCGAGAAGAAAACAAGTAACATGGAACGTTATGATAGGTACATAACTTCTTATTATTAAGCAAAGAAAAGAAAGGAAAAAAAGACATACGGAACATTCCAAAAATAGAAATATACAGTGGTTAGCAAAATATGAATACGAAAAAATCAGTCATCCTAGAAATCAATAGTAGAGTTGTCAGTGTTAAAAATATGCAATAATTCACCAATAGGAACCTTACTAACTTTTCAGTAGTCCAAAGAGTAGAAAACTCGATAACAATTAACTGAAAGACAGCATAACTGAAGATGCAAATCTTTAATGTTGGATCCTATTCATACAGTCCATCCAATCCAATATATGGGTCCCTGAACCATTAGTCAAATCTGGCCTGGTAACATTAGTGCTCCAGTCTTAAGCACCTTAAGAATATATATTCCTATAATGCATCTATCCCCAGATTTACCTCAGACCTAGTTTGCTACCTTTGCTATCAGCTGAGTGTTCCACCTCTATTTTTGTAAGTTTAGCCAAAAATATTTTGATAGTTAGTGCCCTTAATGTTTACTCTTCCACTTCTACTTTGATCAGGATTTACTCTTTTTAATAATTACATAACTCCTTCCTTCTTATGGTGTTTTTCCCACCATTGTTTGTTGCTTCTGTTAAAAATGTTCTTGTTGATAAAGACTTAGGATACTACTGTTAGTTTTTTTCATAGGTAAATTAGTAATCAGGATAATGCTGTGTTGTGTTGCCTTCTTTGAAACAGTCACCAAAGCCATGGGTGAGGGGAAGACTATGCACACCACATACCTTGATCTAGCCAAAGCCTTCGACACTATTCCCCACTTAGGCATAATAGATAAACTCTCCCAGCTAGGCAGCAACCCATATGTTACCAGATGGGTAGCTAACTGGCACACTGATAGAACCCACTCAGTCAGACTAGGGGAAGCCACCTCTAGTAGTAGACTTGTAATGAGCAGTGTACCCCAAGCGTCGATCTTGGGGCCTTTACTGTCTGAGATATTCTTTTCTGAGGTGCAAGCCAAAACCAGTGGTCTGTGGCTGACCAAGTTTGCAGATGATCTTAAATTCCCCTAGTGATGTGAACATCCTCCAAGAGGGCCTTACCCAAACTAATGACTGGTGCCAGAAGCATGGCCTCAAACTGAATGCCAAGAAATGCATCATTATCCCCTTTGGGGAAAATGGCATCCCCACTGATTATCACATTAATAACAACGTACTAAGCATGCAGTCAGTCATGAAGGACTTGGGCACCCAGGTTGATAGCAACCTGACTTTTGACCACCACGTTGTCTCCATTGTACGGAAGGCTTTCTACATGGCCTACCTCATAAGTAAGGGTATTTCATCCAGGAACAAGGAGGTCATAACATCCCTGTACTCCTCCCTTATCAGACCCATTATCGAGTACAATGCCCCCTTCAGCATGTACCTTGACAAGCACATGTAGCAGCTAGAGAGACCACAGAGGTTCGTGACCAGGAATATCCAGGGTTTCAAACACCTATCCTATACAGATAGGCTAAAAGACCTATCCCTCTACTCAAGTCTTGTACAGACTGCTCAGAGGTGATGTGTCTGGCATACAAGGTCATCAGTAGGCTAAAAGACCTATCCTTCTACTCAAGTCTTGTACAGACTACTCAGAGGTGATGTGTCTGGCATACAAGGCCATCTCAGACCCAGCCTTGATGGAGTTGCTGGATATCCGTAAGTCAGACTCCACTCACACAACCTTTACATAAGGTCTAAACCTGGTCTTTGACATTAATAGAACTTGTTGACGGGATAGATTTGTGTCCCAAGGACTCCTCCATCTGTGGAATAGACTCCCTGTCCATGTCAAGCAGACTACTTCTCTAGCCCTTTTTAAGAGGAACCTGGATGGTTGGATGGGAAACAGAAAATACACCCCTGGGATCTCATCTGTGTCCCTGCTGGATAGGGGAAACAGGTGGTTACTTTGTGGGAACATGGACAAAATTCTTGGCTAAGCTTATAAGGGCCCCTAGGCCAATAGCCTAGTATCATCCTATGAACCTATGTGTAGACTTAGTTTCATCTACAGTAGCTATTTGTTTGACGGTTGCCTGTCTAATGCTTTTGCTGTATCAGTAATCATTTAGAATACTTACTTCTGAATAATTGAGACAGAGGCAGATTGTTGTCATTGTTTTTGACCTTGCTTGGTTTCACTTCTGTGTTCCTCCACAGACGAGCAATTTAGCTTTAAAACATATTCAATGTGTGGGCGCAAGATCCCACCACAAGCTCTCCATAATCAGTGTGTAGTTTGCCAGGGTGTCTCCCAGGGTGGACTGTGAAATTTGTAAAGGGTTTGGTCCACAGGCATTAGCTGATAGGAAAAATAAACTAATTCTGAAAGACTTGCTTCCCCTGGATCCTGGGGTAGTTAAGCCCAAGAAACACTCTGAGAAACCCTCCAAACCCAGAGACTCGGATCCCAAAAAAAGACATGGAAATCTAATGTCTCCAGCATCAATACCAAAACAACACAGACTCTAAGATTTGTTAGCTTAAGTGCCGATGTATACTCCTGCTGTGCATGCACTTCCCTTGGAAACAATAACTCTACAGGATTCTTCCAGAAAGGAGGCTTTGGTGGTCAGATCAAATCAGCAAATAAAACAGATCTGAACCACTCGACGCAGAATTTCCTGAGAACTGAGGCCGAGATGGGAGTCTTTCTGACTGCTTCGGTTCCAAAGGGATCCACCCATTTCACACAGATCTCAATTCCATCATTAGTCCATGCTTTAGGTTCAGTGTCATCAGACCCATACCTTATCCTGGGGCCTATGTCCTTGGCACAGACTTCTCTCATAACTTTGCCTCAGAGGTATTTTGATCTGACTCATTCACCTCCTGTTGAGTTGGAGCCAAAACAGTACTAAGACAAAGGAATCAAGCTGGTGACTTTAACACAGGCTTCAGATACCTTGATTTTGTCTCCATTACTCCTGTCAGGATTGTTGGCTTTCATCTCTACAGTTCTAATCCCCTCATCACAGCTATCCAATCTCATGATCTTGGAGCCTCTTCTTGCAATGGGAGTCATCTCTCTGAAGGGATGGCAGGATCCATTAGTCTGAGCAAGGTCTTTGATCATTCTAAGGTGTGTTTGACCTTCCAGATAATGGGGAGGATGACTAGTTCTCCTGTTAGAATGTTTATACTCCTTTTTATCTTTCCTCCTCCTTCTCTTCAAGTGTCCCATGGTCAGAACTGGGCCATAAGCCTCAGACCCCCTACTCAATAGCAAATTCCGTCCTGTGAGGAGACAGATGACTTACCTGTTGACATGCCCAAAAAAATGTACATGCAAAATGAAGCATCTAGACTACCCTTTGGAGTCTTCAACTTCAGAATTTGACTCTGAGGACCGAGAGGGCTCCTCATTATCCTCTACAGATGAGACCTCAATATTTTGGAGGTTTTGCTCCAGAGGGGACCTTGGCCCATAGATCCCACTCTCAGGATGAGTTGGATTTCATCAAGGATTATCATACCATCTGCATCCTGAGCAGTAACTCCAACCAATAAGGTGATTGATCTAGCGGTATGGAGGTCTTGGCAGGAGCCAAATAACTGTGAGACAGTCCACTGAAAACCTGACAGGATGCAATGACCACCAAGGAATGAAAAGCCTTGGGCCAAATCTTCAGCTGTAGACTCCATCATTTTTGCAGCAGCTGCAAAAAGAGAGCTTTCAGAAGACTGTTCCAACATTCACCCGCCTAATAAGGAATCAAGGGAAATGAAAAGGCCACGGAAGTGGTTTTATGCTTCAGGCACCTTTGCTCTGAGGGCCTTGGACTGCGCCACATACATGAATAGGTTCCACAGACATGTATCTCCAAGCCATATCTACTCAGAAGAATCCTATCATGACAGAGACTAGTAAATAACTAGAGGTAATCATAAGTACTGTGTCAAGCATAACTAACCTCTTTGTGTATCTGATGCACAGTACAGGGGATGGAGTGGCCAGAGCAGCTGAGTCTATCATTGCAGTGAGAAGCCATACATAGCTGCTCCAGTTCAACTTTGTGGATCACTTCAAGACTTCATTTACAAATACATCCTTTGACACATCATCTGTCTTTGGTCCCTCAGTGAAGGAAAAAATGCAGAAGCGTGAATAAGATGGCAAGACCCTGTCTGCCATTGGAAAAAAGTTTGAGGCCCTACAGAGAGAGTATATTTAAATAGGGGGGGTGGGGTGAAGCCCTCCATTTTATTTTGTGTTTGGATTATTTTTTTCTTTCTTTTTCTTTTTTTTTTTTTTTTTTTTTTTTTGTGGAGCAGTGATTTTTTTTTTTCCCCTGGGAAAAAACATCGCTGTTCCGTGTGTTCAACATTTACTGCTTTCGGTTTTTAGTGTTCTATAAAATAGCGTTCGCTCTTTATCATTCGACATCGTGATATAAACCCATGCATTTAATTAAAAGGTTCAACACACATCCAATAACTATTTCAGATCATGTGCTAATAACAATTAAGATAAAAATGCAGGGTAATGAAGTAAAAATGAGACACTGATGCTTCCCCACCTACCTGTTAAAAAGAGAGGAATTTAAGGAATGGGCAGTTGAAATTATATAAAGGTTATTAGAGAAAATAGAAATTTCTTCAGAAATTATAAATAGTAATTGTGATATAGTGATTGGGATAAAATGAAAGTGGGGTTTAAAAATAGAGTAGGAATAAAAGAATAAGAGAGATGGTTAAGAAGTAACATTATTTAGTGGGGCTGACAAAGTTTAAAAGTATTACAGAATAAGATTAATCTCACAGAACAAAAAGAAGCACAACTTTAGAGTGCTAAAGAGAAAAAAAGGGAGTATCTTGATAATGTGCGTAAGTTTAGAAAGCTTGCTGTTAAGCAGTTGCTTTTTTTAATGACTCCAGAGCACAGAAACATTGACTTCGGCAATAGAAAGTATACTGAGTTGTTGCCAAACAAGAAAATTTAACAAGAAAAATAACCAAATATCCTGTAGAGATACTAGAAATATTTTTAAAAATGTATGAATATTTGTATAAAGCAGAGAAATGTGGAAATCATGAAAGAGCACAAATGGAAATATTTATAGAAGACTTAAGTATGCCAAGATTTGAGGCAGATGAGGCCCAACAATTATCAGGAAAGGTAGGAGGAGATGAGATAAAAATGGTGACATACAATTAATCTGCAGGAATTTTTCCAGGAATAGATGGTATTCTTGTGGAAGTGTGGAAACTAGGATGCAAGAAAGTGATAAAGATATGTAAGGGTTTGTTTAACAGTATTTTAAAAGGAATGGAAGCACCAGCATCCTGGAACTTAGCAGTCCCAGCTTAATAAAGGCCTGTTTTAATTTTAAACCATGGTTATAAAGTGTTTATATCTATATTAGCTAAAAGAATAGCAAACGTGTTGCCAAACTTGATATATATGGATCTTTGTGGTTTGTGGATGGGAGACAAACATTTGACAACATTAATAGAACAATGATGATCTAGAGAGATGCAGAGTGTAAGAAAATACTGTTAAGCTGATATTGTCTATTGTCCTTTTCATTCTTCCTCACTGATGGGTATCAGATCTGACCCTCCGATCCAACTCGTACGCATTTTCATGACTTGGATCCTAGTCTTGAGTTCTTCCCTCTACCCATAATGGTCTACACCATCCCTAATTCCTCAGATCTTGTTTTCCACCATACAGCTAAGATGCATATCCCTGGTCTTGAGCATGACAACATTATTTCTTCTATTTCCTCAAACACTGCTGTTGATATCTTTTCCATTTATACTTAATTTTTTTCTGTGATAATCTCTGTCTCTTCCCTCATCTTAGTTTTTCGCTGGCCATAGGGTGTTTATTGCTTGTTGTTTTTTTTTTTTCTTCCTAAGTGCCGTGACACTTTTTTTGCATTTCTACTGGGGAAAAAAAAGAGTTATTTTATTATTATTAGGAGTTAGTTAACTTTATTGATATTTTTAGTGTGTATAATCATTGAATAATGCTTAGCTCGCATTGTGTTTTCTTTGGTGATTGTGTGTGTGTGTGTGTGTGTGTGTGTGTGTGTGTGTGTGTGTGTGTGTGTGTGTGTGTGTGCGTGTGTGCGCAAGTCTGTGTGTTTAGCTATGATTGAGAAACCTTTGAGTTTTAAAAGATGTACGTCTTGTGGACACAAGATGCCTTACTCCTATGCCCACAAGATGTGAGTCTATTCCCTGGGTCCAGAACATCTAAAGTCGACCTGTGAAATCTGTGCCATCTTCATTTCCAAGGCCGTAACTGACTGATGGAATAAACTAATTTTAAAAGGTGTGATGCATGCCTCTTCATCTTACCCTGGGGCTCATACCTCTCAAAATCACATGGCTCGGATGAGCCTAGGAAGAGATCATTAGCTAAGTCTCTGAGCTCTTCCTCTGAGCCTCCTTGGAAGCTTGCAAAAGCATTGGATCCGACACCTTTGGTTCTGAGGTCAACTTCATCATTTTCAGATCCACAGACCTCCATGGATCCAAAAAATATTACTTCCCACTTGGATCCACAGATAGCTTTGGATCTGATGGGGGTAATCATTATAGGCTGTCCACCTCTTCCTTTGCCTTCAGTGTTGGATCTCAGGCCTTCGGATTTGACAGCTAGGAGCCAAACATCAGAAAGTGTAATAAGGCCAGTCTCCTCAGCACTTCCAGCCAAGTTATTTCAAATGCCTTCAAAGTGTTTCACTTCCTCAGCCTCGTCCAGATCTTCTAGGAGCTTAATTGAGGCCATTATGGACAGGATGATGCAGAGATTTCTTAAGGTTCAGATCCAACTGGGGGTCTTGCCAACTGCATCCCCTCTCAGATCCATGCATGCACCTGCCCAGTCCATTCAGTCTCCTTCTCCGATCTGACCTGTGGTTTCAGAGTCCCAGGATCCAAGACACCCAAGAGAGTCACCATGGGATCTGAGGAAGCCCCCTTCCTTGATTCTGATTATTTTCCTGACCAGTCCTGCTCTAATTTCATCGGTTCGGAGCAGGTCTCGGATTCGAGATGTTGGCATCAGGTCCAGGAGGTTGGGGGTCAGCTCTGACTCTGTCAGATTCATCCCTTCCTCTTAGCGCCTCAGTCTTGGACAACTTGGACTGATTCTTTCTGGACGCTGCAGATCAAAGGTTGGCCCCATCCTTTCCTTCTTGGCTGCCTCAGCTCCAAAGGAGATGGGGGGGGGTTCCCCAGGCCCATTGGCTTTACAGGTGATAGAAAGGGGTTCCTGTTTATATAGAGAGCTATCCCCTCACATCTCAGATCCTTCGCTTCATCCCTCATCAGGTCCAAGCACTGAGTCCATCATTCCTGCTCCAGGTCAGCCTTCTCCGGGAGGCCTCCATCCTCTTTCTCCTGCAGAATTTCCTCTTTTTTCCAACACCTGTCCCAGACACCCCACAGAGAAGGTTCCCTGGAAGAAGATGTGCAAAAGGATGCACATAGACTCCCCAATGGAGTCCCTCACTGAAGACACCGACTTTGATGAAGTTGAAGGATCTCCCTGATTGCCACCAGATGACATCTCCTTCAGAGACATCCTGGAAATCCATAGACAGAAGGGTGGCTGGTCTGTTCAACCTTCTTCTTCTGAAGAGTCAGTGTTTTTGGAGGCTTTTAGAGTGGGCCCATCTGCATCCTGAGTGACCTACCCAATGGACAAACTTATCAACCTAGTTTCCTGCCAGGCCTGGAAGGAATTGGACACTGTTGAGCCCATCCCCCAAATGTCCAGATAAATTTCTAATCCCCCATCAGACAGAACACATTGGAGCAAGAGTGTCCCAGTTGATGCCATTGTTGTGGCGGCAGCCACTAAAAAGAAGCTAGCCAAGCAGAGTTCCTCTGTTCATCCACCGAACAAGTAGTCCAGAGTGATGCACAGATTCGGAAAGCACATCTACCCCTTAGCACATTTGCGCTGAGGTTGTTAAATTATTTTGCACACTTTACCTGCTTTCAAAGAGATTTGATCAAGGAGCTCTCAAACTGTCTTGCTGAGACCATGCTGATGGTGGACCTCAAAAAGTTTTCTCCACAACTGGCTACTCTCTCACCTATTGCTAATTATTTGATGAAGTTGATCTTCATTACAGAGGCGAGTACCTCACAAGCAGCTATTTCAGGCATAGCCACAAGGAGACGTGCCTAAATGAGGCTGTGTGACTTTGTGGAACCCTTTAAGGCATCTTTTATTAATGCTCCTTTTGATGGTTCCTCTTTGTTTGGGCCATCGGTAAAAGATAATTTTACCTGCACCAAGCAGCAAGGAAAGACACCGCTGTGGGGATCAAGTTTTCTACCCCTCAGAGATTTTTTTCTAGAAACAGCAAGGAGGGTAGAAAACTTGTTTCTGGAAGTCTCACTGGCCTGTTCAGGACCTGCTCGGGGATACTTCCTCCAGAGGCGGAAGAGGAGGAGGTTTCAGTGGTAAATATTGCCCCAGAGGCAGAGGGGGGGGGGCACAGAAACAGGGCTTCAGGGACTCTTTCTCTGATAGGGTCTATCAGTGCTTCTGAAGCACTGCCTGATTGTCCATCTCTGGAGGCCGTCAGGGGTCATCTTTTCCTGCACCTAAATGTCTGGACAAATCTTACTAACAACTCTTGGCTGCTAAGTATAATATCCAGAGGTTATTACATTCCCATTTCCCTTTCACTTCTGGGACCCAGGAGGAAACTCCCCGAAGTTCCACTGAGTCAGAGGGAGTATGCAACTCAAGAAGTCTAAAATCTGCTACAAAAAAAAAATCATCCAAGAAGTCCCAACTGAACAAATAGGATTCAGAACTTAGTCCCACTTTTTTTTTGGGTGCCAAAGAAAATAGGAGACCTTAGATCAGTTCAGGATCTAAGCGCTCTGAACCAGTATGTAAAGAACACAAAGTTTTGAATGATTATGGTTCAGTCCATTCTGTCCCTTCTATGCAAAGATGATTGGATGTGCTCTATAGATCTTCAGAATGCCTACTATCACATCAGAATAGACAGGGACTCCAGAATAGACCTGCACTTTTGGCTGGGAGCCAATCACTATCAGTTCAGACCACTGTCTTTTGGGCTCACCACAACCCACTGGTTGTTCACAAATGTATGGCAATCATGGCAGCTCACCTGAGGCTTAAAGGATTCTAGGTGTTTCCCTGCCTAGATGATTGGCTGCTCTCTGCCCCAACAAGGCATCAACTACTACAAGCCAGGGATTACTTGCTTCAGATTTCTAACTCCCTAGGCATTACAGTAAATCTAGACAAATTGAATCGGATTCCTGTACAACATCTAGAGTTAATTGGAACTCAGCTGAACATTACGAATCAAGTGGATTCATTACCTGTTCACCACATAACATCATAGACAGATCAGGTACGGGACTTACTGTTTTGCCCTTCCCCTCCAGCAAGACTAGTGTTGAAAGCTCTAAGATCAGTGTCAGCTGCCATTTTTCTAGTTCCTCTAGCAAGATTCTTCATGCAGATTCTTCAATGCATCTTGGCGGTTCAGTGGTCTTTTCTTTACAAGCCCTATTCTGTTCCCATCAAACTCACTCCAATTTGCAAACATCATATTCAGTGGTGGATATAGTCAGATTACCTGTTTTTGAGCAGGCCACCCCCCCTCCCCCCATAGCCACAATGACCATGGACGCGTCCCAACTGAGTGGGGCATTTCAAGGGAAAGATGGTCCAAGAGACATGGTCCCCCACAGAGACCAGGCTGCATATCAGTGTCCTAGAGATGATAGCAGTCCTTATAATGTTGCAAGCCTTTGGACTATTGCAATCCATACAGGCAACATGGCATAGCAACAAACAAGGAAGAATCCATTCATACCCATTGTGCAGAGAGGCCATGAGGGTCTGGGAATGGGCAACATGCTGGTAGACAGACTCAGCAGGTCCATTCTGATTCCTCACGAGTGGTCCCTCAATCAACAGTAGTGAACATGTTATCTGATGTTGTCAATGATCACTTAATCCTTGACAGTGGGTTCATTTCCTTATCTTGGAACTGACTCTGCCATCACTCCAGCTTGTGCCTTCCAAAAACTCTCAAGCTTGGCTTTACCCAGAATCCTCCTCTCAAGATTACCTCAGATCTTGTTTGCCGCTTGTAGTGTCAGATGCATCCTTTACAATCAGCTATCAAATGAATTTCTTCTACTATTTTTCTGTAAGTTTTTTCTGCTTATTACCTTCTATAATCTCTTGTACCATATTGGTACTTCTTTCCCTCTTTACCATAATGGTAATTTTGTCATACCGTTGTTGGTACGTTTTCCCCTTTCCTTAAAAAAAAAATCATTATTTTCCGTCCTCTTCTTGTGTGTGTGTGTGTGTGTGTGTGTGTGTGTGTGTGTGTGTGTGTGTGTGTGTGTGTGTGTGTTTGTGTGTGAACTTCCTAACATGGCATAAATGTCTAAGGGTATTTCTGGCTTTAAGAGGTGCCAGAGGTGTGATAGAAAGTTACCAAATAGACACTCACTTTGAGTATACTGCTTGGGCCTGGTGCATCTTCAAGAAGACTGCACCATATGTCATGGCTTCAATCACTGAGCCCTCATAGACTGTAAAAATAAGATCTGAAGTAGTTGACTTCATTTGATCATCAAACTGTGGGTATTCGGATCCAGATCAGATCCAAGATGGCCACTTCACCAGCTTCTGATCCAAGCTCCAAGCTCCTCCCCTTACCCACAATACCCCTCTGTCTCCTTCCTTCCCCCAGATCTCATTTACCGCTCTCCAAACCAGCAGCGTGGTCTCGAGCTCCAAGTGAGTTAGTGTTTTTTGGGTAAGTGTTCAGCTTGTTTGTTAGTTAGCTTCGGCTAATATTGTTGTTTTACCTCCCTTACACCCGTGTCTATGTCATCAGTTCAAAAAAAAAAAAAAGATATTTTGTTTAGTCAGTGTTGTGTTCCCCTTGTTCCCTCACAGTTAGGTGTGTGTGTGTGTGTGTGTGTGTGTGTGTGTGTGTGTGTGTGTGTGTGTGTGTGTGTGTTTTTCCTAGGCAGTCCTTAGACATGGCTGATGTTCCAAAGTCTGTCTTCAGGAAATGCACCGGGTGTGGCCATAAGGTTTCACCAGCAGATGGCCACACTGTGTCTTGTTTGCTTGGGTGTGCCTCACCTATCTGCGGCCTACACTATTTGTGCGGGATTTAATCTCAGAGCCCTCAAAGACAGGAGGGATAAATTGGTAATGAAAGGGCTCTTGCCAGCTTCAGGGATGGCTGTCCCTGTGTCGTCTTCAACAGTAGCGGCTGCTACCATCTCTTCGCCCTCTCAGACCTCCAGGGCTCATACCCCCATTTCTAGGCCATTGGACTCAGACAAGAGACAAAAGGATAGGCCCAGAAAGTGGTCCCCCTGACTGCTAAGAACAGTTGGGGCCTCCAGCTAAGACAAGAACTCCTCCAAGGACCCGCACCCCTTGGCTCCTTTCTCCAAGGTTTTCTCCGGAGTTGACTGTGTCTCAGGCTCCTTCGAGAGCCTCACCTCACCATCACTCCTGGCTGGTGTTGGTGTCTTCCTCATCTTGGTCCACCCGCAGTCTTTCAGAGTCAGAGATGGACCGGATAATGCAGACGTTTATCCACACCCAGATCCAGATGGAGGTTTTGCCAGCCCCCTCTCCCTCTGGAGCTGGGGGTTCTCAGCCCTTCTTTGCCCCCATCGCTGCTTCTCCAATCCGGCCCTTGGTTTTGGAGTCCTTGGATCCGAGAGCCCTCAGGGTCAGAGGGCTGGTGCTGACGGTACCTAGTATCTCGACTCCAGCCATGGCCTTGAGCATGTCAGATCCGACCGGGTTGGATCTGAGCTGTCTGAACCATAGCCTCGGTGTTGGATCCAACGGGGTGCTGTTGGCTGCAAGTCTGTTGGAGTGCAGCCTTCCTCTTGGCATCTCGACGCCAATGGGCTTGGCTCCAACTCCCCCATCGAACTCGAGGAGGGTGGCTCCTTTGTTTGTTTCTCGGGATGCCTGCTCTCCTTCGACCTTTGACATGATGAAGAGGGTCCTCTCGACGGGGTCGAGGCCTCTGACCATTTCCTCTTCTGAATCCACCCAGACTCCCTCAGTTCTGGGTATGGCACCGGCCATCCTGTCCTCGCAGGGACAGTTCGTGCTCAATTTGCCCCAGGCAGCACCCATTGGAGAGCAACACCCTGTTTGCGAGTACACTCCTGAGAGTCCCACCGAAGATGTCCCTCACAAACAGACATGCAAATGGAGGCACCTGGACTCCTCCCCAGAGTCCCTCACCAAGGACCCCGATTTGGAGGAAGGGGAAGGCTCCCCCAGGTCACCCCCCCCCGACAATGTCTCCTTTGGAGACATCATGGAACTCCTACGCCAAAGGGGGGGTGGTCTGCCCCAAAGCCATCCTCTAACGAATCAGTGTTCCTGGAGGCTTTCGGCACGGGCCCATTTACTTCCTGGGTGTCCCCTCCCACGAATCCTTTAGTGGAACTTATTACTACAAGGGCATGGAAGGAACCGGACACCATGGAGCCAATTCCAAAGTGCACAGGTAAAATTTTGAGTCCCCCCTCTGACAGGACTAGCTGGAGTAAGGGGTCCCCAGTAGATGTTATGGTGGTGGCAGCCTTCACCAAGAAAGAACTGGCTCAGGAAAGTTCTACAGTTCATCTGCCTGACCAAGAGTCATGGGCAATGGACCATCTGGGGAAGCAGGTTTACGCATCTGCTACCTTTTCCATAAGGGTGCTGAATTATTTGGCTCATGTTATTCAACTTCAGTGGGACCTGATGAAGGAGGCGGCTGAGTCCCCCATGGAGACCATATCGCTGGAGGATAAACAGACCTTCTCCTCACGGATGGCCACTCTGAAAGCAGTATCGAAGACGTCCATGAGCCTCTTTTCACATGCCACCGAAGGAGCAGCAAGGGCTGCCAGTTCCACCGTTGCCATGAGGTGACACTCCTGGCTCCGGCTGTGTCAGTTTACGAAACCCTTCAATGCATCGTTTGTTAATGCCCCTTATGATGGTTACTCCCTGTTTGGGAAGTCCGTGCATGAGACACTTGTCCAGAGTATGAAGGATGGGAAGACACTGTCTGCAGTCGGGATCCACTTCTCTAACCCTCAAAGATCCTTCTCAAGGAATCAGCAAGGGCAAAAGAAGATGTGGTTCCGAAAATCTCAGTATTCCTGAGAAACTCAGGATTTATGTTCCCCCAGAGGCAGAGGGGGTTATGACAGGCGCTGGCCCAGACGCAGAAAGTGTCTGAGAAATTTTTGGTCTCAAGAACCTTGCTCGGACAGGCCTGCTCAGCAGTCCTGAGCGGTTGCCCGACTGCTCGTCTCTGGAGGTCGTCTTTCAATGCACCTAACGGCATGGGAGTCTGTGTCAACAGACCGTTGGGTGCTACAAATCATATCCAGAGCCTATTCCATTCCCTTCATGGTACCACCTCTTCCCTCAAAACAACTCCCACATGTTCCACCCACACAAAGTGAGGTCACAGCACTCAAAGTAGAAAAGCTGCTAAGGAAGCAAGTCATTCAACCTATCCCCCCAGACCAGTCCAGATCGGGCATCTATTCCAGGTTCTTTTTAATGCCAAAGCAGACGGGGGACCTAAGACCCATTCTGGATCTTTCAACCTTGAACCTGACAGTTGCCAAAGAAAAGTTCTGGATGGTCACCTTGCAAGCCATCCTGTCCTACCTGCAGGAGAATGACTGAATGTGCTCCATAGACCTCCAGGATGCATACTATCATATAAAGATGCACAGATGTTCCAGGAGGTTTCTCCACTTCCAGCTAGGGGTCAATCATTATCAGTTTCAAGACTTCCCCTTTGGTCTCACTACAGCACCCAGGGTGTTCACCAAGGCACCAAGGTTATGGCAGTAGTAGCGGCTCACCTGAGGCTTCAGGGAATACATGTCTTCCCATTCCTGGACGATTGGCTCCTTGCTGCCCCCACCAAGCATCTACTCTCTCAAGCTAGAGACTACTTTTTGAGGTTAATGAGTCTTCTGGGAATCACAGTCAAGACAAACAAATCATCTCAGAATCCGGTCCAAACTCTGGAATTTATAAGGGCACGACTAGACACAGTTCTGATGAAGGTCTGTCTCACCCTGGAGAGAGTTTGGAGCTTACGTCTCCACGTGTCTTACATCATCCAATCCCGTCTTCCCTCTGCAGAAGTGGTGTTACAAGCTCTTGGTTCTATGGCAGCCATCATCACTCTTCTTCCATGTGCTCACCTACATATGTGGGTTCTGTAGTGGATGTTAGCAGTCCAATGGTCTCTGTTAGACCTACCGTTGACTCACCCTTTACACATAAGCGGGGCTTGCAGGGAGTCTTTCCTCTGGTGGATGCACTCCTCGGATGTAGTCGAGGGACGCCCATTTATTGCAGTGCCACGGTGACCAAGGACGCCTCCTCACTAGGGTGGGGGGAGCATTGTTTGAGAAGGACAGTCCAAGGCACGTTGTCCCCGAATGAGACCAAGTTGCATATCAACGTCCTAGAGATGAGGGCGGTCCTTTTGCAATACAGTTAGTCAACATGTCAGTAGTCTGGTACATCAACAAGCAGGGAGGAACCAGATCTTACCCCCTCTGTCATGAGCCCATGAGCCCATGAGAGTGTGGGAATGGGCGATTTCCACTGGCCATTTTCTAGTAGCAACATACTAGTGGTCCAACATACTAGCGGATAAACTGAGCAGCACTATTCTGATGCCTTAAGATTGGTCTCTGAATCCTTCTGTAGCGGAGCAGATCTTCCTCGAATGGGGTCGGCCTTGCTGTGATCTCTTCGCATTTCCTTCCAACGCAAAGTGCAGAGAGTTCTTTGCTCTGATCCCCCCACAGGGGGAAACCCCCAGGAACGCTCTAGTCCATGATTGGCCTCCCAGTTTTCTTTATGCTTACCCCCGTTACCTCTCATACCAAAGTTTCTTCAGAAAGCTCGCAGGCTGGGGAGCAAAGTAATCCTCATTGCCCCGTTCTGGCCTTGCCAAGTCTGGTTTCCTTTCCTTTGGTCTCATCTGGTAGTTCCTCCATGGATCTTGGATTCATTCCAGATCTCATCTCACACCCCTCTAGGGTTCCTTATCCAGACCTGATCAGTCTGAAGCTTGCTGCTGCAGTTCCCTTGATAGCTAAGACTCCTGATTTAACCTCACTAGTTAAGTCTATTCTGGTGGCAGCTCAGAAATCATCCACCAGAAAGCTTCACTGTAGCAAGTGGAAACGTTTCTGTATTTGGGCCTCTCATAGGGACTTGGTTCCTTTCACAGCCTCAGTCCCAGCAGTATTGGAATTCTTGGTGAATATATTTCATCAGGGCCCTAGCTCTTCTACTGTGAAAGTTCAACTGGCTGCCATTTCTAACTTCCATACTGGTGAAAACATGGTTTCTCTAGCCACTTCTAGACTTTGTAAACCTTCGTTAAGGGTACATTTCTGTTAAGACCCCCGGTGAAGGATCCTACACTTCCTTGGGACCTCACCCTTGAAGTACAGGTTCTGGTTTCTCCACCCTTTGAGCCCACATCAGTAGACCTTCAGTTTTTATCCTGGAAAACTGCCTTCCTAGTGGCTATTACTTCGGCTAGGAGGGTATCGGAATTTCGGGCACTATCAATCAAAGTCCCGTCCACGTACATGGTTTTTCATAAGGACCGGGTTTCTTTATGTACTAATCAATCCTTTCTTCCCAAGGTTGCTTCGGAAACCAATATTAACCAGACGATTAGCCTTCCTGTCTTCTTTCCAAATTTTCAAAACAGGGGTGAATATAAATTGCATTTGTTAGCTGTACATAGACAATTGAGGTTCTACTTGCATAGAACTAAGGCTTTTTGCAAGTCCGATCAGTTATTTGTTTCTTACTCTAGACCTTTTCTGGGCAAACCATATCGAAAGTGACTATTGCTTGATGGATCTCCCAGTGTATCCTTAGAGTGTATGCAGACAAAGGCATTTCTTCTCCGGGTCAAGTTAAGCACATTCCACCAGGTCCATGGCTACCTCTGCAGCTTTTTGGTCCAGGGTGTCTCTGGATGATATTTGTTCTGCGGCTACTTGTTCCTCATCTCACATCTTTATTTCACATTGCAAACTGGAGAAGATATCTAGAGGTAGAGCATCTTTTGGCTTCACAGTGCTCCAGAATATCCTTCCATGGGGGCCACCCAGGTGTTTGGTAGCTGGGGACTCTGTCCCACAGGTTGCTGACCAAATGAAGTCAACTACTTCAGATAAAGAAGTTATGTACTCACCATAATGTTCCATCTGAGTGGCTGGACTTAATTTGTCATCAACCGTCCTTCCCTCCTTCCCCCTGACTTTATCATTATTATCCTACTTTGGTATGTAGGAGAGGGTGGCTGTGTTGCTCTCCTGTTCATGCTTGCTTTAGGTTTTGGGAAGAACCTTTAGTGGTAAGGTCTCATTGGGTCGGACTTACGTTTATGGTGCAGCAAACTCGATCTGAGGGAAAGAAGGAGACAGAGGGGTATTATGGGTAAGGGGAGGAGCTTGGATCAGAAGCTGGTGAAGCGGCCTTCTTGGATCCGAATACCCACAGGTTGATGACAAATGAAGTCCAACTACTCAGATGGAATGTTATGGTGAGTACATAACTTCTTTTTAATTTTGAAAGGTCTGATCAAGTCAGATTTCAATGAGGCTATATCTGGTTCATCCTGTTCAAAGACAGATATTAGCTCCCCTTCTTCCTCATCTTCCTCTTCTAAACAGGAAGGAGCTAAATATAGGAGCCGATCGGCACCACCACTGAAAATGACAAAAACTTCCCCGGTTCTCTCAGTGTCTACGGAACCACCCAGGGAGTTACTTCAAACGTTGGTACCAGTATCAGCACCAATATTTGCAGCACCTAAGTCCAAAGCAGAAAACTTCAGCATCACCTCACTTCCTGGTTCCAGTTGCTTCAGAACCGAAAGAGTCCCTTTTTGAACAATTACCTCTGACAAGATATTCACCATCACAGTATCCTTTTCATGATCGGCCTCCAAGCCCTTTCTTGGAGAAGCTCTATTTCCATCCATCACTTCCATCCGTTTCACCAACAGCCTCACAAAGTCAGATGTTTTGAGGTTAGTGGATCAGCTTTTGGCAACGAGGGGTTTAACTGCTTCTTCATTTCCAAGTTGCCCTAGCTCAGGAACCTTATCCATTTTCCAACTGTTGTTCCTCCTCCGACTCCATCTGAGCCTTTAGAGTTCCAATCACCGACAGTCCTGGTTTCAACCGTATCGGTGCCGACCAGGTCTGCATCTCTAGCACTGATAACAGCTCTGAGCTCTTTGTTTCTGTTGGAACCGGAGACATCTCAAGGCTGTAGCTTCATTGTCTGTTCCGGGAAGCATGGTTCTCCGATATTATCAGAGCCATCCATGCTTCTTGGGAAGTTGGCACACATAAGCTTGGCTTTGGCTTCAGCTTTGGAGGTGACTTTCTCGGTGCAGGGTGTGACCATGGTTCCAAGGGAGTCTATCTCAGTTTCGGGCTCCCACCCCTGTATGGGGGGGTGGGCGCTGCCTTTCATGCCATAAGAAGGCCTTGTCCATTGTGGACTCACAGTCTTTACCATCTTCATAGGGCCAACATCCCAGCCCTTCCCGTCACCCAGAGCTACCACCAGCCTCTGTCCTGGGACAGAGGGCACAGAAGGCTCAGGATACTACAACGGTAGCTATGTCTTCTTCAGATACCTCTCAAACACATCCCACTGAAGAGGTTCCCTGAAGAGAAAGTGCAGGAGGAAGCACTTGGACTCCCCTGAAGACTCTTACATGGAAGATACCAATTTCGATAAAGGGGAACGTTCCCCAAGATCACCCCTGCAAGACATCTCATTTGGAGACATTTTAGAACTCTTAAAGCAGAGGGGGTGGCTGAACGTCCCATCAGCCTTCCTGTGATGAATTGGTATACCACTAAGCCTTCTGTGCCTGACCTTCTACCTCTTGGATCTCTCTGCCCGCTGATGATCTAATTAAATTGATTGCTCATTGGGCATGGAAGATTCCTGATTCCATCGAGCTAATCCCCAAGAGACCAGACCACATTTTATCAGCTCCGGAGGATCAAAAGCTTTGGTCAAAAGGTATTCCCATAGATGATGTGGTGGTTGCAGCTGCCACTAAAAAGGAACTTGCAGATGAGCATCCTACTATCTAACCTCCTAACAAGGCATCTAGGATGATGGATAGATTTGGAAAGTGCATATACGCTTCATTTTCCTTTGCACTTATGTCCTTGAACTATGTGGCACAATTTACCAGACTCCAATAAGACCTGATAAAGGAACTATCAGATACCCTGACAGGAGCTGTAGCTGAGGGAGTTCAGGACAAAGTAGCTTCGCAGCTGGCAACCCTTGAGTCAATATGTAATTTGTCCATGAGGCTCATGCACACGCAGCTGAAGGGATGACTAGGGCAGCAGGTTACGAGGTAGCCATCAGGAGACACTCCTGGATGCACTTATGGGAGTTTGCAGAGCCATTTAAGTAATCTTTCGTCAATGCTCCTTTTGACAGATCATCCCTTTTTGGCCCCAAAGTTAGAGAGACTCTCACCAGATGTGGGAAAGATGGAAATACGCTTTCTGCCATGGGAGATGCTTTTCCAGTCCTCAATGGCCTTACTTCAGGAATCAGAGGAGTGGGAAGATGTGGTTCAAAAAGTCTCAAGGGCCTTTTCAGGACTCATGTGGTAGCAACTCCTCCCAGGGCAGACGGGGGAGTTACAATGTAACACATCATCCTAGAGGCAGAGGTGGTCCATAAAATCAGAGTTCCAAGGATTCGCTCCCTGATAACTCTTACCAGTGCTTATGAATGGAGGCCCGATTGCCATCCTCTGGAGTCAGTCAGGGAATGACTATCCCTGCATCTCCCTGCCTGGCTGAAAATAACCACCAACAATTGGGTGCAGAGGATCAAAACCAGAGGTTATAATATTCCCTTTTCAAATCATCCCACTCAGCCAAAGAGAATTACAGATGTTCCACCCAGTCACAGGGATGCAGCAGTTTTAGAAATACAAAAACTGCTTGACAAAGGAGTCATCCATACAGTCCCACCAGAGCAGATAGGATCCGGAGTTTACTCAAGATTCTTTTTAGTGCCACAGAAAACAAGGGACTGGAGACTAATCTTGGATCTCAGTCAGTTAAACAAATCGGTTTAACAAATCAAATTCTGGGTGGTCATGGTTCAGTCTATACTTCCATTCTTAGGACAAGATGATTGTATGTGCTCAATAGATCTTCAGGATGCATATTATCATATAAAACTAGATAAATGCTACAGGAGATTTCTGCACTTCTGGCTAGGAGCCAGTCATTATCAGTTCAGAGCCCTGCCCTTTGGCCTCACCACAACTCCCAGGGTGTTCACCAAATGCATGTCAGCTGTATCAGCTCACTTCAGACTTCAAGGATTCCGGGTATTTCCATACCTTGATGACTGGCTCATTACTGCAACCACCAGGCATCATCTGCTGCAGGCAAGGGATTACATTCTTCAAACTTGTTCCTTGCTGGGGATCACAGTAAATTACGAAATGTCCCATCTGGAGCCAACTCAGCATTTAGAGTTCATAGGAGTGGTGTTAGATACAAGCACCTGTGTCACTTCTCTTCCACAAGAAAGATTTCAGAGAATAAAATTCCAAGTTAACCAGATTATTTACAACAGAACAGTGACTGCAAGATTATTGTTACAGGCTCTAGGATCTATGGTGGCTGCAAGATTATTGTTACAGGCTCTAGGATCTATGGTGGCCACCATAACTTTAGTTCCCCTTGCGAGGTTCCACATGCGAATTCTACAGTGGCTCTTAGTGTTACAATGGCCATACCTGAATCATCTTATGTCTCATCAAGTTCTCATCACCAATATATGCAAGAAGGACCTGAGTTGGTGGCTTCATTCCAAAGAGATTCTATTGGGCCGTCCATTTGTTCTTCCTCCTCCCTAAGCCATAGTGACCACAGAGGCATCCCAGATAGCATGGGGGGCATTATCTGGGAAAGACAGTCCAAGACACTTGGTCCCAGTAAGAGGCCATTTTGAACATCAGTGTTCTAGAGATAAGGGCAGTGCTTCTGGCATGGCAAGCATTCCAAGAAGCCCTCCCCTCGGGAACAATTGCAATCCAAACAGACAACATGTCAGTGGCTTGGTATGTCAACAAACAAGGGGGAATCAGATCTTATCCTCTCTGTCAGGAAACACTCAGGGTATGGTAATGGCCAATTTCATCTGACTGCTTTCTAATTGCAACACACATTCCTGGGAACTCCAACGTGATTGCAGACAAATTGATCAGGAGCATTCTGATGCCTCAAGTGTGGTCTCTCAACCCTTTGGTGGAAGAAAGGATAGTTAGTCAATGGGGCTAGCCTTGCTGCGATCTCTTTGCATCTCCCCCGAACAAAATGTGTTGCAGGTACTTTGCCCTGATCACCCCCCCCCCCCGGGGGAGTCACTGAGAGGTGCTGTCCTTCATGATTGCCCCCCCCCCCGATCCATTATATGCCTTTCCCTCGGTTTCTCTCATTTCCCAATTTCTGAAGAAAGCCAACAGGTCAAAGAACATGATAATTCTCATTGCCCCATTTTGGCCTCAACAATATGAGTTCCCTTTATTTGGCCTCAACAATATGAGTTCCCTTTATTTGGCCTCACCTGATTCAGAACCCTTGGATGATGGACCCAGTTCCAGACCTATTGTCTCATCTGGATAGACTTACTCACCCAAATCTTCACAATCTCAAGCTCACTGCATGAGTTCTCCAGTTCCCATGATAGCCAGGCATTATAGCTTCACTGCCCCTGTTCAGCAAATTGTTATAGCCTCCCGCAAGCCTTCGGCTAGACGACTGTATAGCAGCAAGTGGCACAAATTTTCAAAATGGGCTACAGGCAGTAATCTTAACCCATATTCTGCTCCGGTTCATAAAGTCTTGGACTTTTTAGCATCACTTTTCAATGCAGAGACATCTTCTTCGACTGTATGAGTGCATCTGGCTACAATTTCAAATTTTCATAATGGTCTAGATAATTCAACTCTAATGTCCCATAAGCTTTGTAAAGCTTTTCTGAAAGGAACTTTATTACTGAGACCTCCATACAAGGATCCTTCTACACCTTGGGACCTCAATCTAGTGCTACAGTCTTTAATTAGTCTCCCTTTTGAATCATCTGCAAGTTGCGACTTGAAACATTTATCATGGGAAACCTTACTTCTGATTGCTATTGAGTTACAAGCCTTGTCTTGCAAACTTCCTTACCTGATAGTTCATAAGGACAGGGTGTCTTTGAGAACATATCCCTCCTTTTTACCAAAAGTAATATCTGACACTAATATAAATCAGAGTATACAACTTCCCGTATTTTTTCTCAAATTTTCAAAGGTGAATATCATCTGCATTTGCTAGACACACAAACAATTACAGTTTTACTGCCACAGACCAAAGGAATTCAGAAATATCTGATCAGCTATTTGCTTCTTTCTCTTCTGCTACTCTGGGCAAACCAGTTTCTAAGGTTACTTTGGCTATATGGTTCAAGGACTGCATAACTTTTATTTATAACAAAAGGAAAGTGCAACTGATGGACCTATAAAGGCACAGTCTATGAGGGCAATAGCCAATTCTGCAGTCTTCCATGCCAAGGCTTCTATAGACGATATATGTGCAGTGGCTACTTGGGCATCCCCACATACCTTTATTACTCATTACAAGCTGGACCTGGTCTCTAGGGGACGAGCATCATTTCTTTCGATGGTGCTCAGGAATATACTTCCATGAGACCTCCAAAGATTTCGGTAGCTGGGGACTCTGTCCCACTGTCAAGGATTAAGTGAAGATTGACAACATCAGATAAAGAAATTATGTCTTACCATAACGTTCCATCTGTGTCATCGATCTTCACTTATCCTTGACATCCCCACCCTCCTTCCCCCTGCCTTTCGGGTTTCTTGGTGGAATGGATCTATCCCAACAGAAAATATTATCTCCTTATGAATACAGATATGGTCTCTGATCTGTTATTTTCTGTCTGTCACTATCTTATGCAAACTCGATCTGAGGTAATCTTGAGAGGAGCATTCTGGGTAAAGCTCAAGAGTTTTTGGAAGGCACGAGCTGGAGTAATGGCCAAGTTGGTTCCGTATCCACTGTAAAGGATAAGTGAAGATCAACAACACAGATGGAACATCATGGTAAGACATAACTTCTTTTTCCAGCTGTTGGGGCCAGCCTTGCTGTGGCCTATTTGCCTCTCCCCTCAACAATAAGTGCAGCAGGTACTCCACTCTGATCCCCCCTCTGAAGAAGTCACCGACGGATGCTTTGGTTTCCAATGGGCCCCCTGGGTCTCCTCTATGCCTGTCCCCCTGTTCCACTAATTCCGAAGTTTCTACAGAAAGCAAGCAGGCTGACGAGCTCAGTTATCCTCATTGCCCCTTCTGACCTCAACAGGTATGGTTCCCCTTCCTGTGGTCTCACCTGAAATATCCCCCATGGATACTGGAGCCCACTCAGGATCTCCTTTCTCACCCGTCAGAATGCCAGCATCCTAATCTCCATGCCCTAAAACTGACTTCATGGTTTCTCCACGTCCAGTGATAGTAAGACAGTCCAGGCTAGCACTCCCAGTTTGTGACATTATTTTGGCCTCCCAGAAGGCCTCCACAAAGAAAGTCTATAAAAGCGAATGGAAAAGATTCACTATTTGGGCTTCAAAAGAGAATATTGATCCTTTCTCAGCCCCCACTTTGACCATCCTTCTATTTCTCTCTACCCTTTTTAAGGAAGGAGATAGTTTTTCTGTTAAGCTTCATTTAGCAGCCATTTCCTATGTCCATGCTGCCAACAAATTCCTGTTTCTGTCAATTTCCAGATTATGTAAAGCTTTCATGAAAGGAATTTTTCTTCTTAGGCCTCCAATCAAGGTTCCTTTGCCTCCTTGGGACCACACCATGGTGCTCCAGGGGTTGACTCAGAAACCCTTTGAACTGGCTAAGAATTGCAATATGAAGATTCTTTCTTGGAAAACAATTCTTTTTGCAGCTATCATCTCAGTAAAAAGAATTTCTGAGCTTCAGGCATTATCAACTAGGTCTCCTAACATTATTTCTACAAAGATAAGGTGTCTCTATGAACCAACCCTTCCTTTATCCCTAAAGTGACCACCGAGACTAACATTAACCAATCCATTCAATTACCAGTTTTCTTTCCGAACTTTACCAATAAGGGTGAATATATGCTGCATCTTCTTGATGTTCACAGGCAACTACATTTTTATCTTTACAGAACAAAATGGTACAGAAATTCTGATCATCTGTTTGTATCCTTTTCCCCTAACCGCTTGGGTTAAGTAGTTTCCAAAATTACTATGGCCAAATGGATTACTGACTGCAATTTGCTGATTTATTTTCAAAAATGTTTGGAATTTCCTTGTTGTCCTAGAGCTCATTCCACCAGATCTATGGCTTCTTCATCTGCTTTTTCCTATAAATTGTCAATTGATGATATCTGCACTGCAGCTACTTGGTCAAAGAATCACACCTCTTTTACTCATTACAAACTAAACATTGTCTCCAGACGCAGGGCTTCCTTTGACTCGACAATGCTCTGGCATAACCTTCCTTAAAGGCCTCCCCAAGAATTACGTAGCTGGAGACTCTGACCCATCAGTGAGGAAGAATGAAAAGGGCAACATCATATTTAAAAGTTATGTTCTTACTATAATTTGGCATCTGCGTTGTCCATTTTCATTCTTCCTCACCTTCCCTCCCAACCATCCCCCAGTCTTGTCACTCCTAGAAGGATCTTTGGATGGTTTTCGGAACACACGTTCCAAGTTTGAGCCTCAGTCTTTATTCTGTATGTTCTGCCTTTACAATCGAATGGGCAGGGAGGCAGCAAACTCGTTCTGAGGAGTTGGGATGGTGTAGAGCATTATGGATAGAGGGAGGAGCTCGAGGCTTGGATCCGAGTCTTGAAAATGCATGAGAGTCAGATCCAATACCCATCAGTGAGGAAGAATGAAATTGGACAACATAGATGCCAAGTTGCGGTAAGAGCATAACTTTTAATTGTGGTGGGTTTTGTTGCAAAGAAAGCATTTGACATAGTAAGCTGGGATGTTATGAGTAGTGCAATGGAAGCATTTGCATTCCCTGATAAAATAATAAGGTTAATTAGATGGACATATGAGGGATCAGAGACAAACATAAAGTGGGAGAGTTTCTTTGTGGCATAGAAAACAAGGGACTCAGAAATTCAAGGATTTAATTGGTATGGTCATCAAGAAAACTTAGCTTTATTTGCAGATGATGTACTTATACTTCCTACATACACATTTCACTTGTGGCTCTTATTCCGAAATCCTCTGTAGATGAAGTTGCTACTTCTATACATATATTTCTGTTTCTTGTTTCCTACTTCCATATCTCTATTTAATTTTTAGCCCCATTCCCATCTATCTTTCTTCCTCCCATACTGCTTTGCAATATATCCATTTATAATCACAACCCTCCCTAATAGTACCTTTCTGTTCCACATTGTATCTTTTGATCTGAAGTAGTTACTTCATTTGTTCTGCAACCTGTGGGGATCCGAGCCGGCAGCTTTCCAAGCTACAAGATCTGAGCTCCTAGCTCCTGCCCCTACCCATAATCCCCTGCTGCCTGCTGTATTACCTCAGATCGTTTTTTGCCGCGGCTGAAGTAGCTATCTTTTGAAGAGCTCCTGGCTTGGTGAGATCGTTAACTTGTTGAAATCCTTTTCTCTAGCGTTTTTGTAAAATTATAGTTAGTGTACGTGTGTGTGGTGCCCCTGAGTTATCTACAAGTTTGTAGTTAGTTTTTTTTCTTGTAGCTAGCCTTTTTTTCTCGGTGTGACACCCCTCCCCCCCTTAGTGTTTGGGTGTGAGTGTATGAGTGACTCAAAATGGCTGAAGGGCCCAAAGCCATTTTTTCGAAGTGTACTGAGTGTGGCCATAAGCTTTCACCAGCTGATGGCCACACTCAGTGCATTTTATGCCTGGGGGTGGCCCATTTATCTGTGGCCTGCCATATTTGTGTGGCCTTTAACCCCCAGGCGCTTAGGGATAGGAAGAATAAGCTGATCCTGGCGGGCAAGCTGCCCCAGGAATCAGCTTCTTCTTCCTCTCCCTCTCAGGCTCAGGCTGCCTTGGTAGCTCCGGTGCCTTCTGCGCCCCTTGCTCAGCCCAGGACTCAACCTCCCTCTTTGGGTTCGAGCTTGAGTGACGCTGGTGCCTCTTCCACCAGAGAGAAGAGGCACAAGGATAAGGAGGGACATAAATCCCATAAAAGGCGAGCTGAGACTCAACCCTCAGCCCCGCCATCTAAATTGGCTAAGTCTCCCTCGAGGGTCCGCGGATCCTCTCTCTCTCGGCTCCGTTCGCCCAGCTTTTCGCTGGAGCCAGAGGAGGAGGATCGGTCTCCCTCGAGGTCGTCGAGGCGGCCCTCCCGGCCTGCCTCGACGACTTCTTCTAGATCGACCAGAAGCCTCACCGAAGCGGACATGGATCAGATGATGCGTCGATTCATACAGATTCAAATGCAGATGGGGGTGCTCTTGCCTCCCACCCCCTCTGGGAGGGAGTGCGGCCCCCATTTTTGCTCCGATCACTCCTTCTCCGACTCGTTTTCGGGTCTCGGAGTCGTCGGATCCGGGCCCTTTCGGAACCAGGGAATTGTCGGCGCCGATAGCGCTGGTCTCTTCGACGCCGACTATACCCTTGAGCCTGTCGGATCCGAGTTCTCGGGGCCGAGGGCTGAGCGTCGGATCCGGGGGAGTTGGTGTGTCTTCGGCGCCGCTGGGTTCGGAGCGCACCTCTCTCTGTGCCGACTACATTGGCCCCGACCCCGATCCTTACCTCGGAGTCGCCTCGGGGCCGAGGAGAATGCTTTCGGAGCCTGACGAGAGTAGTTCTCCTTCAGCTTTTGAGGTAGTGGAGAGAGTACTGTCGAGGTCCTCCAGGTCCCCGGTCCGGGCTTCGGATCCTCCCGTACCCCCACTGCATGAGGGTCTATCCTCCATCATCCGACCATCGGGACAGCCTGCTCAAGCCCTCCAGCTAGTTCCCTTGGAGGAACAAGAACCCGTGGACGAGCCCTCTTCGGATAGCCCCACCAAGGAGGTCCCTTGGAAACGTAGGTGTAAAAGGAGGCACCTGGACTCCCCTGAGTCCGTTACCACCGACACGGATTTAGATGAAAGGGAAGGTTCCCCAAGGTCACCCCCGAGGATGTCTCCTTCGGAGACATCATGGAAATGTTGCGTATTAGAGGGGGGTGGTCTGCCCAAAAACCTTCCGTGGATGAATCCATGTTCCTGGAGGCGTTTGAGGCAGGCCTCTCTACCTCCTGGGTGTCCCCTCCGGCTGACCCCCTGGTAGACTTAATTACTACCAGGGCGTGGACGGAGCCCGACACTGTGGAGCCAGTTCCTAGGCATCCTGATAAAGTCCTTAGTCCCCCTACAGATAGGCAGTCTTGGGCCAAGTGATCTCCCGTTGATGCCATGTTGGTGGCGGCTGCCACCAAAAAAGAACTCGCACAGCAGAGTTCTTCGGTCCACCCACCAGATAAGGACTCTCGAGCACTGGACCGCATTGGGAAGCGGATGTTTGCTTCAGCGACCTTTTCGATAAGGGCACTGAACTATATGGCACATACCATCAGGCTACAGCGAGACTTGATCAAGGAATACACTGCAGCCCCCCTGGAGTCCATGTCGGTCGGAGACAAGAATGTTTTTTCGACTCGAATGGCCACTCTAAAATCCATTTCTAACACATCTATGTGGCTTCTCTCCCATGCGACGGAGGGAGCCGCTAGGGCCAGCGGAGCCAGGGTCGTCTTGCGACGTCACGCCTGGCTCCGTTTTTGTGACTTCACGGATCCCTTCAAGGCGTCCTTCGTGAATGCACCCTTTGACGGATCTTCGCTTTTTGGCAAGACCATTCGCGATATGCTAGTCCAAAGTGAAAAGGACGGGAAGGCGCTGTCTGCCGTCAGAGTCCGCTTCTCTAATCCCCAACGATCCTTCTCCAGGAATCAGAGGGGACAAAAGAAGCTGTGGTCCCGCAAGTCTCAGCAATCCCATCCAGCTTTGGACACCTTGTCCTCTAGAGGCAGAGGAGGACAAGGTGGGTGCCTGCCCAGAGGCAGAGGGGGGCCGCGTAACTTCGGGTCTTGAGAACCTTTCTCGGACAGACCCGCACAACAGCCCTGAGGACTTGCCCGACTGTCCCTCTCTGGAGGCAGTCGGGGGGCAGTTGACGGAGTACCTGTCAACTTGGGAGTCCCTTACAACACATCAATGGGTGCTCCGTATCATACCCAGAGGTTATTCCATCCCCTTCATAAACCTTCCCCCCAAGACCAGACGCCTCCCCGATGTACCACCCGATCAGAGGGAGGCAGCGGCTTCAGAGGTGTCGAAGTTGCTAAAAAAAGAGCCATCCAGCCCGTCCCCCCAGATCAGTCCGGATTGGGTTATTACTCCAGGTTCTTTTTGGTGCCAAAGAAAACGGGGGACCTAAGACCCATCTTAGACCTTTCCGCTCTGAACCTTTTCATTCCCAAGGAAAAATTCCAGATGGTCACCCTCCAATCAGTTCTCCCCCTTCTGTGGGAGAATGACTGGATGTGCTCTATAGACCTCAAGGATGCGTACTACCACATTTTGATGGACAGACGATCCAGAAGGTTCCTCCGCTTCCGGCTAGGGGCCAGTCATTATCAGATCAGGGTTCTTCCGTTCGGCCTCACCTCAGCCCCCAGGGTGTTCACCAAAGTCATGGCAGTGGTTGCAGCCCACCTGACACTTCAGGGCATTCAGGTCTTCCCGTACCTAGACAACTGGCTCCTTACCGCCACCAACAGGCATCAGCTCTGCATGGCAAGGGATTACACCCTCAACTTAGGCATCTCAGTGAACCTGCAGAAATCCTCTCTGTGCCCCGTTCAGGCCCTGGAGTTCATAGGGGCTAGATTGAATACCCGTATCTCTCGAGCTACCCTAACTTCGGACAGGCTGAGCAGCCTGTCATATCAGGTATTTGCCCTTCTTCAGAGTTCTGCTCCTCCAGCAGAGTTAGTCTTGAGGGCACTAGGGTCTATGGCGGCAGCAATCGGTCTCTCCCTTCATGCACACCTGCGAATGAGGATATTGCAGTGGACCCTGCAAGTTCAGTGGTCCCTATCACTCCACCCGTTGAACACGCTGATACCACTGAGCAGAGTTTGCAAGGACTCCCTTCTCTGGTGGCTCCATGCGCGGGATCTCAGAGAAGGGAGGCCCTTTGTGATCCCCCCGCCCCAAGCCACGTTGACCACGGACGCTTCTCGCCTCGGGTGGGGGGGGCATTGTTCAGGCAGATCCGTCCAAGGCACGTGGACATCCCTAGAGACCGCTTTGCATATCAATTTCCTAGAGATGAGGGCAGTGCTTTTGGCGTTGCAAGCTCTCCACGACCTTCTCCCTCTGGGGACTATTGCAATCCAGATGGACAATATGTCAGTAGTCTGGTATATAAACAAACAGGGAGGGACCAGATCTTATCCCCTTTGTCGAGAGGCCATGAGAGTTTGGGAATGGGCGATATCCACCAACCGTTTTCTGGTAGCAACGCACATTCCGGGACGGTCCAACATATTAGTGGACAAACTGAGTCGGGTACTTCTCACTCTGTACGAGTGGTCTCTAAATCCATCTGTTGTGAAGCAGATCTTCTGCAAGTGGGGCTGGCCTCGCTGCGATCTTTTTGCTTCTCCTTTAAACACAAAATGCAGCGAGTACTTTGCAATACTGCCCCCGAAAGGGGAGAATCCCAGAGACGCTCTAGTTCATGCTTGGCCTCCCGGTCTCCTTTATGCTTATCATCCCCTCCCGCTTATGACGAAGTTCATACAGAAAGCCTTCTCGGTTGGGGAGCAGAATTATCCTCATAGCCCCATTTTGGCCTCGTCAGATCTGGTTCCCTTATCTGCGGTCTCGCAGTGTGGCTCCTCCATGGATTCTGGATCCCATTCCAGACCTGATCTCGCATCCTGCGGGTTGCCAAACCCCGAACCTGGTCAATCTCAAGCTTACGGCTTGGTTGATCCAGTTCCAATGATGGCTAGGACTCCTGGTATCTCATCTCCCAGAAAACTTTACAATAGTAAATGGAAACGTTTCTCCATCTGGGCTAAAGACAAGGGCCTGGACCCGTTTACAGTCCCTATTCTGACTATTCTGGGCTTCCTGTCGCTGATCTTTCGGCAGGGAGCAACTGCTTCTATGGTCAAAGTGCAGTTGGCAGCCATCTCCCATTTTCATGTAGGTGATGGCTTAGGGTCCTTGACATCTGCAAAATTATGCAAAACCTTCTTGCGGGGCATCTTTCTGTTGAAGCGCCTGTGAAAACGGTGGTGCCTCCATGGGATCTGACTTTAGTCTTACAAGCCCTGACAAGTCCACCCTTTGAACCTGCGGCCTCGGTTCCGTTAAAGTTCTTGTCGTGGAAAACGGCCTTCTTGGTGGCTATAACTTCGGCCAAGAGGGTTTTGGAACTTCAAGCTTTGTGTATGAAAACTCCTTACCTTATCTTTCACAAGGATAGAGTGTCCCTCAGGACTAACCCGTCTTTCTTACCTAAGGTGGCTTCAGAGTCAAATATTAATCAATCAATAAATTTACCAGTGGTCTTCCCAAACTTTCAGAACAAAGGAGAATACAAGTTACACAAACTGGATGTACACAGACAACTACGTTTCTACTTGCACAGAACTAAAGATTTTCGCAAGTCGGACCAGTTGTTTGTATCTTTTGCAAAATCAGCCATGGGTAAAGCCATTTCCAAAGTGACTGTAGCAAATTGGATCTGTCAGTGCATTATTCATGGGTACATATCGTCAGGCAAACCAGCCCCTATTGGAATCCACGCTCATTCTACAAGGTCTGTAGCCACCTCAGCAGCCTTTTGGTCCAGGGTTCCCTTGGATGACATATGTTCAGCAGCCACTTGGTCCTCTTCTCATACATTCATTTCTCATTATAAACTGGATATGATTTCGAGAGGCAGGGCTTCTTTTGGCTCTGCGGTGCTTCTGAATATCCTTCCCTAAAGGCCACCCAGGGTTTTTCTTGAGTAGCTGGGGACTCTGTCCCACAGGTTGCAGAGCAAATGAAGTAACTACTTCAGATAAAGAAGTTATGTACTCACCATAACGTTCCATCTGAGTAGGTACTTCATTTGTCTGCAACCAACCCCCCCTGCCATCCCCCGAACCTTTTCGGGATTTTTCTGGTCACCTGTAAGTCTCTTGTCAGGAAATTAGATCTGATGTATTCCTCTCTCGAGGTTATTAGTTGGGTAATAAGGCAAAAAAGTCGATCTGAGGTAATACAGCAGGCAGCAGGGGATTATGGGTAGGGGGGAGGAGCTAGGAGCTCGAATCTTGTAGCTTGGAAAGCTGCCAGCTCGGATCCGAAGTCGGATCCGATACCCACAGGTTGCAGACAAATGAAGTACCTACTCAGATGGAACGTTATGGTGAGTACATAACTTCTTTTTTTTCCAAATCAACCCTCATTTATTCTTATTTTGACAACATCATTATACTCTAGCCTTTAATACCTCTCTATTCCTTATATTCCAGAGAAGATACCAGGGAAACCTACCTCTCTTCTTTTATAGAAAATATACTTCTCTCCTTACTGATCTTCTTCTGGCTTTCAGAATCCACCATTGCCGAATCTCCTATTATCCTGCAACTTCTTTGCATTGCTATTTCCCTGCTACCTGACATCTATAAAATACAGATTCCTGTACTTAATTATGCTACTGTTCAGCTTATCCTCTATTCTTCTCATCATATTGTGCTGTCTTTCATCCTATCATTACTCAATAATATCTCGCAACATCTTTCCTACTCTGTCCCAATCACCTATCCATACTTCCTCTTTACATTTTCCACGCATTACACCAAACCTATTTAATATTGCCCCTCACCTTTATTCCAAATATAGGCTGATTAATTGCATTTCAACTCAAACCAAAACAAAATTAAGTGCAAGAATCCTCTCCAAAAATACTAAAATTCTTCTAGAAGGAGATATATGCCCTAATCCTGGCCCCATCTATCACAATGAACACAAAGATAATTCTCTCCCATACACTTCTGTGACCCAACAACAGCCAATCCCCAAACCTGGTGATCTAATTTTTGCTGTGATAAATGTTAAAAGTAAAAGAAATAAAACTGCTGAGCTACATGCCTGGATTACCCAACATAAGCCTAATGTTCTTGCTGTAACTGAAGCTTGGCTTAAATCCAGCATAAATGACTCCAAAGCTATACCTCCTGGTTATAATATCACCTGTAATTGATTGTATGAAGAGGAAAGGTGGTGATATTGTTTTATATTTCCCAGTGCCTATCACATTTCCCGTTAACAGCAAACCAACACCAAAATTCGGTTAAGCAAAGCTTCTTATTGTGTTTCTCAAAATAAACAATTATAAGCAAATATGTTTTACTGTCCTTTATATCCCTCCTTCTGTCGATGCACCTATACTGGACGATATCCTACATTGGATATCCATAACATTTCCACAAGAAAAATATTACTAGGTGATGTGAATGTCAGTTGGTTGGACATGAACTGTAACTCCCCTGCATCTAACATGAACCTATATGGTCTCACACAAGTAATTAATAGCCCCACACATTATAGTAAGATATCAAATTCTCTATTAGACTGGATCATACTGTCAAACCCTAGCAAATACTCCACCACAGGTATAATGACAGACTCTATCAGTGATCATCTTCCACTCTAATCTACTAGACATCTCTTACATCCAGTTAAACAGCATATTTATAAAACAACATGTAACCTTTCCAAGTTTAACCCAGAAATGTTCATTGCTATCATCTATTAACTGGAACTTCCTAAAAATCCTCACCTTAGATGATGCTGTAATTGAATTCAATAAAACTTTTCTAAATATCCTAAATAGCCTTGCACCTCCTAGAAGTAAGAGACTAAAAACAATGCAAGTTGGCTATCGAAAAAGAGTAGAATGCTAATTCAGGATACAGAAAAAAATGGACAGAATAGTGAAAATGTAAAACACTTCCATACCTTGAAAACTTCAGAATGCTTCACAGTTATACTAAAAAAGCAAATAAATGAAGACAAAAAAACTATGCTATTATAACTTTCAGAATAATGCTAAACACAACCCTAAAAAAATGTGGATATTCACTATAGAAGTCTTACATCCCGTCAATAAATTCAAACCAAACCCCTCTCCCAATAACTCACCATTCAAAATTGCAAAACAGTTCAACTCTTATTTTATAGATAGTGTAGCATCTCTAACCAAGGATTCCTGAACATCTAATCCCAACCCTGCCCAACAGGCACACATCTCCACATCCACTTTCACCTTCAAACCTAACAGCATTGGCTATCCTGTCTCAGTCCTTATAAATAGGTCAATCCAGGAATCCCACTTTCCCTCCCTCTGGAAAAAGTCACACATTATCTCACTGCACAAAGGAGGGAATTCAACAAACATTAATAACTTTAGACCTATAGCAGTCTTATCTCCCCTTGCCAAAATACTTGAAAAATATATTCAAAAACAATTGCTAAACTATCTCCTGCAGGAAGAACTCCTATCCCCTGTGCAACATGGCTTCTGTCCTTCCCATAGTACTAGCACTGCACTTCTAACCGATATAAATACTGTCAATAAAGCTAGAGATAATGGCAAACTAGTCTCTTCTTTATTTCTAGACTTGTCTAAATGCTTCAACACAGTTTGTGACAGCAAACTTCTACTTCAAATGTCCTCGTTAGCTCTCTGTCAGCCCACCCTTCCATGGTTCAAAAGCTACCTGTCCAATTGGTATAAGTCAGTAAAATGGTGCTCCATGCTGTCTGCCTACCTCTCAGTCACCACCAGTGTACCACAAGGCTCTATCCTTGGTCTCCTCCTCTTTAATGTTTTCACCAAAACCCTCTATACTTCCATACAACAGGCCACCTTAATACAGTACACAGATGATTCCACTTTCATTTGCACATTTGACAACATGGTACACCTCCAAAAAATGACTCATGAAGTTTTAACAGCCAATGAAACATGGCTTCGTAACTCACAATGCTTGCTCAACCTAAAAAAGACCAAACTACTACTTTTTTCCCCTAAATCACTCTCAAGAAAAAATAAAAATTAAAGTCCTTTCTCTTGATAATACAACCATTGAGGTCACATAGCAAGCTATTAGGGATGATAGTGGACGATGATCTTACATTCTACCTACATATAGAAAATTGGATAAGAAAAACTCATGAAAAACTAGCGATGCTTTACAAAGACAAAAACTTTTTCACTGCCACAGCTAAAACTACAATTGCCACTACTTATGTCCTCCCCACTCTTCTTTATGGCGCTGCAATCCTTATTAGCCTCCAGGCTTCACAAAAATAGCTTGAACAATGCTATAACAAAGTTGCTAAATTTGCAGGACATACCCCTTTCAGAACCCACCATTGTATGGCACTGAAAAGCCTTAATTGGTTAGAAATGCCACATCAACTAACACACAATTTCTTACTACCTATAAAATTATCCAGCATCCATCTGTCTGTCCAGCACTAAAAAACATTCTGCACAACTATGTTTCCAGTCAGTCACTGCAATCAATTGACCAAACACTCCTGTCTGTCAACAAACCTAGCAAATCTGCTGGGTATTGTTTGTACTCATATAAGGTTGCTAAGGCCTAGGACTCTTTACTTTTAGACATCAAGTCTATACCCTCCCATCTTTCAAACCACTCTGAAAGACTTCCTAGCTAAAATCTGTCTCTGCTCTTGCTCAAAACTAGGATAAACTATATCCCTACATGTTAATAAGTACCTTTTCATACCTTATTCCTCCTTACTGTCCCTTTATCACTTACTTATTTCCTGATATCTAGTTCTCTTTCCTGACTTTCACCATGTGTGTTTTTCCCTCAGTTCATATTGCAATTCTTATTTGTATTATACTAACTTACCTTTAATTTCTCCAAAAAATGTCATTTCTCTAAATATTAAATGATTGTCATATACTGTGCATCAGTTCTTAATCAGTGTTTTTATATTATGTCTATTTTGTTATAATTATTTAAACTGCAGATGTTTTTGTTTTATTTTTGATGATTGTAAAATTATTGATGTGTTGTTGTCCTATCTCACCTTCATTCTTACTAGGATGGGTTCATATCCGATCCTCAGATCCGACTCAGCATTTATACACAAGCTCAAGGTCTTCCACTAGCTTGTGGCTAAATCCTATGCCAACATGCACTAAGAAAGCTCCCCAGATCTCGTTTGCTGCTAAACAAGATCGGATACTCATTCTACTGGCTCTGGCTATCTCTTTCTTATAATCACTATTGTTGGGAATTGCCTATTCTTGCTATATTATTGATTTAGATAGCTAGTTAATTATTTCCACTTTGTTGTGCTGTTTTTTATGCTGTTGCCTTCATCTTCTGCCTAGGCCTTATTGTCCCTATCCTGGCCTCCTTCTTAAAACTCTCTGTAGTCTGTTTAAGTTAGATGTCTATTCTTTCGCTTGTTTTCTCTTTTAGGAATTGTTAAGGTCAGTTTGTTTAAATTTTTTCTTTCAGTCTCCCAGGCATAGTCCGTTTAAGTTAGAGGGCTGTGCCCTCCCTTTCATCCTGTATATCTCCTCTTTATAGTTAAGTTTTACTGTTAGCTTGTTGTTATTGTTGTTGTTAAAAAAACAAAATTTTCTAGCTTTCCTTGTTACTATCCCCTTTTTTCAGGATGTCTTGTAAAGATTCGAAACCTTCTGGTTTCAAAAAATGTGGACAGAAAATGTCTGTAACTGATAGACACACAATTTGTGTCTTTTGTCTAGGAGCTGTCCATCTCCAGGAGTCTTGTTCCATTTGTCATTCCTTTAATCACAGGGCTCACCTGGAGAAGAAAAACAAATTGATACTGAGAGGTCTCTTAAAAAACCCCTTCTCAGAAGCAATGCAAGAATGTCCGGCTTTATCAAAATCTGACCAATCTCCATCTTCAAAACCTGACAAGTCTGGGAAGAGATCTTCCTCTTCTAGTGCTCCATCAGGGACATCAAAAAATGTTGCCAAAATTTTGACACCGGATCCCAAGTCTGTCGGATCTGAAAAATTTACAGCTCTGGAACCATCAGTCTCGGTGCCGGTCGAGTTTGAGTTGCAGAGCCAGTCCCCTGTCTTGGAGCCATTCTCCTCTACTCTAAGATCACCTATACTTCATCCTTCCAAGTCTCCAGCCTCCTCCACTCGGTCTTCAAGGAGCCTATCCGATGATGACGTGGATTGAGTGGTACAGAGGCTATTAAGGACACTGACGCTGGCCGAGCTGTTATCGGATCCAACCCCAAGGGCTTCAGATCTGACAACATCCTCCCATTCTGTTCTGATTCCTCCTCTGATCCGACCTCAGACTTGGGAGTCAGAATGTTCTGAGCTGATATTAGTGGAACCATCGGACCCAAGACCCATGACGGGATCTTCTGATCCGACTATTGCGCCGACGTCCTTGGCTCCACCAGAGATCGAGGAGTCTAGGAGCCGATGCTCTCTCCAGTCGGGTCTGGGGAGGTGAGTCGGATCGGACAATTGTCGGATCCGAACTTGCCTCTTGGTGGGGCGGGGGGGCTGTTGACCTTGGATCAGGGGTGGGGAGCTTTTGAGGTAATGAGGAGAGTACTATCTCCAAATGCAGTTCCACTGTCATCTCCAGATGTTCTTTCCCCAAAACCACCAGTGTCTGCCTCTATACCCTTGCATCCACAGGGATGTGGAGGTCAAAGGCCTCAGGATGCCTCACAAGTTACCCCTCACTCTTCTGAAACCTCTCCAGAGTACCCCTCTGAGGAGGTCCCTCGGAAGAGGTTATGTAAGAGGAAGCATTTAGACTCCTCAGAGGAGTCCATCACTTCTGATACAGACCTCAGTGAAGCTGAGGGGTCCCCATGGTCACCTCCTAATGATGTCTCCTTTGGAGACATCTTAGAAATACTTAAGCAGAGAGGTGGTTGGAAGTCCACCAACCCTTCAGCAGAGGAGTTCCGTGTACCTGAAGGCCTTTGAATCTCACCCTTCCTCCACTTGGTTGTCTCCACTTTTCAACGAACTTCTGGATCTAGTTTCTCGGAACATGCGGGAGTCTCCAGATTCAGTGGAAACTGTTCCTTGGAGGCCAAATAAGTCAATCGCGTTCCCTCAGACAAAACCTTGTTAACTAAGGGAGTTGCAGTAGATGCTATGGTGGTGGCAGTAGTCACCAAGAAGTAGCTCTCAAAGACGCATCTTCTGTTCATCCACCGAACAAGGAATCTCGTACAATGGACAGATATGGAAAACGTATTTTTTCTTCAGCGAGTTTTGCTCTCAGATCGCTAAATTACCTGACCCATTTTACTAGATTACAGAGAGATCTCCTGAAGGAGTTAGGAGATACTCTCCAAGGTTCAGTAGCTGAAGGAGTTTTGGAGAAAGTTTCATCTCAGTTCTCTACCTTAAATTCAGTTATCATCTCCTCCATGAGACTGATTTCTTATGCAGCGGATGGAGCGAGTAGAGCAGTGGGTTCAGGAATTTCCGTAAGGAGACATTCTTGAATGCACTTGTGTGACTTTGTGGAGCCCTTTAAATCTTCCTTTGTGAACATCCTGTTTGACGGCTCATCTCTGTTTGGGCCCAAAGTCAAGGACACACTAAGCAGGTGTGAGCAAGAAGGAAAGACTATGTCTGCCATAGGAGTCTGTTTTTCCCTACCTACCAGACCATATCCCAAAGGTCAGAAAGGAAGTGGAAAAATGTAGTTTCAAAAATCCCAGAGAGCTTTCCAGGATAACATGGTGAATCTTCCCTCAGGGGCAGAGGGGTAAGTAGTAAGGGAAAATGATGACCACGTGGCAGAAGGGGTCTCCAGAATCAGGGCGACAGGGAATCTTTCTTTTGTAAGCCCTTTCAGCACTCCTGAAAGGAGGCCCGCCTGTCCATCTCTGGAGGCAGTCGGGGGCCACTTATCTTTATACCCAGAAGCCTGGCTAGAAATAACAAAAGACAAGTGGGTACAAAGCATCATATCCAGAGGTTACTCCATACCCTTTTCCTTCCCCGTCCCAAACATAAAAAAGATCCCAGATGTTCCACCCAGTCAAAGGGAACAGGCAACGTTAGAAATTAAAAATTTGCTAGACAAAAGAGACATCCAAACAGTCCCCGCAGACTAAATAGGACCCGGAACTTACTCAAGATTCTTTTTAGCTCCAAAGAAAACAGGGGACTGGAAACCAGTTCTGGATCTCAACAATCTAAACAAATCAGTAAGAAAATCCAAGTTCCAGATGGTAACACTGCAGTCAATACTCCCTTTTCTGGGAAAGACTATTGAATGTGCTCAATAGACCTCCAGGATGCGTATTACCACATAAGTAGGAACAGGCGAACCTGGAGACACCTGCACTTTCGGCTGGGAGCCAACAGTCACTACCAGTTTTGAGCTCTGCCCTTTGGCCTCACTACAGCCTGCAGAGTGTTCACCAAATGTATGGCAGTAGTCGCGGATCACTTGAGGCACCTAGGATTCCGGGTGTTTCCATACCTAGATGACTGGCTCCTAACCGCCACCACTGAGCATCTACTAATAAAAGTGAAAGAGACCACCTTGCAGCTCTGCTGTCACCTAGGAATTACAATAAACTACAAGAAATCTACCTTGTTGCCTTCTCAGCATGTAGTATTTATAGGAGCAGAATTGGATATAACAAATGTGATGGCCAAACTTCCTCCAGAAAGAGTTCAAGTTCTGTGACGTCAGGTTCAAAATCTTCTCACAAAGAAAAAAGCACAAGCAAGGATAGTCCTAAAAGTTTTGGGGACCACGGCAGCAGCAATAACCTTGATCCCATTAGCACATCTACACATGAGAATTCTCCAGTGGCTACTGTCCACTTAGTGGTTGATGCAGAAATTCCTGTTGCCCCACAAAATAATGACAACAGAATCTTGCAGAAAAGACCTTCGTTTGTGGCTTTACTCCACTCGTGTGATACTAGGTTGACCATTTGTACGCCTCCAACCATTGGCCACAGTGACTATGGACACCTCTCAGATAGGGTGGGGGAGCATTATCTGTGAAAAACGGTCCAAGGCACCTGGCAGAATCATGAGGCCCATTTGTACATCAGTGCCCTAGAGATGAGAGTGGTGCTTCTGGCATTGCAAGCATTCCAGGACTCTCTTCTGCTGGGAACTATTGCAATACAGACAGACAACATGTCAGTTGTATGGTACATAAACAAACAAGGAGGAACCAGATCTTACCCCCTTTGTCGAGAGGCCCTGAGAGTATGGCAGTGGGCAACTTCCTCCCAATGCTTTCTGATAGCAATGCATATCCCAGGGAAATTCAACGTGATAGCAGACAGACTCAGCAGAGCGATTCTGATGCCTCACGAGTGGCCCCTAAAACAGGAAGTAGCGGAAAAGAATTTCCGCAAATGGGGCCAGCCTTGCTGCAACCTTTTTGCGACATCCATGAATGCCAAATGCAGTAGCAACTTTGCCCTTATGCCCCCTCCGGAGAAGTCATCAGCGTATGCACTTGTATACGATTGGCCCTCGGGTCTCCTCTACACTTTTCCTCCCTTTCCATTAATACCCAAAATTCTTCAGAAAGCCAATTACTTGGGAAGAGACTTGATACTCATCGCCCCATACTGGCCTTATCAAATCAGGTTCTCCTTCCTTTGGCCTCATCTTCAGGAGGAGCCTTAGATTCTGGACTAGTTCTAGATCTTTTGACTCATGCATCAGGAACACTCCATCCTCCCCATCAGACCCTCAATTTGACAGCTTGGCTGCTCTGATTCTGACCGTAGCCAAATTTTCTAACCTTTCTTCATCAGTTAAGCACATCCTAATTTCTTCTGATAAGGCTGCTACAAGAAAGATATGTAGAAACAAATGGAAAAGATTTCAATTATGGGCTTCCATTCTCAAATTCCTAGCAAAATTATTCAATGAGTGTGCAGCTGTGGCTACAATTCGAGTTCAACTAGCAGCGATATCTAGTTTTCATACAGGTGAGTCTGGCCTCAACGTTATGTCTCATAGGCTATGCAAAGCATTTCTTAAAGGTACTTTATTACTTCATTCACCTATCAGAGACCCACCAGCATCATGGGACTTCAATTTCATCCTATCTCATTTAATTTTCCCCCTTTTGAGCCAGCATCATCTTGCGAGCTCAAGTTTTTGACATGGAAAACTATTCTCTTGATAGTAATTACCTCTGCTAGGAGGGTGACAGAGCTGCAAGCCTTGTCAGTAAAGCCCCCCTACTTGCTTTTCCACAGAGACAGGGTATCCTTACAAACAAACCATTCCTTCTTGCCAAAAGTATGTTCAGAGTCAAATTTGAATCAATCTATAGAGCTACCAGTCTTTTATCCAAATTATGGAAATATGGCAGAATACTTGTTACATCAGCTGGATGTGCAAAGACAATTACGTTTCTACTTGCACAGGACTAAGAACTTCAGAAAATCTGACCAGCTATTTATGTCCTTTTCAGATTCAAAGAAAGGTACTTCAGTCTGTAAAGTGACACTATCAAAATGGCTTTCAGATTGCATAACCTTCATTTATAAATCTCAAAACAGAGATCTTGAGTTAAAGCCCACTCTACAAGAGCCATAGCAACCTCTTCTGCCTTTCTAGCTAGACTATTAATTGATACCATTTGTGCTGCGACAATATGGGCAACACCACATACCTTTATCACACATTACAAAGTCGATTTCGCCTCCAAGAACAGGGCCTCGAAGTTATGTACTCACCATAATGTTCCATGTGTGTTGTCTAGCTTCTCCTTCATTCTTACATCCCACCCTCCTTCCCCCTGCCAGATATAATCCTGGAAGACTGAGGTGGTACAATTGGATATCATTATTCTCTGGTCTTTTCATTGCACTCTGAATTATTAAGCTGTCTTTATCTTTATTACTCTTATTATAGCTGCAAACAAGATCTGGGGAACTTTTCTAGTGCATGCTGGGATAGAGTTTAGCTACGAGCTAGTGGAAGACCTTGAGCTTGTGTATAAAGGCCGAGTCAGATCCAAGGATTGGATCTGAATACATCTTGGTAAGAATGAAGGCAAAGATTTACAACACACATGGAACATTATGGTGAGTACATAACTTCTTTTTCTTAAAATGTTTCATAATAATTTGGAACTTTTCTCCTGGGCCTCCTCTGAAAATGGACATCTGAAGTAGTTGACTTCATTTGATCATCAACCTGTGGGTTGCGGATCTGGATCGGATCCAAGACGGCAGCTTCACCAACATCTGATCCGAGCTCCAAGCTCCTTCCCTTACCCATAATACCCCTCCATCTCCTTCCTTCCCTCAGATCTCATTTAGCATGGTCTCAGAGCTCCAGGCGTGGTAGATGCTTTTTCAGATATTTTTAGGGTGATTGTGTTGCTGGTAACAACAGGTGTGTTCCCTTTCCTTTGCTTAACCTCCCCTTCGTTTTGTGTCATGTTTATCTTTTTTTCAAAAAAAAAAAAAAAGTAGGGCATAGTAGTTAGAGTAGGCCTCTTATCCCTTCCCCTTATTGCTTTCAGTGGATGGAAGTGTGTGTGTGTGTGTGTGTGTGTGTGTGTGTGTGTGTGTGTGTGTGTGTGTGTGTGTGTGTGTGTGTGTGTGTGTGTGCATGTGTGGTCGGGCAGGTTAGGACTTTGTGCCTTTTGCCTTTAACTTTGTTAAAAAATGGCAGATCAGCAGCCAAAGCTGGTTTTCAGGAAATGCACAGATTGTGGCCATATGTTATCTCCAGCTGATGGTCACACTCTGTGTGTGATGTGTTTGGGTGCCTCCTATCTAATGGTTAAGGTGTTTGCCTTACAAACACAAGGTGCAGGGTTTGAGTCTCACAAGGGATAATTGGCTAGGCTTAAAATGGCTCACAAGGGCAGTTAGCTTAGTACTAATCTATGAACCTATGATTGTGCAGGGTTTAACCCCAGGGTCCTGAAGGATCGCAGGGCAAAACTAATCCTTAAAGAACTTCTTCCTGCTACGGAGGTGGCTGCCTCCGGTTCTCTTATGGTCACGGCTGTGACTGCTTCTTCCTCAGCCACAATCTCTTCCCCTCCCTCCCTGGCTGGGACTCAAACTCCTGTTCATAGGTCTGTGGATAGGGAGCATAGGAAAGAGAAGGGAAAAGACAAAGATAAAGAAAAAGAGAGAGACAAGGGGAGGAAGAGATCCTTGGACCGGTCGGATCCTGTGGGTCCTCCTCTGAAGCAATAGTTAGTTACTAGACCAGTTTCTCCTCAACTCTGCTTGCCCAGATTCTCACTGGAGGAGCTTAGATCTTCTTCCAGCATTTCTGCACATCGACCCTCCCGGTTGGCATCGGTGGCCTCATCGCTTTCCACCAGAAGTTTGAATGAGGCATACATGGACAAAATGATGTGAAGATTTATTCTTACCCAGAGTTGGATGGGGGGGTGTCTTGCCAGCCCCTCTTGAGGAGGGAGCTCGCTTCCTTTTTGCCCCAATATCTCCTTCTTTGGTCTGAGCCCCGGTATTGAAGTTTATGGATCCAAGAGGTCACGGAGTCAGGGGGTCGGCACCGATGGTACTGAGTATCCCGACGCCACCCATTACCTTGAGCGAGTCGAATTTGACTAGTTCGGACCCGAACAGCTCTCGGAGCCGAAGCCTGGGCGTTGGATCTGAGGGGTTGGGCTTTTCTTTTTTGGCAACGTCTTTGTCAGGTCAGGGCCCTCTCCTCGGTATCTTGGCTCCGGCGGGCTTGTCTCTGATCCCCCCGTCAGATCCGGGGAGAGCAGCTTCCTTATTAGTTTCCCAGGAGGCTTGCTCTCCCTCGGCTTTCGATGTGGTGGAAAGGGTTCTCTCCAGCAGATTGAGGCCCCTGACCATCTCCTCGGACTCTGCCCTGACTCCTTCACCTCTGGGTGCATCTTCAGCCATTTTGCCCATGCAGGGAAAGCTCATGCTCGATGTGCCCCAGACTGTTCCCCTCAAGGAACCACAGGTAGTTTGCGAGCCTTTTCTGGAGAGCCCCACCAAAAAGGTTCCTCACAAACGAACATGCAAAAAGAGGCACTTGGACTCCTCTCCAGAGTCTCTCACTGAGAACACTGATTTGGAGGAAGGGAGAGGTTCCTCCAGATTACCCCCTGACAATGTCTCCTTTGGAGACATCATGGAACTCCTGCGGCAGTGGGGGGGTTGGTCTGCCCCCAAACCTTCCTTGGATGAGTTGGTGTTTCTGGAGGCCTTCGGCATGAGTCTGTCTACCTCCTGGGTGCCTCCCCACGGATCCCTTGGTGGATCTTATTACCACCTGGGCATGGAATGAACCGGATACCATGGAGTTAATCCTGAAGCATCCCAACATGATTTTGAGTCCACCTGCAGGCAGACCCAGTTGGAACACAGGGTGCCCAGTGGACGACATGGTGGTAGTGGCCACCACTAAGAAAGAACTAGCCCAGGAAAGTTCTACGGTCCATCCCCCCGACCGAAAGTCCAGGACAATGGATCATCTAGGAAAGTTGACATATGCTTCAGCCACATTTTCTATAAGGGAATTGAATTATTTAGCCCACATCACTCGACTGCAGCACGACCTAGTCAAGGAGCAGAGTCGCCCCAGGAGTCCATGTCACCAGAGGATAAATGCATATTCTCCATGCGAATGGCTGCTCTTAAAGTGGTTTCTAACACATCCATGTGTCTTCTTTCGCATGCCACTGAAGGAGCAGGATGGGTGGCTGGGTCTGGCATTGCCATGAGGCGACATAACTGGCTCAGGCTATATCAGTTCACAGAACCCTTTAAGGTCTCTTTTGCGAATGCCCCTTATGATGGTTCTTCCTTGTTTGGGAAGACGGTTTGCAACACGTTGGTCTAGAGTGAAAAGGACAGGAAGACATTGTCTGCCATTGGGATCTGTTTCTCTAACCCCCAAAGATCCTTTTCCAGGAATCAGCAGCAGCAAAAGAAGATGTGGTTCCGGAAGTCACAATATTCCTGGGGCACTCAAGACTTATCTTCCCCCAGAGGCAGAGAGGGACCAGACAGATGCTGGCCCAGAGGCGGGGGGGGGGTCCAAGAAATTTCGGGTCTCAAAAACTGTTCTCGGACAGGCCTGTGCAGCAGCCCTGGGGGGTTGCCAGACTGCTCTGTTCTGGAGGCAGTCGGGGGTCACCTTTCGCTGCACCTAATGGCATGGGAGTCTGTGTCAACAGACCACTGGGTGCTTCAAATCATATCCAGAGGTTATACCATCCCCTTTATGGTTCTTCCCATTCCTCCAAAACACCTCCCAGAAGTTCCACATGCGCAAAAGGAGGCAGCAGTGCTCGAAATAGAAAAGCTGCTAAGGAAACAAGTCGTCCAGCCCATCCTTTGAGATCAGTCTGGATCAGGCATCTATTTCAGGTTCTTTTTGGTGCCAAAAAAGACGAGGGACCTAAAGCCTATTCTGGACCTTTCCACCCTAAACCTGTCAGTTGCCAAAGAGAAGTTATGGATGGTCATTTTACAATCCATCCTACCCTTCCTGCAGGCGAACAACTGTATGTGCTCAATAGATCTCCAGGATGCGTACCACCATATAAAGATGCACAGATGCTCCCGGAGGTTCCTCCACTTTGAGCTAGGGGCCAATCACTATCAATTTCAAGGCCTACCCCATGGTCTCACCACAGCCCCCAGGGTGTTCACCAAGGTGATGGCAGTAGTAGCGGCTCACCTGAGGCTTCAGGTGATACAGGTCTACCCGTACCTGGACGATTGGCTCCTTGCTGCTCCCACCCGGTGTCTACTTTGTCAGGCCAGAGACTATTTCCTGAAACTCTCAGACTTCCTGGGAATTACAATCAGCAGATCCAAGTCTTCTCTAAACCCAGTTCAGGTCTTAGACTACATTGGAGCGAGGATAGATATGTTGCAAACCAAGGTTTTTTTTAACTCCAAAGAGAGTTGGAAACCTATGACTCCATGTGTTTGTGATCTTTCAGTCTCATCTAAATACTTCTGAGGTGGTTGTACGAGCCCTAGGTTCCATGGCAGCCACCATTACTCTTCTCTCCTGTGCACTCCTGCATATGTGAGTACTACAGTGGACACTAGCAGTCCAATGGTCATTATTAGATCTACTGTTGATGCATCCAAATCACATAAGCGACACTTGCAGGAAGTCCCTCCTCTGGTGGATACACTCCTCGGAACTAGTCGAGGGAAGAACATTTATTGCAGCCTCTCCCCAAGCCATGGTGACCATGGATACCTCCCAAATGGGGGGGCATTGCTCAGGCAGGACAGTCCAAGGCACGTGGTCCCTGAATGAGACCAAATTGCATATCAATGTTCTAGAGATGAGGGAGTTCTTGTTAGGGTTGCAGGCCCTTCATGCCTTTCTCCCTCTGGAAAATATTGCAATTTAGACAGACAACATGTTAGTGGTCTGGTGGATCAACAAGCAGGGAGGAACCAGATCTTACCCCCTTTGTCATGAGGCCATGAGAGTGTGGGAATGGGTGATCTCTACCAGCCATTTTCTGGTAGCAACGCACATTCCGGGTCAATCCAACATTCTGGCGGACAAACTGAGCAGGACTATCCTTATGCTTTACGAGTGGTTTCTGAATCCTTTTGTAGCGGAGCAGATCTTCCTCAAGTGGGGTCGGCTTTGCTGCAATCTCTTCACATCTCCTTCCCATGCGAAGTGCAGCAAGTTCTTCTCTCTGATCCCCCCACAGGGGGAATCCCCCAGGGATGCTCTGGTCCATGCTTGGCCTCCCGGTCGTCTCTATGCTTACCCCCCATTACCTCTCATGACAAAATTCCTCCAGAAGGCTCACAGGTTGGGGAGTAAAGTAATTCTCATTGCCCCATTCTGACCTCACCAAGTCTGTTTTCCCTTCCTTTGGTCTCATCTAATAGTTCCTCCATGGATCTTGGATCCGATACCGGATCTCATCTTGCACCCATGGAGGGTCCCTCATCCAGACTTGGCCAGTCTGAAGCTCACTGCTTGGCTGCTCCATTTCCCCTAATTGCTAGGGCTCCTGGTCTATCCTCTCCGATCAAGACTATTCTGGTGACAGCTCATAAATTGTCCACCAGAAAACTATACTGTAGCAAATGGATGCATTTCTCTATCTGGGCTTCTCAAAGGGATTTGGATCCTTTCACAGCTCCTGTCCCAGCAGTCCTTGAGTTCTTGGCATACATTTTCCAGCAGGGCGCTAGCTCTTCCACAGTAAAAGTTCAACTGGCTGCCATTTCCAATTTCCATATAGGTGAGAACATGGCCTCATTAGCTACCTCCAGACTTTGCATAACCTTTATTAAGGGTACCTTTTTTTAAGACCACCAGTTAAAGATCCTACTCCTCCTTGGGATCTTATCCTAGTCTTACAAGCTCTGGTTGCTCCACCTTTTAAGCCGGTTGCTTCTGTGGCTCTAATTTTTTTTATCTTGGAAGACAGCCTTCTTAGTGGCTATTACCTCAACTAGGAGAGTGTCAGAACTCCAGGCCCTATCTGTCAAACCTCCATATATGATTTTCCATAAAGACAGGGTTTTACTTTGTACTAATCCTTCTTTTCTTCCAAAAGTGGCCTCTGAAAAAATATCAATCAAATGATCAATTTACCTGTTTTCTTTCCAAATTTTCAGAATAAGGGTGAATATAACTTGCATTTATTAGATGTACATAGACAGCTACGTTTCTACTTACACAGGACTAAGGCCTTTTGCAAGTCTGACCAGTTGTTTGTGTCTTTTTCTACACCTTTTTTGGGCAAACTGGTTTCTAAGGTAACCATTGCCAGATGGATTTCTCTTTGCATCCTTCAGGTTTACAAAGACAGAGGCTTGTCTCTTTTGGGTAGGATTAATGCCCATTCTACCAGGTCCATGGCTATGTCAGTGGACTTTTGGTCTAGGGTGTCTCTGGATGATATTTGTTTGCTAGCTACTTGGTCCTCATCTCACACTTTCATTTTCCATTATAAGTTGGACATGATATCTAGGGGGAGAGCATCCTTTGGCTCCGTGGTGCTCTGAAATATCCTTCCATGAGGGCCACCCAAGAGTTTGGTAGCTGGGGACTCTGTCCCACAGGTCGATGATCAAATGAAGGCAACTACTTCAGATAAAGAAGTTATGTACTCACCATAACGTTCCATCTGAATAGTTGGACTTCATTTGTCATCAACCCTCCCTCCTTCCCCCTGACCTTCTCATTATGTTATTACTTTGGTAGGCAGGAGAATGCACCTATGCAGCTCTTCTGTTCTTCATTGTTAGTAAGGTATATCGGGTCAGGTTTTTTATGTGTATGGTATAGCAAACTCAATCTGAGGGAAGGAAGGAAATGGAGGAGTATTATGGGTAAGGAGAGGAGCTTGGATCAGATGCTGGTGAAGCCGGCATCTCGGATCCGATCCGGATCCGAAACCTACAGGTTGATGACAAATGAAGTCCAACTTCTCAGATGGAACATTATGGTGAGTACATAATTTCCTTTTCTATGCAGTCGGACTTTCCCCAGTAATTAAACTTCAATAAATAAATAAATATTATTTTGTTCTGGATAAAACCAGAAAAGGTCAGCTCAGTGTTGTGGAACATCTTGAGACAGTTTCAAGCCTTTCTCAAGATATAAAATTAATGAAGATAAAACAAAAGCTATAGCTGTGAACTATGTACCCACACATGTACAGTATTTGTCCAGCAATACTCATATTTTGGGAACATGATAAAATGAAGTATTTAGGAGTATGAATAGAAAATAGGATTTTGTTATCTTAGCTAAGAATATGTGGGAAAAGACTAAACAAAAGTAATACAAAAACTGAGAAACTTGGAAGCTGTTACAAGCAGTGAAAATGTTTTAGTCACTTTAGTTTTATATACAGGTCAGCCATATTTTTATCAACCAAAGGAGGTGTGGACAATAATTAGTAGTTATTAAAGAGCTGAATTAATTTATCTGGGTGGGACAGATAGCAAGGGTCAAGTGGGATAAGTTTATCCTTCCGACAGAACAAGGTGGTTTAGGATTACCTGATTTGAAGGGATATTTTAGTGCTACACAGTTAAGGCACACATATATAATACAAGCAGAAAGCTATAATTCAAAGTGAAAAGGAGCGATGATGAAATGAGGGAAATTCAAGAAATAAGGCGAGAGTGGGATTTTGGATGCAGATCCTTAAGGAGAATAAGAACAGGTATACAGAATATTATAGTCATAAAGCAGCAGAAAGTATTCAAAGAACTGAGCCAACCCAAGAGTTGAGGAGGAGGATGACTGCAATTAGGGGTACAGGGAATAGGCAAGAGGGGGCTGGAATTTATTTTAGAAAACTGGCAAAAGAAACAAGGTATTGGGAGCAAACAACCAGGGAGGAAAAGGTAATAGAATGGGAAGAGGCCAAGAAGACATGTGCACTGCTGGCTAGAGACTGCCTTCCCTATAAAGGATTATATCAGAGTATAGGCAAAGAGAAAGGGATAGGGTAATCCCAAGTAAAAGACCTGCTCTGGTAGAGTTCTTAGTTGAATATAGAATAGAAGCTGCTGTTTAAAAAGGGATAATTAGCAGGGCAATTAAAACTTTTGACAATAACTATAGATCTGATGTCATTTTCATTCATTCCCCAAGGAATGGGTATCAGATCTAACCTCGGATCCAACTCATCACTTTTCTTCCAGACTCTTGGATCTGACTCTCAAGCTCCTCCCCTTACCCATAATGTCCCTTACTGCCGTATCACCTCAGATCTCATTTGACGCTGTAAAGGTTCAGACTTGGATCGAGCTCTGTTGAGCTATGGGTTGTAAAAAATAGAATTTGTATTTTTTTCTAATATATATATATATATATATATATATATATATATATATGTATGTATATATATTTTTTCCATTTTCTATGCCCTTTCCTATTGTTATTGTTTTCTGCTTTTATTTATACCATATACCATTTTTTGGGTATTTCTTTGTTACCATTGTTGGTAACCCTTTCTCTCTTTTTCATACACACTTTCTAGAGGTAGTTTCTTAATTACCATTGTTGGTAATTTTCGTAATTTTCATTTTTTTTCTTTATATCTAAAAAAATTCTTCCTGTCTTTCACCTAACATGGCTGAAAAGCCAACTGGGTTTAAGAAATGCACTTACTTTGGGCATAAAATACCCAATTCTGATGCCCACAGGGAATGCGTTTACTCTTTATGCCTAAGCCATCTAGATTCCCCCTGTTAAATATGTGCAGGATTCCATGCCAGGGCTATTATTAATAGGCACAATGAGTTGGTTCTAAAGGACCTTCTTCCTGCTTTGGCTCCTTCCTCTGCTTCTGTTTCCTTATTAGGGGCTCAAACCACCTCCAAAAAGCTGAAATCTTCTTTGGAGCCCAGGGAACGCAGGAAACACTCTCCTGCTCGGTCCCCAAAATCTAGTCCAATATCAAAGCCACCTGCTAAGCTTCTAAAATGCTAGGATCTGACTTCTTTGGATCTGGCATTAACCACTTGAAAGTCACCTCTGCCCTGGAGCCCTCAGTTTTCTCCAGAGCTGATTTCTCCACTGCTCTTATCCCCCTTTTTACAGGAAACACCCAGGAGACTGTGTCATTCTCCTTCCATGTCATTATCTATCAGGTCCTCAATGAAGTCTGTCCAAAGCAGATGTGAATAGGATAATGAGGAAGTTTATCAGAGCTGAGATCCAGATAGGGTCCTACTGGCACTGTTTCCCATCGGACCCATGAGCCTTCAACCTGTTTACCATCCCATTGTTTCTCCTTCTCTGCTCTGACCAGTGATTTTAGAGCCGTCAGATTGAAAGCCTGGAGATTTGAAGTATCGGATCCAAACATAGCTTCTTCTTCAACTCCGACTGTATCCCTGACTTGTTTGATGCTGAATCCCCTTGAGCAGGATGAATCTTGGAGCAGAAATGTTGGTGCTGGATCCAGGTGGAAGCCTTTGGCTCCAAGAGTTTTAGAGCCGTTGCTTCCCTTTTGAGTCTCAGCACTGGACAGTTCAGGTCTAACTTCTCCCTTGGAGCAAAGATCCGGGCAGTGTCGGAGCTTGACAACACTGGGAGTTATGGTTCTGGTGAGGTTGGTTACAGCTTCTTCTTGCCCCTCCACCTTTGAGGTGATCAAGAGGGTGTTATGACATCTGAAACACTTTTGGCTCTTACTTCTTCAGATCCTAACCCCATTCCCATTTCAGAACTAGCTTCGGAGCCTCATCTACATATTCCACAGGGACAACCAGCCCATAGCTTTCAGGCAGTTCCAGTTCAGGAACTTCCTGTTTCTCTTGACACCTCTCCAGATCATCCCACCTTCAGAGGTTCCCCAGAAGAGGTTGCGTAAGAGGAGACAGATTCCCCCCAGGAATCTCTGACTGAAGACACAGATTTTGATGAGGAGGAAGAGTCCTTCAGGTCACCAACAGCAAACATCTCCTTCAGAGGGATTTTTGAGATCCTTCACCAAAAAGGTGGTTGGTCCTTTGAGCCCCCTTGCCAGGAGGAATCAGTGTTCCTAGAAGTCCTCCAGTCCAGACCATCTGCATTTTGGGTGACCCCCCAGCAGATGGCCTCATAGACCTTGTCTCTCACCGGGCTTGGAAGGAACTGGTTACTGTAGAACTAATCCACCATAATCCGGACAAGATCCTAGCTCTGCCCAAAGGCAGGCTTTTTTGTAGTTAAAGGAATCCCTGTAGAGGCCGTAGTTGTTACTGCAGATGCTAAAAAGGAGCTGACTGAACAGAGCTCCACTGGCCATCCACCTAATAGAGTCCAAGGCGTTAGACAGATTTGGAAAGTGCATGTATGCTTCAGTGACCTTTGCCTTATGGTCACTTAATTATTTGGCACACTTTACTAGATTACAGAGGGACTTGATTAAGGAATGCTCTAAGTCTACTCCTGAGTCCATTTCAGCAGAGGAAAGGAAGGTTTTTTTTCCACACAACTGGCCATCCTTCAATCTATATCTATTGCATCCATGAGGTTAATCTCTCATGCAGCTGAAGGTTCCTCATGGGCTGCAAGTCCAAGCATAGACATCAGGAGACATGTTTGGATGCACTTGTGTGATTTTGTGGAGCCCTATAAGTCTTCTATTTTCAACGCTCCTTTTGATGGATCTTCCTTGCTTGGGCCCACTGTTAAAGGCATACGATGGAAAGACCTTATCTGCTGTTGGAATTTGTTTTTGTACCCCACTAAGGTCCTTTTCTAGTAATCATTGCAGCAGGAAAAAGATGTAGTTCTGAAAATCTCAAGGTCCTTTTCAGGACTTATGAGGAGCAATTTCTTCCAGAGCAGAGGGGGAAATTCCAACAGAAGGTGCTGCCTTCCCAGCAAAGGGGGTCTTTTTTGGACAGGCTCTTTCAGTGCTCCTGAAGGTTGCCAACTGTTTTTTTCTGGAGGCAATTTTGCACTTGTCTTTGCACCCAGACACCTAGGCAGCCAGCACAAAATATTCTTGGGTGCAAAGGATCATATCCAGTGGATATTTTATTTCCTTTTTGCAAACTCCCCCAGTCAAACAGAAACATCTCCCAGATGTTCCACTCAATCAGCATGAGTTAGCAGCTCTAGAAGTTCAAAAGCTGCTAGACAAGAGAACCATCCAAGAGGTCACACCAAACCAAAGAGGATCCATAGTTTACTCAAGGTTCTTTTTAGTGCCAAACAAAACAGGGGACCAGAGACCAATTTTGGATCTCTGTCATCTGAACCAGTGTGTAAAGATCTCCATGTTCTGGAGGGTCACGGTTCAGTCCATACTGCCTGTTCTGCAGAAGAATGACTGGATGTGCTCCCTAGACCTCCAAGATGAGTACTATCACATCAAGACAAGCAGACATTCTCAGAGGTGTTTGTGCTTTTGGCTAAGGTGCCAATCATTACCAGTTCAGAGCCCTGACCTTTGTTCTCCCCACAGCCGCCATGGTGTTCAGCAAGTGTATGTCAGTGGTAGCAGCTCATCTCAGACTGCTCAGATTCAGAGTGTTTCCTTATTTGGACGACTGGCTTCTCACTGCTCCAGTCAGGCATCTCCTTGAAAAAGCCAGGGATTGCTTACACCATCTGTGTCAGTTCCTGGGGATCACAGTCACTCTCCCCAAGTTCCATCTTCATCCAGATCAAGTCTTTCAGTTCATAGAAGCTCACCTGGACACAGGCAGCCAGTCGGCATTTCTGGCACAAAACAGAGTTCATACCATGAGATTGCATGTCAGTCAGATTCTATCCCATACTCCAGCAAACTTAGTGCTTCAAGCCTTAGGTTCTATGACTGCAGCAATTACCCTGCTACAAAATGCTCACCTTTACATGTGAATTCTCCAGTGGACTATGGCAGTGCAGTGGTCAATTCTTCGGCAACCTTTGAGACATCCTATAAAACTTTCTTGGGTTTGCAAGGATTCTTTACTTTGGTGGATCCAGTTAAACAAGGTTTGTCTGGGACTCCCCTTTATCTTTCCTCCTCTGAAGGCCAAGTTGACCACAGATGCCCCCCAGCTGGGGTGGGGGCCGGGAGGATTTCTCGGGATGGACTGTTCAAGGCACATGGTTCCCAGAAGAGACCACTTTGCATATAAATGTCTTAGAGATGATGACAGCGATGCTTTTAGCATTGTAGGCCTTTCAGAACTCTCTTTCTCTAGGGACAGTAGTATGGTATATCAACAAATGGGAGAACCAAGTCCTATGCCAAGAAGCAATGAGAGTCTGGCAGTGGGTGATCTCCTCCAACAGCTTTGTGGTAGCAATGCACATACTGGGGAAATCCAACGTTCTAGCTGACAAGCTCAGCAGAACTATTCTTATGCCTCATGAGTGGTCTCTCAACCATATAGTGGTGGAAAAGATCTTTTACCAATGGGGCCAACCTTGCTGTGACCTCTTTGCCTCACCCTCAACAAGTGCAGCAGGTTTTTCACCCTAATTCCTCCTCGGGGGAGTCACCGAGAGATGTTGACGTTTGGCACTCCAGTCTCATATACACCTACCCTCCTCTACCTCTAATCCCCAAATGTCTTCAGAAAGCACTTTGGTTGAAGAATCCTCATTGCCCCCTTTCGGCCTCAGCAACTTTGGATCTGAAGTAGTTTACTTCATTTAGTCTTCAACCTGTAGGATACTGGATCCGTATCGGATTCGAGCCGGCAACTTTACTAGCATCTACTCCAAGCTCCTCCCCTTACCCATAATACACCTCCACTACCTTCCAACCCCCAGATCTTGTTTGCTGCAGATAGCTAAAGCATCGTGATCTCCAGAGCTTCAGGTTGTAAGTGGGTGAAAAACTTTAAAAAAATCTCTTTTTTCTCTCTAAACTTTAAGTAGTGATAGTGTAGGTTCCCCTTTCTCCTCCCCTCGCTTGGTGCATTGAGTTTTCTAGTTTTAGAGTTGTTAGCTTAGTTTAGAGTAGTTGTGTGTGTATTTGCTTCCCCTCCCCCCCTCAGTGTGTTCTGTGTGTGAGAGTGGCATGTGTGTGATTTCATTGAGAAAGATATAATATTTTTTTCAGTTATTCTTTCTTCTGATGCCATGGCTAATAAGCCGATATTTAAAAGATGCACCGAGTGTGGCCATAAGTTATCCTCTGCGGATGGCCATACTCTGTGTGTTATGTGCTTGGGTGTGACCCATCTTAGCACAGACTGCACTATATGTGGGGGGTTTAACCCACGTGCCATCAAAGACAGGAAGGCTAAGTTGGCCCTGAAAGTCCTTCTTCCCCCTTCTGAGACAGTTGCCTCATCTTCGGCTTTGGTCACAGCAGCTGCTGTGGACGGCTCTCCTTCTTCTCTTCCCCTGGCTTCTCCTCCCTTCCAGGCTAGGACTCAACCTCCTGTACAAAAGCCTGTGGAAGCAGAGTGGAAAAGGGGCAGAGAGAAGGATTGAAAGTTAAAGTCAAGGGAAAAATGTAAGAGGTGTCCAGACCTCCCTTTATCTGTCAAGACTAGGATCCGTGACCCCCCCCCCTCAGCTCTGATCTCCGAGGTTTTCCTCGGAGCCGGAGGAGACATGCTTAGCATCTAGGGACTCGGTACCCCGACGCGCAAGGTTGGAGTCCGTGGCCTTGTCAAGGTCCACCTGGTCTTTATCTGAAGTTGATATGGATAAATGATGAGTAGGTTCATTTGTACTCAGATCCAGATGGAGGTCTTGCCAGCCTCCTCTCGCTCAGGAGGGGGGAGCTCTCTTCCTTTTTTCCAACCGATATCTCCTTTTTCCATCCGTCCATCGGGTACAGAGTATTCGAATCCGAGGATGGCTTTGGTCAGGGGTTTGGCTCCAATGGTACCTGCTTCCTCAATGCCAACAGCTGCCTGGAGCATGTTGGATCTGACCAGCTCGGATCCGAGCCGCTCTCGGAGCTGGAGCTTGGGTGCCAGATCCGAGGGAGTGGAACATTTTTCATTGGCTCCGCCTTTGTCGGGCCACGTTCTCTCCCTCGGAGGTCCACTTCGGGCCTGGCTCCGATTCTTTCATCGTACCCGGGGAGTCTGGCCTTCTTATTGGTTTCTCAGGAGATTTGCTCTCCAGTGGCGTTCGAAGTGGTAGAAAGGGTTCTGTCTGCTGGATCGAGACCCCTGAATATCCCCCTCGAACTCCGCCCAGACCCCCCTCAGCTCTTTCTATGATCCTCATCATTTTACCAGAGGGATAGCCCATGTTCGAGGAGCCCCAGACAGTTCCCCCTGATGAACAAGTGGCTTGCGAGTTCCCCATGGAGAGCCCCACCGGAGAGTTGCCTTGCAAGCATAAGTGCAAGAGGAGGCACTTGGACTCCCCCGAGTCCCTCACCGAAGATACGGACTTGGATGATGGAGAAGGTCACCCTAGGTCACCTCCCAAGAATGTCTCCTTTGGAGACATCATGGAAATCCTTTGCCAATGGGGAGGTTGGTCTGACCCCAAACCTTCTTCTGACGAGTCCATGTTCCTGGAGGCTTTCGGCACGGGCCCATCTACTTCTTGGGTGTTCCCCTCCCGTGGATCATTTAGTGGACCTGGTCACCTCACGGGCATGGAAGGAGCCGGACACCATGGAACCAATTCCAAAAAGGCCTGACAAGATTTTGAGTCCTTCCTCGAATAGGTCAGCATGGAACAAGGGCTCACCCGTAGACACTATGGTGGTAGCAGCAGCCAGAAAGAAGGAACTTGCCGAGGAGAGTTCCTTGGTTCATCCTCCTGACTGAGAGTTTCTGATGATGGACCACCTAGGGAAGCTGGTTTACGCTTCAGCTACCTTTTCTATTAGAGCTCTGAACTACCTGGCCCATGTCACTAGACTCCATCGCGACCTGGTAAAGGAGCTGGAGGAGTCTCCCCCTAAGTCCATGTCAAAGGAGGACAGGGTCTCGTTCTCCATGAGGATGGCCACTTTGAAAGCAGTCTCCATCATGCCCATGCAGCTCCTTTCACATGCTACTGAAGGAACGGCTAGGGCGGCTGGGTCCGACGTGTCCATGATGCGCAACGCTTGGCTCAGATTATGTCAATTTTCGGAACCTTTCAAGGCATCCTTTGCCAATGCCCCTTATGACGCCTCTACTCTTTTTGGTAAGACCGTCAAAGAGATGTTAGTCCAGAGTGAGAAGGACAGGAAGACACTGTCTGCCGTTGGGATCCGCTTCTCAAACCCTCAAAGGTCTTTTTCCCATAACCAGAGAGGGCAAAAGAAGATGCAGTTCCAGAAGTCACAGTATTCCCGGGACACTCCAGGGCTCTTCTTCCCTTAGAGGCAGAGGGGGACAGAATGGATGCCATCCCAGAGGCAGAGGGGGTCCGAGGAATTTTTGGTCCCGAGAACCTTTGCTGGATGCTTCAAATCATATCCAGAGGATACTCTATCCCCTTTATGGGTCCCCCCAAATCTCCCAAACACCTTCCAGACGTACCACCCATGCAAAGGGAGGCAGTAGCACAGGAAATTTCCAAGCTGCTAGAAAAACGAGTCATCGAAACTGTCCCTCCAGATCAGTCTATTTTTGGTGCCAAAAAAATGGGGGACTTAAGGCCCATTCTGGACCTTTCTACCCTAAGCCTGTCAGTTACCAAAGAGTAGTTCCGGATGGTCACACTACAGTCCATCATGCCGTACCTGCAAGAGAGTGACTGGATGTGCTCGTTAGACCTCCAGGATGCTTACTTTCAAACAAAAATGCACAGAAGCTCCAGGAGGTTCCTCCGCTTCTGGCTAGGAGTCAATCATTACCAATTTCAAGCCCTACCCTTTGGTCTCACCACAGCCCCCAGGGTGTTCACCAAAGTGACGGTGGTGTTAGTGGCTCAACTGAGGCTTCAGGGAATTCAGGTCTATCTGTACCTGGACGATTGGCTCCTCACTGCTCCCACCAGGCGTCTACTCTCTCAAACCAGGGATTATTTCTTGATCCTTGCCCTGCACTTGGGGATCACCATCAACGCATCCAAATCACTCCCAGATCCTGTACAGGTGATAGAATACACTGGCGCAAGGATAGATACTTTACAGTGCAAAATCTTCCTTACCTCGGAGAGAATACAAAACCTGAGGATGCATATCTCTCTGATCTACCATTCTCATCTCCGAATGATGGAATCGGTGTTGAGGGCCTTAGGCTCAATGGCGGTGACCATAACGCTTCTCCCGTGTGCCTGGTTACACATGAGAATTCTACAGTGGACTCTGGCTGTTCAGTGGTCCCTGTTGGAACTTACATTGACATATCCAATTCAACTCAGTCGAGTCTGTCGGTCGTCCCTCATATGGTGGGATATGTTCTCCGGACATTTTGGAGGGATGACCCTTTGTTCCAGCCCCGGCCCAAGCCACAGTGACCACAGATGCCTCCCAACTTGGGTGGGAGGGCATTGTTCGGGCAGGACAGTCCAAGGCCTGTGGTCCCCTGTAGAGACCAGCTTGCACATAAATGTCCTAGAGATGAGGGCGGTCCTTCTAGTGCTGCAAGCCCTTCATGCCTTTCTTCCTCTGGGAACGATTGCAGTTCAGTCAGACAACATGTCAGTGGTCTGGTATATCAACAAACAGAGAGGGACCAGATCTTACCCCCTTTGTCGCAAGGCCATGAGAGTGTGGGAATGGGCGATCTCCACCGGTCGCTTTCTCATCACAATGCACATTCCAGGACGGTCCAACATCCTAGTGGACAGGCTAAGTCGGACTATTCTGATGCCATACGAGTGGTCTTTGAATCTTTCAGTAGCGGAACAGATCTTCAGCGTGTGGGGTCAACCTTGCTGCAATCTCTTCACATCTCCTTCCAATGCAAAGTGCAGTGAGTTTTTTGCTCTGAACCCCCTGCCGGGGGAGTCCCCCAGAGATACTCTAATACATGCTTGGCCTCTCAGTCTTCTGTATGCTTACCCTCCCGTACCTCTTATTCCGAGGTTTCTACAGAAAGCTCGTCGACTGGGGAGCAAAGTGATCCTCATTGCCCCGTTTTGGCCTTGCCAGGTATGGTTTCCCTTCCTTTGGTCTCACCTTCTGGCTCTGCCTTGGATCTTGGATCCCATTCAGGATTTGATTTCACACCCTTCGGTGGTTCCTCATCTGAATCTGGACAGTTTGAAGCTCACAGCTTGGCTGCTCCAGTTCCTGTGATTGTCAGGACTCCTGGATTATCCTCCTTGGTTAGGTCTATTTTGGTGGCTGCTCATAAGTCTTCGACTAGGAAGGTTTATTGCAGCAAGTGGAAATGTTTTTCCCTTTGGGTCTCTCAAAGGAGTTTAGACCCATTCACGGCTCCTATTTCCACCATTTTTTATTTTCTATCTGATATTTTTCAACACAGAGCTATTTCTTCTACTGTCAAGGTCCAGTTGGCTGCCATTTCTCATTTTCATATGGGTGAGAATTCTGCCTCTCTAGCCTCCTTCAGACTTTTAAAGCCTTTATTAAAGGCACCTTTTTGTTAGGCCCCCCCCCCCGTCAGGGATCCTGTTCCCCCATGGGACCTTACTATGGTTCTTCAAGCTTTGGTCACTCTGCCTTTCGAACCTGCTGCCTCAGCAGATCTGAAATATTTATCTTGGAAAACAGCTTTTCTGGTGGCTATTACCTCTGCCAAAAGGGTTTCAGAACTACAGGCCTTGTCCATCAAAGTTCCTTATATGATCTTTCACAAAGATAGGGTTTCCCTTCGGACCTATCCATCCTTTCTTCCTAAGGTGGCATCACCAGTCAATATCAATCAGACCATCAATTTGCCTGTGTTCTTTCCTAATTTTACTAACAAGATGGAATACAAACTCCACCTGCTGGATGTTCATAGATAGTTACGATTCTCTTTACACATGATAAAAAATTTCTGTTAATCTGATCAATTGTTTGTATCCTTCTATAAACCTTTTTTGGGGAAACCTGTCTCCAAGGTCACTATTGCTAGATGGATTTCTTCATGCATCCTTCAGGTCTATAAGGACAGAGGCATGTCTCCTCCGGGTCAGGTGAGATCTCATTCCACTAGGTCGATGGCTATGTCTGCGGCATTTATTCTGCAGCTACTTGGTCCTTATCTCATACATTTATTTCTCATTACAAATTGGATTTGACTTCCAGAAGGAGAGCATCCTTTGGTTCCACGGTGCACCGGAATAGCCTTCCATGAGGGTCTCCCAGGAGTTTAGTAGCTGGGGACTCTGTCCCACAGGTTGAAGACCAAATGAAGTAAACTACTTCAGATAAAGAAGTTATGTACTCACCATAGCGTTCCATCTGAGTAGTTCTACTTCATTTGTCTTCAACCGTCCCTCCCTCCTTCCCCGGACCTTGGCATATGAACAGCCTACGGGCTGCAGTTATAGGCCACAAGTATTTTTTCAGGTCGGGTTATCAGTACAAGGTTCAGCACACTCGACCTGGGGGTTGGAAGGTAGTGGAGGTGTATTATGGGTAAGGGGAGGAGCTTGGAGCAGATGCTAGTAAAGTTGCCGGTTCAGATCCAATACGGATCTGGTATCCCACAGTTTGAAGACAAATGAAGTAGAACTACTCAGATGGAATGTTATGGTGAGTTCATAACTTCTTTTTCCCTTCCTGTGGTCTCACCTTCTATGTCCTACTTGAATCTGGTATCCCATCCCCCAGTGATGGCTCACCCGGACATTTCAAGACTGAAGGTGACTGCATGGTTTCTCCAGTTCTGATGATGGCTTTCTTCCCCAGTTCATCAAATTTTAATATCCTCCCAGAAACCTGTAACCAGGAAGATATACTGGACTAAATGGAAAAGATTTTCCTACTGGACACAGCAGAGACAATTAGACCCCTTTATTGCTCCCATTCCTGGTGTTTTGGATTTTTTGGCCTCAGTTTTTCAAGGAGGTGCTAGTTTTTCTACCATAAAAGTTCAGCTAGCAGCAATCTCTAATTATCACACTGGAGATAATGCTTCCCTTCTAGCTTCATCCAAACTATGTAAAACATTCTTTAAAGTCACCTTTTTGCTTAGGCCTCCAGCTGAAGATCATAGTCCCCCTTGGGATCTCACACTCATGTTGCAAAGGTTGGTTCGACCCCCCCCCCTTGAGCTTTCAGCCAAGTTTTGACCTCAGATTTCTTTCTTGGAAGACAATCTTCCTTGTGGCTATTACTTCTGCTAGGCGAGTTTCTGAACTCCAAGCACTTTGGTCAAAACCACCTTATCTGATTTTTCATAAAGATAGTTACTTCACCAAAGTCATCAATTTGCCAGTCTTCTTTCCAAATGTTTCCAGAAAAAGGAGAATGGATGCTTCACATTTTGAATGTACACAGGCAACTTCATTTCTATCATCATAGAACAAAGTATTTTTAGAAAAACTGACCCACTCTTTGTTTCCTTGGCCACTTACAAATTGCGAAAACAATATCTAAAGTCACCTTAGCAAAATGGATATCAGACTTCATTTCTTATGTTTACTCTTTGAGAGGTTTACCTCCGACAAGATGTACAAAAGCTCACTCTACTAGATGTATGGCCACATCATCTGTTTTCTGGTCCAGATCCAGAGCTTCCACTGATGAAATTTGTGCTGCAGCCATTCGGTCCAATGCTCATACTTTTATTGCTCATTACAAGTTGGACATCATCATCTGAAACAGGGCTGCTTTTGTTTCTGCGGTGCTCCGGAACATCCTTCTATGAAGGCCACATAGGGTTATAGTAGCCGGGGACTCTGTACCATTCATTGAGGAATGAATGAAAATGACAACATGAGGTATAAACGTTATATACTCACCATAACTATGCACCTGTGTTGTCTATTTTCATTCTTCCTCAACTTCCCACCTCCCTACCCCATCTCCTTTTCTTTGGGAGTGACCTGATAAAGATTTTTGGAACCACTGTTCCTCTTTGAACCCCTATGCTGTTCCTTTTCTTTTTGGATATCCACTGTTCCTCTTTGAACCCCTATGCTGCTCCTTTTCTTTTTGGATATCCATTTTACCTTCCATGATACCATCTGTAGTCTGGAGCACACCTGTTTGTGTTCACCTTGATTAGTTCCCTTCAAAAAAGTGGGGTGATTACCTTTGAAGCTTCTAGGCCTATTTAGAGTTTCCTGGTTGGTCACAATCTAGTTTGTTGAGAGCAGAGGTATGTTAAATGTAACTGGAGATCTGACATGCAGTATAAATCTAGTACAACAGCAGTAACAATTTAGGTATATAGACTCTAAACCAGTTATACTCAAACAATGACCCTTTCAGCCAAGAGTAGGATACCTGGAGAAGGTGTAACACATAAACAGAAGATCAAGTTAAATCTCAAGGTAAGAGATGAGTAAGCCCTCTAGAATAATAACCCAACCACTTAACTTAAAAATTTTGGGTGAAGATGAAGTATTAACAACGCCTTTGCCATCGAGGGAACATAGCACATAGGATTAAAAGAAAAGAATTAACTCACTCTCGCAATGTATATTTAGCCCCTAGCCTTCTTGGGTCCTCCTACATTAAACATTATACATCATACTTATAGTTAAAACAAAAAGGCTAAAACATCAGTATGGTAATCGCAACCTACTAATTAATTGTTTGAACATTAGACAGTCATGTATAAAGTTGATGACACTGCCATGAAGACAAACAAAGAAAAATGTACATACTAGTTAGATTTCATGTCAAATATGTCTAATCTTACACCTTTATGTCTAACAAACATACATTACATAAAACCCAAGAGAACATATCAACCAAAATCAACCAAGGTCCTTTGACTTAATACCAATAAACATCATCGCCTAAACATTAGGTTGAAAACATTCTAGGATGTGAGAGAAAACAATCAGATGTAATACGAGAAAGAAATAAAAGTCATGTTTAGTCCACGGTTTGGTTCAAGATCCTTCATTGGAATATGACCAGCTTGTTTCAACACTGAGATTTCCCCATGTTTGATCTTGGGCCTAGACTCATCCATCCTTCCATATGATTGTTCATTAGCTAGTGGTTGTTCAAATCTATTTGAGGTTGGTACTTCATGGATAAAGAGTCCCTGTATTGCTGTATGCTAAGATGCTTTATTAGAGGATATCTGGCTCTACTCCATTCTACAGTCTTTCCAGCTTATTTCTAATGTGGTAGAAGGAACCTCAGTGGCAGTGGGTTCAGACATAGCCATTAGGAGACACATCTCGATGCATTTGTGTGATTTTACTGAGCCTTTTAACTCTATGATGTTAAGTTGTCAATCTCGCCTTCATTCTTGCTGGATGGGTTCGGAGCCGATCCTCGGCTCCGACTCGGCACTTGCTAAGCTCGAGAGCTAATTTTACCAGCTCGAGGTAACCCTATATCCCATGATGCAAGGCGGAGACTACCCAGATCTCGTTTGCCGCTTCGCTAACGAGGTGCCTTCTTTTACCAGCTCCAGGTAAGTGAACAGATTTGAGACTTTTCATCTACCCCCCTTTAAATTTATATATATTTTTGTTTTTTTTAACCTTAACGACTTACTTTAACCCTATTCCCGTTAGTGTTCCCTTTTTTTCGAGTTATTTATTCCCTTTCCCTAGTTAGGCCTTAGGCCTTCCCCTCCTTAAATTTTTTCCTGTCAGGGATTGTTTGTGTATGACTGTGTGTTATCCCTGTTTATTTTAATTTGTTGGATTGGGTGTTTTTGTGTGTGTGTTACTGTATTGTGTTTCCTCGACACAATTATGTCGAAGGACACTAAGGTCTCAGGCTTCAAGAAGTGTGACTCGTGCTGTCAGAAGATGTCTCTGACAGACGGTCACACTTCTTGTGTTTATTGCCTGGGACCTTTGTACCTGCAGGACTCTTGTGCTATCTGTCATGCCTTCAGCCCAAGAGTCCTGCAGGAGCAAAGAAATAAGCTAATATTAAGGGTCTTATTAAAGCCCGAGAGCTCCCCGACTAAGTCGGCGCCGGGGAAGCCCTCGAAACCTGTTAAGCCTTCGGCTCAGAGTTCCAAGCCATTGGCTTCTGGTTCACCCTCATCAGGGTCGAGATCGGAGCCGATCCTTCCACCTTACCAGTCTCAGTATCGGCTCCATCCGGCGCCGATACTGCCCAATCCAGACATTCAGTGTCGGCTCCGGCTGGAGCCGATGTATCTTCGGCTCCGTTGGCTCCATCGATCTCAAAAAAGAGATCTCGATCCCCTTCAGTAGAGTCCATACATTCGGCTCCGAGATCACCCTTGCTCTCGGAGTGGAGCCATCGGAGCCGTTCTTCTTGGTCGTCCAGGCTGTCTGATCACGACCTCGAGAGAGTGGTGAGTAGACTATTAAAGTCTCAGGCATTGGCCCAAATACTCCATAGCCCATTTCAACAGACGGTAGCTATTTCACATCCACCAAACATTCCTCCTTCGACTCTCTTACAGAGCTCGGAGCCGGAGCTCCTCGGAACCGTCACCATTGTAGCTTCGGAGCCGATACCACCCCTTTCGGCTCTGTCATCCTCTGCTCCGATTTCCTCCTTGAGGCCTTCATTGGAGGGATCCGGGCGTCTGGTCTCTCTCGTCGGCTCCGAGGGGGCGAGTGGCATCGGACCCTTGTCCGACCCCGTTCTCTCTCTCGGAGCTTCGGCGTTGGTGAGCTTGGCCCCGACATCTGCCTCGGAGCCTTCCCTCTCGGTGAGGCCTGGGGTTCCTATCTCTTCGGAGCGGGAACTTTCTGGTCTCTCTGACGGGGGAGCCTTCGAGGTGATGAGGAGTGTACTAGCCCCTGGGCTTAGCCAACGGACAGTTCCATCAGCTCCTCCCACTACAGTGCCTGCTGACATCTCTTCCCACTCTCTTGCTCCCGGACCCAGAGATCCAACGCCTCAGGTTTCCCCATTGGGAATATCTTCCTCTTCCGAGGCTTCTCCTGATCCGTCAGGTGAACCCCCGCGTAAGAGGACATGTAAGAGGAAACATTTAGACTCCCCTGAGTCTACTACATCAGATACTGACCTGGATGAGTCGGAGGGATCCCCAAGGTCCTCCTCTGAGGATGTCTTATTCTCAGACATCCTTGAACTCCTTAAGCAGAGGGGGAACTGGCCCTCCCTTAATCCTTCCGAGGACGAGTCAGTATACCTGGAGGCATTCGGATCTCGACCTTCCACCTCCTGGGTGTCTCCGCCTTTCGACCCTCTTATGGAGGTAGTGGCTCGGAACGCGTGGATGGCTCCGGATTCGGTGGAACCTATCCCTAGGAGGCCTTCAAAATTCATTACGGCCCCACAAGATAGACAATATTTAACAAAGGGTGTCCCAGTTGATGCCATGGTGGTGGCTGCTGCCACCAAGAAGGAACTAGCTAATCCTTCAGTACCTGTCCATTCTCCTAACAAGGATTCTAGGACTATGGACAGGTACGGCAAGCGGATTTTTTCTTCAGCGACTTTTGCCATGAGATCGCTGAACTACTTATGCCACTTCACCCGCCTTCAAAGAGATGCTGTTAAAGAGTTGGGAGAAGTTTTACAGGATCCGTCAGCTGCTGGGTCTCAGGATAAGATTAGCTCACAGCTAGGAATCCTTAACTTCATTGTTAACTCCTCCATGCGGCTCATTTCTTATACAGCCGATGGAGCGAGTAGGGCCGCAGGCACAGGAGTGGCTTTAAGGCGTCAGTCCTGGATGGGGCTTTGTAATTTTGCAGACCCCTTCAAGGCGTCCTTCACAAACTCCCCCTTTGATGGTTTGACCTTGTTCGGACCTCAAGTGAAAGACACTTTGACTAGATGCGAGCAAGATGGCAAGACTCTTTCTGCCGTAGGAGTCCGTTTCTCCACCCCTTCAAGACCTTACCCCAAAGGACAGAAGGGAGGGAAAATGTGGTTCCACAAATCTCAAGGAGTCACGCCTGACGCACAAAGTCAGTTTACCCCCAGAGGCAGAGGGGGTAACAATAATAGACACCGCCCTAGGGGCAGAGGGGGTCTGCAGAATCAGGGTAGCAGAGAGCCTCTTTCTGACAAACCCTTCCAGCATCCCTGAGATGTTGCCCGATTGTCCGCCTTCGGAGGCAGTTGGGGGAAGATTATCGCTGTACCCAATAGACTGGCTTTCCCTTTCTCAAGACAAATGGGTACAGTCGATTATATCCGAGGGTTACAAAATTCCCTTTATTCAAACCCCAATTCAACAAAAGGGAACCCTTCCAGATGTTCCACCCGGTCTAAGGGAACTAGCAGTACTAGAAATATCAAAACTGCTAGTAAAAAGAGCCATCCAACCAGTCCCAGCGGACCAAATAGGATCCGGAATCTACTCAAGGTTCTTTTTAGTTCCAAAAAAGACAGGGGACTGGAGACCAATATTAGATCTGAGCAAACTCAACAAGTTTGTAAAGAAATCAAGACTCCGGATGGTCACGCTTCAGTCCATTCTGCCCTTTCTGGGCAAGGACAATTGGATGTGCTCGATAGATCTTCAGGATGCGTACTATCACATAAAAATTCACAGACGCTCCAGAAGATTTCTCCACTTTCGGCTGGGGACCAGTCACTTCCAATTCAGAGCCCTGCCCTTTGGACTCACTACAGCCCCCAGAGTGTTCACCAAATGTATGGCAGTGGTTACGGCTCACCTGAGACGTCAAGGATTACAGGTGTTTCCATATCTAGACAACTGGCTCCTCACTGCCACCACCAGGCATCAGCTTCTCCAAGCCAGAAATTACACCATTCACATTTGCAGAGGGCTAGGAATTTCTATAAATTTAGAAAAATCTGCCTTGTCACCTTGTCAATCTATTACTTTTATAGGCACAAGATTAGACACCGTACAGCTTTCAGCAAAGTTAACAAACCAAAGGATCTTGGACATTCAAAGACACGTCCAGGTGATTCTTCTCAGCAACAAAATTCAGGCCAGATATGCTCTGAAGGTATTGGGTCTTATGGCGGCCGCCATAACACTTCTTCCCCTTGCCCGCTTTTACATGCGTCTTCTACAATGGATGCTATTCACCCAATGGTCCTTTCAACAACTTCCCTTGCGTCACGAGATCATAGTAACTCCAACTTGCAAAAGGCATCTGACTTGGTGGATATCGTCCCCTCAAATCCATCAAAGCAGACCTTTTGTTCCTCTTGCCCCAGTTGCCACGGTTACATCGGACGCCTCCCTGATCGGGTGGGGGGGGCATTATCAGGGCAGAATGGTCCATGGCACTTGGCAACCTTTCGAGTATCATCTGCACATAAATGTCCTGGAGATGAGAGTGGTGCTTTTAACGTTGCAAGCCCTCAACGACTCTCTTCCCTTGGGAACTATTGCAATCCAAACGGACAATATGTCCGTAGTGTGGTATATAAACAAACAGGGCGGAACCAAGTCCTACCCACTGTGTCGAGAGGCTCTCAGACTTTGGCAATGGGCAATCTCCTCTCACCAGTTTCTGATAGCAACACACATCCCTGGGAAATCCAACATCGTAGCGGACAGATTGAGTAGAGCTATTCTCATGCCTCACGAGTGGTCTCTCAAACAATCAGTGATGGAAGAGATTTTTCAGAAGTGGGGCCTTCCTTGCTGTGACCTTTTTGCTACACCTCAAAACAGCAAATGCCCAGACTTCTTCTCTCTCTTCCCCCTTCCAGGCCATCCCCCCAGAGACGCTCTAACCCAAGATTGGCCCCGGGGACTTCTTTATGCTTTTCCCCCTTTTCCGCTGATACCTCAGCTAATTCAGAAAGCAACCGCCTTGAGAGCCAAGTTGATTCTCATTGCCCCTTATTGGCCTCGACAGATATGGTTTCCATTCCTACATCATTATCTCTTGGTACAGACATGGCATCTGGACCCGGTTCCAGATCTTCTGATCCACCAGTCGGGTCAACTGCACCAATCCATACCTTCTCTCAACCTCACTGCTTGGTTGCTCCACTTCCATCCTTAGCCAGGCTTCCTATGATTTCTAATCCTGTCTGGGATATCATAGTAGCTTCCCTAAAATCTACCAGAAAGATTTACACTAGTAAATGGCGGCATTTCTCTTTCTGGGCAAAAGCTAGGAACATAGACCCCTATACTGCTCCAATTCATTCGGTATTGGACTTCCTAGCTGAGATTTTTCATTCAGGATCCTCTTCTTCCACAGTGAAAGTTCAACTGGCAGCCATTTCAAATTTTCATATAGGCCTTTTGGACCACAACATTATGTCACATAAACTTTGCAAGGCATTCCTTCCAGGTATATTTTTACTGAAACCTCCGATTAGAGACCCCCCACCACAGTGGGATCTAAATTTAATTTTAACATCCTTGATTCTTCCCCCTTTCGAACCTGCAGCTGCCTGTTCTTTGAAATTGCTTTCTTGGAAAACACTTTTTCTAGTCGCCATTACTTCTGCCAGGAGAGTATCTGAGCTTCATGCTCTCTGCATTCGTCCTCCCTATTTAATATTCCACAAAGATAGGGTATCTCTAAGGACTAATCCGTCTTTCTTACCAAAAGTGGCATTGCAGACGAACCTAAATCAATCCATTGATCTTCCAGTGTTTTTCCCGAATTATTCTGATAGAGCGGAACAAAAGTTACATTGCCTTGATGTTCACCGTCAGCTCAGATATTATCTGGACAAGACTAACATTTTTAGGAAATCTGATCAACTGTTTCTATCCTATGCAGAGAGCAGGAAAGGCCTTCCAGTTTCCAAGGTAACTTTATCCAGATGGCTGTCTTCTGTGATCACTTACATTTATCAGCTCAGAGGCAAAGAGTTGATTTCTAAGCCAAAAGCCCATTCTACCAGAGCTCTAGCTACATCTACAGCTTTTCAAGCTAGACTTCCTATAGACACTATTTGTGCAGCAGCCACATGGGCCTCTCCTCATACCTTTGTTTCACATTACAAATTAGGCTTGGCCTCCAGAGACAGAGCGAATTTTGGTTCCACCGTTCTCAAGAGTCTGTTCCATTGAGCCACCCAGGATAGAGGTGCTAGGGACGCGGTCCCATCCAGCAAGAATGAAGGCGAGATTGACAACTTAACATTTAGAAGTTATGTACCTACCATAATGTTCCATGTTAGTTGTCTTCTCTCACCTTCTTTCTTGTGTCCCGCCCTCCATCCCCCTAGCCTGGTCAGACCGAGAAGATTATGCATCTTCTATTAAGAGGTTATCCCCTTTTTCTAGCTGTTCAACTTCTAGTGTCACTAGATTAGGTTGATCCTTTCTAGAGGGTTATGATGTTATTTAGTATTGTTATTTTTCTTCCTCCTCTTCAGTTGGAAGAAAATATTACTATTTCTTTAGCTACCAAACGAGATCTGGGTAGTCTCCGCCTTGCATCATGGGATATAGGGTTGCCTCGAGCTGGTAAAATTAGCTCTCGAGCTTAGCAAGTGCCGAGTCGGAGCCGAGGATCGGCTCCAAACCCATCCAGCAAGAAAGAAGGCGAGAGAAGACAACTAACATGGAACGTTATGGTAGGTACATAACTTCTAATTCATCAATGTTCCCCTTGACTGCAACTCTCTTTTTCACATCAAAGTAAAAGATACGTTGTTCAGATGTGAGAAGGATGGAAAGACCCTTTCTGACGTGGTCATTCGTTTTTCCACTCCCCCCCCCCCAGATCATTTTCAAGGAATCACTGAGGTGGTGGAAAGATGTGGTTTAATAAATCACAAGGATCTTTCCAGAACACAGGTGGAGGGTCTTCCCCCTAAGGCAGAGGGGGAAGCCCAAATGATAGATGCCACCCTCGCTGCAGAGGAGGCCTGCAACATCAAGGGTCCAGAGAATCATTCTTTAGCAAACCCTTCTAGCTCTCCTGAAAAGAGGCCCGATTGTTCCCCTCTTGAGGCAATCGGGGATCATTTGTCCCTGCACCGGACAGCCTGGCTAGAAATAAAAGATACTTAGGTGCAGAAGACCATTGCCAGAGGATAATTCCATTTTCCCTTCTTCCTTTAAATTCCAGAAAACTCCCTGATGTTCCACCCAGTCAGAGGAAGCAGTCAGCCATTCAAATACAAAAACTGCTAAACAAAAGAGTCGTCCAAGAGGTCCCCCCAAACCAGAAAGCATCTGGAACTTACTCAAGAGTCTTTATAGTGCCAAATAAAACAGGGCACTGGAGATCATTTCTGGATCTCAGCAATTTGAACAACTTTGTTCAGAAGACAAAGTTCCAGGTGGTCATGGTTCAGTCCATTTTTCCATTTTTGGAAAAGTACAACTGGATGTGCTCAGTAGATCTCCAGAATTCATACTATCATATAAAAAGGAGCAGATGATCCAGGAAATTCCTATGCTTCCGGGAGGGAGCCAGTCATTACAAGTTCAGAGCACTGCCCTTTAGTCTCACCACAGCCTTCAGGGTGTTCACCAAATGCATGGCAGTGGTAGCAGCTCACTTGAGACTGCACGGATTCCAGGTGTTTCCTTACTTAGAAGATTGGCTTATCTCTGTCCCGAGCAGGCATCAACCCATCATAGCAAGAGAAGAAGTAATCCGTACTTGTGCACGGTTAGGCATAACCATAAATTTTGAAAAATCACATCTTCAACCAACTCAAACTATAGAGTTCGTAGGAGCACTGCTTGACACAAGATCAAAAATAACCTCCCTTCCTCTCTCCAGAATTCAAACTTTAAGATTGCAAGTCAACAAAATACTTTGCAGTACCACAGTCTGAGCTCACCTAGTCCTGCAGGCACTAGGTTTGATGGTGGCAGCAATAACCCTTGTTCCACTGGCCAGATTCCACATGAGGATTCTTCAGTGAATGTTGGCATCTCCGTGGTCGATATTTCATCTACCCTTATCCGTTCGGATATGAATCACTCGTGCAAGAAAGATTTGAGGTGGTGGACCCAGTCGGAACATCTGCTACAAGGCCCTTTAGTTGTCCCTTCTCAACCCAAGGCCATAGTGACCAGTGATGCTTCCCAGCTGGGGTGGTGGGGGCATTACCTGGGAAAGACAGTCCAAGGCATGTGGTCCCCAAACAGGCACATTTGCATATAAATGTTCTGGAGTTGAGAGCAGTGCTTTTAGCAGTGCAAGCCTTTTAGGAAGCTCTCACATATGGAATGATTGCAATACAAACATATAATATGTCAGTTGTTTGGTACATCAACAAACAAGGAGGAACCAAATCATACCCCCTATGTTGAGAAGCACTACGGGTGTGGCAATGGGCAATTAATTCCAGCTGCTTTCTCTTAGCAAGGCACAATCCAGGGAAGTCCAGAGTGCTAGAAGACAAACTGAGCAGGTGCATTCTGTTATCTCACGAATGGTCCCTCAACCAGAAATTAGTGGAAATGATTTTCTGCAAGTGGGGACAGCCTTGCTGTGATCTGTTTGCATCTTCCCTAAACAACAAGTGCAGCAGCTACTTTGCACTCATTCCCCCCACAGGTGGAGTCACCAAGGCATGCTCTTCTTTTGTATGCATATTCCCCCATCCCTCTAATACCAAAATTCCTTCAGAAAGCTGCCAAGTTGAAGAGCAGGGTCTTTCTCATTGCACCCTTTTGGCCTTGACAAATTTGGTTCTCCTTCCTTTGGCCTCATTTGATCCATGAACCCTGGATTCTGGATCCAACTTCAGACATGCTGTCTTACACAACAGACTGACTCATCTAGACCTTCCAAATCGCAAGCTGACTGCTTGGTTTCTCTGTTTCCAGTAATATCCAGATAATGTACGTTCTCTTTCCCTGTCCATCAGATTCTATTATCTTCACTTGGACCATCTACAAGAAAAGTTTATGCTAGCAAATGTAAAAGATTTGTACACTGGGCACTTCAAAATAATGTGGAACCCTTTTCTGCTCCAATTCACACATCCTAGAATTTTTATCATTGTTTTTAATCAAGGGGCCAGTTCTTCCACAGTAAAGGTCCAATTAGCAGCAATTTCCAATTTCCTTGTTGGTCTCAATAGCTCTTCCCTTGCTTCTCATAAACTTTGTAAGGCCTTTCTACAAGGAACACTTCTGTTTTAAAGATCCTACTCCTCCGTGGGACTTAACATTGGAACTGCAAGCTTTGGTCCGTATGTCCTTTGAACCTGCACATACTTGTAATCTAAAATTTATATCTTGGAAGACTTTGTTTCTGGTGGCCATTACCTCTGCCATAAGGATTTCAGAAATTCAGGCCCTTTCAGTAAAACCTCCATACCTAATTTTTCATAAGGATAGAGTTACTTTGTGAACAAATGCATCCTTTTTGCCAAAAGTAATTGCAGATTCCAACATTAACCAATCTATCAGTCTACCGTTTTTCTTCCTTAATTATACAAACAAAGGTGAATATTTGTTGCATTCATTGGATGTGCATAAGCAATTGTGTTTCTATTTACACAGAACAAAAGACTTCAGAAATTTAGATCAGTTATTTGTTTCCTTTGCTGAAAGGAAATTGGGTAAGCCAGTGTCTATAGTTTCCCTAGCCAAATGGCTTATTAATTACATTTTCTTCATCTATGATAAATTTAACTTGCCTTTAACTAAGCAATTGCATGCTCACTCTACAAGATCAATACCAGCTTCCTCAGCCTTTCATTCAAGAGCCTCCGTGGATGACATTTGTACAGCAGTAACTTGGGCTTCACCTCACACCTTCATCTCTTATTACAAACTAGACTTAGTTTCTAGTAGTAGGGCATCATTTGGCTCAATTTCGCTTAGGAATATCCTTCCTTAAGGCCACCCTGGTTTTCCAGTAGCTGGGGACTCTGTCCCATCAGTTGAGGACAGAATGAAAATTGACATCATCAGATAAAGAAGTTATGTACTTACCATAACGTTCCATCTGTGTTGTTCATTTTCATTCTTCCTAAACTCTCCAACCACCAACCCCCAACCAATGTTTTCTGGAAGAGCTAGTAGATAGAGCAAGTTTTTTGAGGTCTTCCCCTTACGTTCTGTGGCTCCAGATATAGCTTTGTGCTACCCTTATCTGCTATAATTCTACTAAGGATTTTTTTCCATAAGTTTAAAGTGTCTAGTTAGTATTTTGCTATAGTCTGCAAACAAGATCTGTGGTAATAAAGGTTGGTGCATTCTGGGTAAGGGAGAAGCTCAAGAGTTCAAGGTTGCCACAAGGTTTTACAAAGGCCAAGTCTGATCCTAGGGCTCTGATCTGAACCCATCAGCTGAGGAAGAATGAAAATGGAAAACACAGATGGAGCACTATGGTAAGAACATAACTTCTTTTTTTGCAGGGGGTCTGAAGCTGCAGATCACCCCGGTGAACTAGTGTCATTTTCTGACTAAACCTTCATGTTTACTAGTACAAAAATGTATTTAAATCAATGTATGGGTGTTATCTTAAATTTAGCAAACAAAAGCTGGATTTCTAGATTGCTTGTTTAATATGTCCAATGGTGGCAGCACTAAAACTTAAACTATATACCCATGTACACTCCTAAATTAAGTAGCCCTTTATTTATGCCTAAAGTGGTATCCAGGTTTTCTTTGATCCAAGCTATGCATCTTCCTGTCTTCTTTCCAGGACTTAAAATGAGGGAAAAATGATACTATGTACTCTGGATGTCCACAGGCAACTCTGATATTATCTTGACAGAACTAAATCTTTCAGGAACTAATCAGTTATTAATTTCTTGTGAAGGTAAGAAGAAAGGACAACATATGTCAACACATACTATATCCAAATGGTTGTCCTAAACTGTTTTTATTTTGAAATATGGCACTTTGACACTTACTGGTTTAAATAGGGAATGTAACTGGAGGTGTTTTTTATAAATAGCATGGATTTGTTTTTTTAACTGAATAATTGGAACATGGTGTTAATTGTTGTTAATATAAATGGACCTAGTTTTTTTGTGTGTGTTATCTCCGAGAAGGCTTGTGAGCTGAGACGCTAGAGAATTTATATTAAATCTTCATTTTTTGGATTGCTGGCTGTTTGCTGTTCTTTTAAATCCAAATGGTTGTCTCACACTATTACCTTTGTTATAACCACCACAAAAACACAATTCCAAGCAGGGTCAAGGCTTACTCTTCCTGAGCCTTGGCTTCATCTGTGGCTTTTTGGAAAAGGTTGGATTCTAGAAGTATTCTAGAAGTGGGAACTTGGTCCTTTGTACATACATTTGCAAAAGACTACAAACCAGATTCCTTCTCCAGGTTTAGGACATGCTTTGCTAGGACTGTTCTCTAGGGGGTCGTGGACCCTCACCCTTCCTTCTCCTACAAGTTTAAGCAATGGTATTCTATCTATAGAGCTAAGGCTACAGCAGCAGTGATCAAATGATGAACTATGATGAGCATAGTACAGCTGTATAAGTAAAGTTATTGTAACAGAAGATTTTTGAATGATCACTACTGCAGTAGCCGCTCCCTTCTTCCCTCACTCCCTGTACAGTTTTGTAAGTAAAATTACTGTAACAGTAGATGTTCGAATGTCCATTGCTGCCTTAGCCACTTTATCCTTCCCACCCTCCCACCTCCATCCCTTTTTTTAAATATATTCTTATTGCCAGGGTGAAGACCATTATTTTTACATTCCTAGCACTGACCCTTTCAGAGCTGTAGTCTCCCTGTCTCAGTTGGCATAAAAGCTCTGAAGGGCGTGGTACCCAAACTACTCTTTTTATTCAGCTCTGCTCAAGCTGGCTAATATTTTGGGCATGTGGAAGACACCCTTAAGCTTTGGAAGCTGGGCATTAGTTATATCTTTAGCAAGATATAACCCATGTCGCTAAGGCTACTGCAGCAGTGGACATTAGAACATTTACTGTTACCGTAAGTTTGCTTATGCAACTCTACCCCCCCCTTCCATGAATGTGATGATTGTTCCTCCCTATCACTGTGACTTTGTTTTGATTTCTGAAGGCGTTTAGACTATATTTGCAGTTTGTAATACTTGTAATTTGAGTCCAGGTATGAGTTAGGCACAAGTATTTTCATTTATGTTATTTTGTCTGAGATGCAAACAAGAAGTGACTGATATGTTTATTACTGTCTGCAGCATTTTCACAGCATTTGGGTAGGATAAGCTAATTATAGACCAAATGCACATTTCTTTCTGTAATGAAGCCTTATGAAGCTGCTGTTAAGTCTTCTTTTTATTTTTACTTTTCAGAATGAACACCATGATGTAGCATTGAAAGCTCTGGAGTATTTATCCCAGTATTCAAAAGACCACAGTCAATTATTTATAGCTCTTAGGTGGGTAAATGTTGAGTCTCACATACTCTAAACTGAATGGTGAGAAGTGGATATGATGTTGTATTTTTCATCTGATTCAACAATTGGATTATCATATTCAACCAAATCCGACCTCATTGCTTTTTCAGGGGCATGGATCCAGGGCTGTTTCTCCTCCCTCTACACATAAGTCCTTTAGTTCCCCAAATTACCTCCTCTCTCATTTGCCATTTGATCCAATTGGATGTGCAATTGAAGGCTTCTGATTTCCTTCAAATGATAAGTGCTATTATAGTTATTTTGTCTAAAAAGTTTGATCTACCTCTTTGCTTTATCCCTTGTAGGACTTTTCTTTTCACCAATGTCCCCTTTTTCTATTAAAAAAAAAAAGACTTCTTGATATTCTGGTCTTTCTCCTAGTGACCTTTAACCTAGTCTTGGTACCTTTTTGACCACTCAGTCTGTTTCATTTTTTAGATAGTTAGGGATTGTTATTGTTGTTATTATTGCTGCTTTTGTTATATTGTGGTAGCCGTTTACCATTGCCTTTTTCCTCAGCATGTCAGACAAGGCAACTGGGTTTAAAAATGCCCAGCCTATGGCCACAAGATACTGCCACAGGATCCACACTCAGTGTTTGTCTACTGTTTAGGGGTCACACATATAGATTCAGACTATGAGGCATGTGCCTGTTTTGGGACTAGGGCTTTGCAAGGTTGCAGATACAAGCTTGTGCTAAAATGCCTTTCTCCTGCCATAACAGGAAGTTCTTCACCTCCTGCCTCCAAAGATTCTTCTTCTGCAACAAAGAAACTTGAGAAAGTAAAAGTTCAAATAGAAAAGGAGAAAGAGAAGAAATGAGAAAAGCCTAAGGAACCTAGTAGTGAGAAAGAAAAACTAGAGAACAAATCAGAAAAATGCAAAAAAAAAAAAAGTTGTTGGATCTACTGGAGCTTTCCAGCCCAGCCCCAAAGACACAGAGGTGGTTAGATCCACAGCTGCAGTTGATCCAGTCACCATCTCAGCCTTTGCATTTCTCAGTCAAGCTGGCAAGTCCGAGACTTCATTCCCCTTTCCTTCTCAACCACCTTTAATGGCTTCATCCTTTAGGTCCTTCCATTCATTGTGTCTTTCAGCAAACAGCATTGAAAGGATGATGTGGACATTTCTTTGGACACACTTTCAACTAGGAGTCATCCTAGCACTGACACCTTCGTAGGCTCCAGGTATGGCTCCAACTGTCTCTCCACTGTTTTTTCCTGTTCCAGTCTGACTATTTGATCCAAAGCCCATGAATCCAAGTCTGCACGGTAGAACATCGACTTCTGAGCCTTTTCCACTTTGACTGTGATGGTTTCCCTTAGTCTTTTGACTGTGGCACTGTCAGGTCAGGATGAGTCTTGGAGCCAGGGCTGTGGGGTCAGGGTCGACTCTGAAGTTCTCAAATTCATCCCTTCCCCTATGTGCCTTGGTGCTTGACATCTCGGAGTGGTCATTGGCCTCTGACCAGGGTTAGTTCAGAGCCAAGGGATCCTCACTCTTTCCTCTTGTAGATCAGGTAGGTGTGCCTTCTTTCCCAGTGTTGTCTTCAGTTTTTGAGGCATTCAAAAAGGTTCTCTTCGGGTTGAGAGAGGAGGTGTCTCTACCACATTTGGCTCTATCCAAAACTCCTGTGGATCCTGTTTCTGTATCCAGTCATCTTGATTGGCAGGGACAGTCAGCCTCTTTCAGCTTTGGGGTTCTTGACAGACGAGCTACCCATCCTGTTCTGAGCCTTCAGTGAAAGTCCATAGGGAGATTCTGAGGAAACAGACTTGTAAGAAGGGACATTTGGACTTTCCTCCATAGTCATTCACTGAAGACATAGATTTTCATGAGGAGAGGGTTCCTCGTGATCCCTTCTAGACGGCATCTCATTTGGCGACATTCTGGAGTTAATGAAGCAAAGAGGGGTTTTGGTTCCTGAAGCTCCTTTTCCTGAAGAGTCAGTATTCCTCAAAGCATTCAGGGCTGGCTTTTCTGCTTTCTGGGTGGTTCTGCCTGCTGACAAACTGCTAGACATAGTATCTCAGCAGGCATTGAGGGAACTTGATGTGTTGGAGGCAATCCCATGAAAACCAGATAAAATTTTGGTAGCCTCCAGGACTAGGTCCCACTGTAGCAAGGATACAGCAGTAGATGCTATGGTTGCTGTGGCAGCCACAAAGTAGAGAATCATATGTACTCAGAGCACTGAATTACCTAACTCATGTGACACACTTTCAGAGAGAGTTGAAAAAGCTGATAATATCCCTCTTGGGTAACCTACCTGCGGACATCCAGAAGTCAGTGGAGTCCCAGTTGTCTGCCCTCCAGTCCATGACTAATGTATCCATGAGTCTGCTTTTCAGTGCAGCTGATGGCAAAGCCAGGGCAGTAGGCACCAACATTGCTATTCATTGACACACCGGGATGCACCTTTGAAACTTCATGGAAGCCTTCAAGACATCCTTCATTACTGACCCCTGGATGGTTTAACCCTGTTCAGACTTAAAGGGAAGGAAATGCTTACCAGGAGTGAGTAAGAAGGCAAGACACTGTCTGCAGTTCAAATACACTTTTCCACCCCATAATAAAAACTTTTCTCAAAACCGAAGGGGGGGGGGTAGTTACAAAAATCCCCAGATTTTGTCCAGGACTTTTCTGCAAACAACCCTCCCTCCCTAGGGCAGAGGTGAAAAGTATCTTTAATGGACGTCACCCCAGAGGCAGACATCAAAATCTGTTTTTTTTGGTCCTTTTACAGAGGGAAACCCTACGAGCGCTCCTGAGTGGCTACTTGAGTGCTGAACTCTGGATGCAGCTGGGGGGGGGGGCTTATCCCTGCACCCTCATGCTTGACAGGCATTTACTCAAGATTCATAGGTGCAGAAAATAATCACCACTGTCTGTTATTTTCTTTGTTTCCCCTCTTGAGAAAAAAAAAGAAAATTACTGATGTACTGCCCAGTAAGATGGAATTTGCACCAGCAGAAGTAAGAAAGCTGCTAGAAAAGAGAGTAATTAAGCAGGTTTCCCCACACCAGTAAATATCTGGAGTCTATTCAAAGTTCTTTTTAGTTCCAAAGAAAACAGGAGATACCAGGAAAAGCTGGCTTTATTTGCAGATGATATTATTTTATACGTAAGAGAACCAGAAAGGGACATTACAGTGTTGTGGAACATTTTAAGACAGTTTCACTTCTTCTCGGGATACAAAATTAATGAAGTTAAAACAAAGGCAATAGTGGTAAATTATCTACCCTCACACAAATTGGTCCAACAATATCGATATTTATGGGGTCATGATAAAATGAAGTATTTAGGAGTATAGATTAAAAATGACTCTGTGGTGGCAGCTAAGGATATGTGGGAAGAGACTAAACAGAAGTTAATACAAAAATTCAGAAACTGGAAGTTTTGTTATATGGATATGGATACTAAGATACAAGCCATTAAAATGTTTTAAGTCCCTTTAATCTTGTACACAGGTCAGGCATACTTTTATCAACTGGAGGATAAATTGTGGATAGCAATTAAAAAACAGTTGAAGGATTTTATCTGGGAAGGGAAGACAGCAAGGGTCAAGTGGAATAAGCTGATTCTACCAATAGAACAAGGAGGACTAGGATTACCTAATTTGAGGGGGTATTTTAGAGCAACACAGTTAAGGCTCGTATATATAACACAAGCAGAAAACTATAATTCAAAGTGGAAAGGAATGATGCTGACACAGGGAGGAAGCTCAAGAAGTAAGGAATGATTGGGATTTTGGATGCAGACTGTTAAGGAGAACTTAAATCATACAGAGTATTATATTCACAAAATAGCAGGGAGTATTCTAAGAACTAAACCAGCACGAGAATGGAGAAAAGAGATTTTACTGATAGGGTGACTGTGGTCAGGGATACAGATAATAGGCAAGAAGGGGCTGGAATTTATTGGAGAAAACTGGCAAAAGAACCAAGGTATTGAGAGCAAATAACTACAAAGGGAAAGGTAATAGCATGGGAAGAGGCCAAGAATATATCTGGACTGCAGGTTAGAGCCTTCCCTATCAAGGATTGATATCAGAGTACAGGCAAAGAGATAGAAATAGGGGGCTCCTAAATGAAAGACCAGCACTGGTAGAGCTTTTAATAGAATGTAGAACAGAAGCTGTATTAAAAAAGGAATACTTAACAAAAAGCATATAAAATATTGCATGATAATTGTAAGAATCAATCAGAGGAGCTTAGAAAGGATTGGGAAGAGAGATTGGATAAGCAATTCACAGAGACAATGGAGGGTATATGTATTTTCTCCCAAATATGCAGCAAAGTCTAGAAGATTTAGGATCTTTGCCTGGAAGTGTTTACATAGTTATTTTTATACCTCAAGTAGACTCCAAAGAATTTTTCCTCAGGTGGATAGCAAATGTTGGAGGTGTGACGGGCAAGAAAGAGGTAGCTGGGAGCATATTTTTTGGGAGTGTAGTGAGCTGGTAGACTTAGGAATTCCCTGCAGACCACTCTGTCGGCGATGCTGGGTGAGCGGATTGGACTGACTGGGGTGATGATTTTTTTTTTTGAGTTATACTACAGAATTGGAATTGCCTAGACATATTAAGGACTTGCTGAGTCTAATTATGATGGCTGCCAAAAAACCAGTTACTAGAAAATTGAAATCAAAGTCTAGACCAACGTTATTAGAAGTAGTGAATATAGTAGCACTGATAAAACAACTGGAATTGGGATCTTTAGAAAAGAAAAGGAGCAAACTACATAGGAAAAAATGGGAACTGTGGGAACAATATATGCAGAGCAGGAATGAGGTTAAAGAGGGAGGATTTGAATGAGCCATATAATGCTTAACTGACAATGACTGGATGGTTTATAAGTGATGTATAATATTTGCAACTACAGTTGTTTCAATAGTGTCTGTGATGTAAACTGTTTTGCAACTAAAGTGGTATAATTTTGTATATTTTTCATTTATATAAATGTAAGATTGCCTTTGTCATATGTAAAAATTTAATAACGATGTTTGGAGGGAAAAAAAGGAGATTTAAGGCCTACCTTGGACCTAAGCCAGCTCAATCAGTTTGTGAAACAGACAAAATTCTGGATAGTCACATTACAGTCCATTCTACCTCTTCTGAGGAAGGACAACTGGATGTATTCTATAGATCACCAAGATGCATACTATCATATCAAAATAGCAAAGCTGTCCAAGAGATTTCTATGTTTCCATTTGGAAGCCAATCATTTTAATTTCAGAGCATGGCCCTTCAGCCTCACCACTGACAACAAAGTGTTCACCAGATACATGGTAGTGGTAGCAGTGTATCTCAGACAGCAGGGGTTACAGGTGTTCCTATATTTGGACGACTGGTTCCTTACTGCAACAACCAAGAATCTACTAGTTCATTGCAGGGACTTCTTGTTCCATCTTGCTCCTCAGTTAGGAATTATTAACCATCTTGCAAATAGTCAACCAACACCAACACATCATGTCTGAAGGAAGAATTTATCAGACGTCACCTGAACACTAATTCTCAAATAGCCAAACTCCCACAGTCCAGAATATTGTCCTTGCATCAGGATAGCTTCAGAACCCAGCCACTGGGGATGCACAAGCCATTGCATTTCTTTGTGCCGTTTCAAGCCCAGATAAATGAGGAGGGTTGCGTCAGGAAGGGCATCCGGCGTAAAACTTCACCAAATCATTTCATGCAGTCACCAATATTTCCATACCGGATCGGCCGAGGCCCAGGTTAACAATGACTGCCACCAGTACTGTTAGCCAACAGGGTGCTGGCGGAAATTGGGCTACTGTTGGCCGAAGGAGGAGGAAAGGTGGAAGGCATGGCCGAAGGCAGGAAGAGAGGAGAAAGGCTACGACTGTGGTAGTGAGGGTTGAAACTTTGAATGTTAGCAGTATGACTGGTATAGGGAGAGAGCTAGCTGATATGATGGACAGAAGGAAGGTTGGTATATTGTGTGTGCAAGAGACCAGATGGAAGTGGAGTAAGGCTAGGTGTATTGGAGGTGGGTTCAAATTGTTTTATCATGGTGTGGATGGGAGGAGAAATGGCGTAGGAATTATTCTGAAGGAACAGTATGCTAAGAGAGTTTTGGAGGTGAAAAGAGTGTCGGATAGAGTGATGTTTATGAAGCTAGAAACTGATGGTGTAATGATGAATGTTGTTAGTGCATATGCTCCACAAGTTGGGTGTGCAGTGGATGAGAAAGAAAAATTTTGGAGTGAATTGGATGAAGTGGTGATGACTGTACCCAAGGGTTAGAGAGTGGTGATTGGAGCAGATTTCAATGGGCATGTTGGTGAAGGGAACAGAGGGGATGAGGAAGTAATGGGTAGGTATGGTGTTAAACAAAGGAATGCAGAAGGTCAGATGGTAGTGGATTTTGCGAAAAGGATGGACATGGCTATGGTGAATACGTATTTTAACAAGAGGGAGGAGCATAGGGTGACATACAAGAGTGGAGGAAGACACACACAGGTGGGTTATATCTTATGTAGGAGGGCCAGTCTGAAGGAGATTGGAGACTGTAAAGTGGTGACTGGAGAATGTGTAGTTAGGCAGCATAGGATGGTGGTTTGTAGGATGACGTTGGTGATCAAGAAGAGGAGGAGGAGTGTGAGGGCAGCACCAAGGATCAAATGGTGGAAATTGAAAAAGGGTAATTGTGAGGTAGAGTTCAGGGATGTGTTAAGACAGGCACTGGGTGGCAGTGAAGAGTTACCAAATAGTTGAGTAACTACAGCAGAGCTAGTAAGGGAGACGGCTAGAAAGGTGCTTGGTATCACATCGTGACAGAGGAAGGATGACAAGGAGACATGGTGGTGGAATGAGGAAGTACAGGAGAGTATACAGGCAAAGAGGTTGGCAAAGAAGAAGTGGGATTGTCAGAGAGATGAAGAAAGTAGACAGGAGTATAAGGAGATGAGGTGCATGGCAAAGAGAGAGGTGGTGAAGGCTAAGGATAAGGCATATGAAGAGTTGTATGAAAAGTTGGGCACTAAGGAGGGAGAAAAGGACCTGTACCGATTGGCTAGACAGAGGGACCGAGCTAGGAAAGATGTGCAGCAGGTAAAGGTGATAAAGGATAATGAGGGAAACATAGTCACAAGCGAGGAGAGTGTGTTGAGGACATGGAAAGAGTACTTTGAGGGGTTGATGAATGAAGAGAATGAGAGGAAGAGAAGGTTGGATGATGTAGGGATAGTGAATCATGAAGTACAATGGATTAGCAAGGAGGAAGTAAGGATAGCTATGAAGAGAATGAAGAATGGAAAGGCTGTTGGCCCAGATGACATACCTGTGGAAGCATGGAGGTGTTTAGGTGAAATGGCAGTGGAGTATTTAACCAGATTGTTTAATGAAATCTTAGAAAGTCAGAGTATGCCTGAGGAATGGAGAAAAAGTGTTTTGGTACTGATTTTTAAGAATAAGGGTGATGTGCAGAGCTGTAGTAGCTACAGAGGGATTAAATTGATCAGTCACAGCATGAAGTTATGGGAAAGAATAGTGGAAGCTAGGTTAAGAAGGGATGTGATGATTAGTGATCAGCATTATGGTTTCATGCCAGGAAAGAGCACTACAGATGCGATGTTTGCTCTGAGAGTGTTGATGGAGAAGTATAGAGAATGTCAGAAGGAGTTGCATTGTGTTTTTGTAGACTTAGAGAAAGCATATGACAGGGTGCCTAGAGAGGAGTTTTGGTATTGTATGAGGAAGTCAGGAGTGTCAGAGAAGTATGTAAGAGTGGCACAGGATATTTACGAGGGTAGTGTGACAGCGGTGAGGTCTGCAGTGGGAGTGATGGATGCGTTTAAGGTGGAGGTGGGGTTACATCAAGGATCAGCTCTGAGCCCTTTCTTATTTGCAATGGTGATGGACAGGTTGACGGAAGAGATCAGACAGGAGTCCCCGTGGACTATGATGTTTGCAGATGACATTGTGATCTGTAGTGAGAGTAGGAAACAGGTGGAAGAGACCCTGGAGTGATGGAGATATGCTCTAGAGAGAAGAGGAATGAAGGTCAGTAGGACTAAGACAGAATATATGTGTGTGAATGAGAGGGAGGATAGAGGAATGGTGAGGATGCAAGGAGTAGAGGTGGCGAAGGTGGATGAGTTTAAATACTTAGGGTCACTAGTTCAGAGTAACAGTGAGTGTGGAAGAGAGGTGAAGAAGAGAGTACAGACATGATGGAGTGGGTGGAGAAGAGTGTCAGGTGTGATTTGTGACAGATGAGTACCTGTAAGAGTGAAAGGAAAGGTCTACAAGAGGGTAGTGAGACCAGCTATGTTATATGGGTTGGAGACAGTGGCATTGACAAAAAGGCAGGAGTTTGAGCTGGATGTGGAAGAGTTAAAGATGTTAAGATTTGCACTGGATGTGACGAGGTTGGACAGGATTAGGAATAAGTATATTAGAGGGTCAGCCCAGGTCGGAAGGTTTGGAGATAAAGCCAGAGAGGCAAGATTACGTTGGTTTGGACATGTGCTGAGGAGGGATGCTGAGTATATTGGGAAAAAGATGCTAAGGATGAAGCTACCAGGTAACAGGAAAAGAGGAAGTCCTAAGATAAGGTTTATGGATGTGGTAAGAGAGGACATGCAGGTGGGTGGTGTGACAGAGCAAGATGCAGAGGACAGGAAGAAATGGAAACAGGTGATCCGCTGTGGCGACCCCTAATGGGAACAGCCGAAAGAAGATGATGATGATCAGAATAGCTTCAAAGGTCCTTCACCATCCTTGTCCCCTAGCAAGACTTAATGTCCATCATATTGATCACTGCTGCAGTAGCCTTAGCTATATGGGTTATATCCTGCCAAGGATATAACAGACAGACAGCTTCCAAAGATTCAGGGCACCTCCATGTGCGCAAACTGTCAGGCAGCTCAAGCTGAGCTGACTAAAAGGCAAGTTTGGCTGTGAAGACTTTCACAGCTTTACTGCAATGAAAGAGTATACTCCTCTGAGGCTTACTAGGATCAACAGTCTACATGTGCTGTTCCTTTGCTGGACAGCTAAGTTCTCTTTGGGGGAAAAAACTTCCATTTTTTTTATTTGTGTATTTTAAAGTTAGGAGTGTTCTAATGTAATGAGCTGTCACAAGAATGTTTTGTACTTTTAACAGAGTACTCATTTTTTTCTGTCATTTTAAAAGTGGTGTAAAGTAACTGAAAGTATTTATTCTGTGGAGAAATTGTGTTTATTTACTTTGGTGAGACTGATTTCTTACTTTGTTTTCCGGTCAAAAAAGTAACTTTTGTAGACTGGTATTTTTTTCCGAAATTTGCTGCTTGTCTTCTCTCGGAAAGAGGAATAATTTTTGGCTTGACTCTAGAACAGACTTCTGGTTCCATGGTTAGTCCTTCTTCCACCCACAGAAAAACAATTCTTTTGATAGGTTTAATTTACTGGGTCAGGTTAAGGGTTTAATTCAGGCTGTTGATCTTTCGTGTAAAGTAGTTTCTGGTAAAAGAAAGAGGGATACCTCATTTCCAGAAAAAAATCAAGATTCTGAATCTGACCAGGATGATGCTGGGACGGATGCAGTTTTTTACATCTGATTTTTGATTCAGACTCACAGGAAAGCTTAGATCTGATATTGTCAATCTTCATTTTATCATTGACAGCTGGGCATGGTTCTGATATCAGAACCGACTTGGCCATTACTACAGCTTGCGCCAGCCAAAAACTCTCGAGCTTCACCTCTACCCACAGTCCCTCTCTCACAACTACTTTAGATCTCATTTGCCGTTTCTCCAGAATGGTTGCGTTTTGCCAGTGCTTACAAGTTTCAGTGGGTTTAGGTAAGTTCTTTCTTTTATTTCTATATTTCTTTCTTCTTCTTAATCACCCTATACTTTAATATTTTTTCTTACACGTAGTGTAACTTTAAAATATCATTGTTGATATTCTTTCCCCTTACACACTAGTGTATTTTCCTTAACTTTTGTCTTTGATAGTTTCCCCTCCCTCTCTCTTAATCTTTCTTTCTTCTTAACGAGTTGATATCCTTTCCCTGTACATGTTAGTATACTTTCTTCAAATATCATCGTTGATAGTTTTTCCTATTTCACTTTCTTTCCTTAAAAAAAAAACTTGCTTTCCACTCATCTAGTATCTTAAACTTTCTATGTGAGTGGCTGTCTTCCTGCCACATTTTTTCTTGTTGACATGGCTGAGAAGGTTAAGGCCCCTTCTGGCTTTAAGAAATGCCAGAAGTGCAGCCACAAAATTCCATCATCTGACTTCCTTTCCCTTTGTGTATATTGCTTGGGTCCAGTACATTTGCAAGAAGACTGTAACATATGTCATGGGTTCAGTCATCGAGCCCTTGTTGAAAGACACAACAAATTTATTTTGGAAGACGTGATTCCCTCGGCCTTTAGTGAAGCCTTATCTACTGCAGACAAAGTAAAAACTGATGTTTCCTCCCCTTCATTCTCATCTTCAGTGGACAAAGGAAGAAAGAGAAGTCTTTTGGTTCCAACCTCTCCATTGGTTCTGAAGCCAAAGAAATCGAAACACTCAGTTCCAAAATTATCTTCGGAACTGGAGGCCTCTGGCTCTAAACCACTGGTGTTGACATCTACTCCAGCACTGATTGGTGTCTCAAGTCCATCGATGTCAAAGGCCCAGGAGCAGCAAGAAATTTCTGCTTCACTTATCGTGACAATACACATTTTTCCAAGAAGAGTTATTCATCTTCAGTTGACTCTTTCACTGGAGAGCTTCCAGAAGTTTTTCTGCAGAGGCCAAAGTCTCCTTCAACTTCATCTATCCGCTTCACCAAAAGACTTTCTAAAGTTGATGTGCAGAGGCTGGGCCCCCTTTCAGTTCTGACCCCTTTGGGTCTTGGAACTAAACCTTATTTTAATCCATTAACTACTCATTCTCTAACCTCCTCTGAGTTCTTAGAGTCATCTGTTCCAAATCTCCTGGCACTGACTGTGCCAGTTCCTGAGGTCCTCACATCTTCGGAAATGATAATTCCCCAGAGCCCTTCAGTGGCTTCTGAACAGGAGACGTCATCAAGCCATAGCTACCCCGTTTGTTCCGGGGGGCTATCCCTGCTCCTCAGGTCTTCGACTTGAGTTAGTTCTGCTCTGGCTTCTATCTCAAGGGTCGGCTCTTTGGAGCGGGTAGTGACCCCAGTCCCGAGGCAGTCTCTCATGGTTCTGGGCTCCCTTCCCTCTTCAGGGGGGGGGGGGCGCCTTTGAGGCAGTGGATAGGGCCCTCTAACGGTGACTCAGTTAGTGCCTTCCCCCTTGGAACAGGTACCTTCCTCTAGCTCTATTATTCCTCCTGCCTCTCCACTGGGATAGCGGGTGCAGACGTCTCAGGTTTTTCAGACTTAGGTTCTGTCATCTTCTGACACCTCCCAGATTATCCCCCTGAGGAGATCCCTCAGAAAAGGAAGTGCAAGAGGAAGCATTTAGATTCCCCCCCAGGAATCAGTCACAGAGGACACTGACTTTGATGAGAGGGAGGGGTCCCTATGGTCGCCACCTGAAAATGTCTCCTTTGGAGACATCCTAGAAATCTTAAAACAAAGGGGTTGCTGGAAGTCTCCAAACCCTTCCTCAAAGGAATCTGTTTACCTGCAGGCTTTTAGCACCCACCTCTCTACCTCTTGGGTGACTCCACCTACTGATGAAATCATTCACTTCATTTCACAGTGGGTGTGGAAGGCTCTGGACATCATCAAACCCATCGTCAGGAGACCTGATAAAATGGTACCTACCCCTAAGGATAAACAGTTCTGGTCCAAGGGGTTAGCTGTGGATGCCATGATTGTAGTGGCCACCACTAAAAAGGAACTCGCTGAGGAGAGTTCATCTGTCCATCTGCCCAACAGGGAGTCTCTTTTTGAGAAGGGGGTCGGGTCTTCACTATATCAACATTCGCTATAAGGTCTTTGAATTTCTTGGCATACTTCACAAGACTTCAGTGAGATCTGATTAAGGAATTGTCAGATACCCTGGTTGGAGCTGTAGCTGAAGGAGTCCAAGAGAGAATGTCTTCCCAGCTAGCCACCCTGAAGTCTGTGTCTAATTCTTCCATGAGGCTAATCACACGTACATCTGAAGGGACTTCCAGGGCAGCGGGTACAAGCGTAGCCATAAGGAGACACACCTGGATGCACCTATGTGAATTTGCGGAACTATTCAAGTCTTCTTTCATCAATGTTCCCTTTGATGGAAGATCCTTGTTTGGCCCAAAAGTGAGAGACTTCATCCAGATGTGAGAAAGGTGGTAAGACTCTTTCTGCTGTTGGTGTGTGTTTCTCTACCCCCCAACAGTCTTTTTCTAGGAACCAGAGGAGTGGTGGGAAAATGTGGTTCAAGAAAATTCCAAGGGCCTTTCCAAGACACACATGGAGGGAGTTCCCTCAGGTGCAGAGGGGGGGAACCAAAATGGAAGACGCCACCCTCGCACCAAAGGTGGTCCGCAAAACCAGGGCTTCAATGATTTCTTTCCAGGGAAGCCTTTTTAGCACTTCTGAATGAAGGCCCAATTGGCTTCCTGTGGAGGCAGTTGGGGGATGCTTGTCCTTGCACCTAAATGCCTGACTAAACATAACAACAGATTCCTGAGTGCAACGGATCATATTCAGAGCTATATCATTCCCTTTTCTCATCCTCCATCTGTACACAAGAAAATCCTCGATGTTCCACCCAGTCAGAGTGATTCAGCAGTGCAATAAATTCAAAAACTGCTGGACAAAAGAGTCATCCAAGAAGTCCTGCCAGACCAGAAAGGATCTGGAATCTACTCAAGGTTCATAGGTTCATAGATTAGTACTAAGCTAATTGCTCTTAAAAAAACATTGTAAGCCTAGCCAATTACCCCATATGAGAATCAAATCCTGCACTTTGTGTCTGTAAGGTTAACACCTTAGCCATTATGCCATCCTCCCACCAAGATTCTTTTTAGTGCCAAAAAAAGACAGGGGACTGGAGACCAATTTTGGATCTCAGCATGCTGAACAAATCAGTTTGGCAAACAAAGTTCTGGATGGTCACAGTACAGTCATTTCTTCCCTTTCTGAAGGAAGATGACTGGATGTGCTCAATAGATGTCTAGGATGCATATTATCACATAAAAATGACAAACGCCCCATGGAATTACTCTGCTTCTGGCTGGGAGCTAGTCATTACCAATTTAGAGTACTGCCCTTTGGTCTCACCATAACCCTAAGGATGTTCACCAAATGCATAGCAGTAGTAGCAGCTCAATTGAGACTGCAAGGATTCCAGGTGTTTCCCTATTTGGATAACTGTCTCATAACCACTTCAACCAGGCATCAGTTAGTAGTACCCAGAGATTACACTCTCAACATCTGTGCCCATCTGGGGATTACAGTAAATCTTGAGAAATCTGATTTGACACCAGTGCAAAATTTCGAATTCATAAGGACTGTACTAAATACGGAGACAACTATAGCATCCCTTCCTCCAGAGAGGCTTCAAAGGATTATGATACAAGTTCAAAAGATAATCCGCAGCAAGAGGGTTCCTGCATGACTAATTTTAGGAACGATGGCAGCATCAATAACTCTAGTACCTCTAGCCAGGTTTCATATGAGAATTCTGCAATGACTACCAGTTTCTCAGTGGTCTATCCTTCACCAACCTTTGTCAGACCAAATTCTGATCACCAATGGTTGCAAAAGGGATCTTCTCTGGTGGATGGATTCCAAACAATTTCTCCACTGTAGCCGCTTTGTTTTTCCAGAGCCCACAGCCATAGTGACCACAGATGCCTCCTAGATGGGATGGGGGGTATATTCTGGGCAAGACTGTCCAAGGCACTTGGTCCCCATTAGAGGCCAACTTGCACATCAGTGTCCTGGAGGTAAAAGCAGTGCTTCTAGCATTGCAAGGCTTTCAGACAGCTCTTCCTCAGGGAACAGTTGCAGTTCAAACAGACACTATGTCAGTAGTTTAGTAAATCAACAAGCAGGGAAGAGCCAGGTCTTACCCCCTTTGTCGAGAAGCCCTCTGAGTGTGGCAGTGGACACTCTCTTCTAACCACTTTCTAATAGCAATGCACATTCTAGGGAGTTCCAGTGTGACTGCAGACAAGCTAAGCAGATGTATCCTTCAGCCTCACTAGTGGTATCTCAATCCAAAAGTGGCGAAAATGATCTTCCATCAATGGGGTTGACCTTGCTGCAACCTGTTTGCTTCTCCCCTAAACAACAAGTACAGCAATAATTTGCCCAGATTCCTCCTCTGGGTAAGTCATCCAAGGACGCTGTCCTCCAGAATTGCTACCTGGTCTCCTGTATGCATATCCCCCGATACCTCTAATTCTGAAATTCTTACAGAAAGTGCTCAAGTTGAAAAGCACCAAAATCCAAAGCAAAAAAAACACAACAAATCACTAAAGTCCAACACTGTAGATGCCAAAAGCGAGAACCAGTTAATAAAACCACTAAATATTCTCTAAATTTATATGCTGATTGTAGCACTCAACACTTAGTGTATTTAGCAGTTTGTAAACACTGTTCATGCGTTTGCATTGGTAAAACAAACAGGCATTTTAGGGATAGGATTTTTCAATATTGTCAAGTCATTCTATCTAAAAATAGTAATAATGCATTAGCAAAGCATATTATTATTGTTTCTTGCACACACATTTGTTTTTATGGCTTTGCAGGTTATTAATGTATTAGAGGTGTGGATGTTTTTAATGACACTGAATATGCTGAGCTTCATTGGATAGCTGAGCTACAAGCTGAAAAACAGCCTGGGTTGAATTTTGAGATTCCTATTAAACTTGTGTTAAAAATATGTCATTTAGTATGTACATTTTAATTGAAAGATTTTGATTGGCTGTTGCCATTTTAAAAGTATTGCTTGATGGAGCGTATTTTAGATCTGAAGAAGGTTTTTACTGAAAGTGCTTATCTGTTTGTTTTAATAAAAGTGTATGTTCCTCTACGTGGTGTCCATACTGGTTTTATTAAAAGTTTGAAAAGCACAGTAGTTCTTATTGCACCCTTTTAGCCTCAACAGATTTGGTTCCCTTCCTTTGGCCTTATCAGATTTGACAATCCTGGATTCTGGACCTGGTTCCAGAACTTCTGTTTCATCCAGATGGGCGTGTTCATCCAGACATTTTGAACTTCAAGCTGACAGCATGGTTCCTCCAATTCCATTAGCTGCCAGGCATCCTAATATTTCCTGCCCAATATGCCAGATCTTGTTGTCGGCTCATAAGCCTTCCACTTTACCATTTGGGCCCATGAAAAACAAATTAATCCCTTTTCAGCTTCTATAAAGCATATTTTAAACTTTTTAGCCTCTCTTTTCCATGCTGGAGCTCCCACTTCTACCATGAGATTACAATTAGCTGCAGTTTCTAGTTTCCATGATGGTTTGGAAGAATATTCTTTAGCCTCTCATACACTTTGTAAATCATTCCTATGGGGTGCACTTTTGTTAAAACCCCCTTTCAAAGATCTGATGCCCTGTTTGGATCTAAACTTAGTGTTGCAGGCCATAATGCATTCTCCCTTTTAGCCCTCTGCGGAATGTGATCTGAAGTTTTTGCCTTGGAAGACACTGTTTTTGGTAGCCATTACCTCTGCCAGAAGAATTTCAGAGATCCAGGCCTTGTCATCTGAACCCTCTTATCTGATTTTCCACAATGATAGAGTTTCTTTACAAACAAACACCTCCTTTCTACCCAAGGTAGTCTCAAGAGTTGAACATCAATCAGTCAATTAATTTACCAGTTTTCTTTCTAAATTTTTCCAGCAAAGGTGACTATTCCTTACATTTACCTGATGTTCATAGACAGTTATGTTTCTATCTTCGCAGAACAAAAGACATTGAAAAATCAAATCAGCTACTTGTTTCCTTTTCCAGTGGAAAATTGGGTAAGCCAGTCAGCAGGGTAACTCTGGCTAAATGGCTGAAAAACTACATTTAATTTATTTATGATAAAAATAAATTAACCTTGCCTCGGCCCCTGAAAGCACATTCTACAAGATCTGTAGCCACTTCAGCAGTTTTCCAGTTTAGAGCTTCGATGGATATTTGTGCTGCAACTACTTGGGCTTCTGTCCATACCTTTATTAGTCTTTACAAATTGGATTTGGTCTCTAGGGGAAGAGCGTCATTTGGTTCGATGGTACTAAGGAATATCCTTCCGTGAGTCCACGCAAGATTTTAAGTAGCTGGGGACTCTGTCCCATCTGTCAAGGATAAAATGAAGATTGACAGCATCAGGTAAAGAAGTTATGTACCATAACATTCTATCTGTGTTTTTCTGTCTTCATTTATCTTTGACTCCCCCCCTCTGTTCCCCAATGTTCAAAGATTTTTTGGTGGAGAGGATTATATATCCTTGAATTACTGTGATTTTTTTCAAGTACAGTAGATATAGCTTCCCTTTGGGCTTCTTTTCCTTGTGTGTGTGTGTGTGTGTGTGTGTGTGTGTGTGTGTGTGTGTGTGTGTGTGTGTGTGTGTGTGTGTGTGTGTGTGTGTGTATATTACAGGTAAACAGATCTTAAAGAAGAAATTCCAAGGGGGTTCCAAAAAAAAATCTCAAACCTCACAAACCAAGGACAGTCCAACAAGTCTGAATAACAATTTAAGAGACCTGTGACCCCATCCAACCCTGGCCTGTTTTTTTTTTCCTTCAAGAAGGTCTGAATCTCCATTTTTCTCTTTGGCAACAGATAGTTCATCAAGCTTACAGATGGCAGTGGGTGGAAATTCCTCCTTTTCAGGGGGTCATTCCTATTCCTCAAAAATCAGACTCTTGTTTTCACTAGTTCTTCACCAGATGCTGTTCCAAGGAGTGATAGAACCAGTTCTTCCTTTCCAGGTGAGGAAGAGTTTTTATTTAAGGATGTTCCTAGTGTCAAAGAAAGAAAATGCTTGGAGACCAGTTCTGGATCTTTATTTCCTAGACCTGTTTGCCATAGTAACCAAATACAACATATCACTTCACAACTTGTTACCTCTTCTTTTTCTTAAAAGATGCAATTATCGCATCCCTCTTCATCCAGACTTCAGACATTTCTTAAGATTTGTGTGTCTGGATTACATTATCGGTTGTGTGCCTTACCATTTTAACTATCCACTATAACAAGAGTGTTTAAAAAGTGTATAGCTCCAATTATAGCTCATAGCAGGCTACATGGCATTTCCATTTTTCCATATATAGACCACCTACTTATCTTTGCAAATTAATTTACAAAGTATCATGAATCTCTGTCTCAGGTGGGAGGTCTGTTACACAAGCAAGGATTCCAAGAGAACATTTAAAAGTCTTTCTTGACTCCTTCACATAGGATTTGTGTTGCTGGGATGTCAATTAGATACCTCAGTTCAAAGAGTTTTTCTTCCACAGGAAAAACAGATCTATATTTAGATCTGTTTCTATGGTTTTCCACTCAGAATTTGGTGACTGAGAGAGAATACCTCAAGATTTTGGGTTCCATAGCATCAGTGAAACCCCTGGCAAGTCTCCACATGAGAAAGATACAGTGGTATCTGAAATCTCTTTGGTTCCAGCACCAACACCCTGTATCTTTTCATATCCAAGTATTGGGGTTTGTCAGAATAGAAATCATTTGGTGGAGATAACAGGTTCCTTAAATCCAGGTCTCCCCTTATCCCTCCCTTCTGCAAAGCAGCCAGTCATCACAGACATCTCATACTTTGCTTGCAGGGAAGTTTCAGGAGAGATAAAAGTGCAGGGGGGTGTAGGGCACCAAGGACAAATGCAAAACCATAAATATCAAGGAGATACTTGTCCTGATCAAGGCACTCAGCACTCTCTGAACCATCTTTGGTCCCTGGGATCTCTTCAAGTAATTACAGACAGTACCAACGTCATGTGGTACATCAGCAAGAAACCAAGGGAGAATGAGGCTGTACTCCCTTTGCAGACTAGCCACACTAGATTGGGATATAGCTTTACACCACAGTTTCACTCTACAGGCATCCTACATTCCATCAGAGCAAGGTTGTGTGGCAGACAAGCTGAGCAGTACAAAGGCAGAGACTCACAAATGGAGTCACAAATCACAAAAATCGGGGGTCTTCCAAGACTTGATGTATCTTTGAGGGGCTCCTCAAGAAGATTTTTTTCCTTCCTCTCTGAACAACCAACTGGGAAGATTCTTTTCCAGAACTCCATGCAAGAAGACCTGGAAAACAGATACCTTTTCTTTTTCTTGAACAGGATTTCCTACCCTTTCCACTAATATCCAGGTATTTCTGATGATGCTGAAGAAATCCCTTAAGATCATTTTGGTAGCTCTCTTCTGGCCCAGGTAACCATGGATCAAATGTCTGCTCCATCTGGCTTCAGCCTGTGTGATTTCAGATCTGACATCAGCCAATTTGAAAGTCATTAGACTGTTTGACTCTGCCTCCCTTACTCACAACTCCCTGCAACTCCATCAACTCCCCAGATCTAGTTTGCTGCCATTTGTGTCTGAAGCTTGGTCTTTGGCTCCACTTTGCTTGTTTTGTATTTGAAGAATTGGCACTGTATTTTTAGTAAGATTCTTTCTTCCCTTACCACTGTAAGTCATTTGTGTTGCCCTGGTAGTGTTCGGTAGTTTGAGTGTTAGCTAGGTAGTGTAGTTTGTCGCCCTTTGCTCTTCCCGCCCTTTTTACCCATTGGTCATTAGGTTTTTTGTGGTGTTTCTTAGTGTTATTGTGCTGTAGTTTTTAGTAGGGTTTTAGATGGATAATGGTTTTAAAAAGTGTATGTCCTGTGGGCACAAGTTGTCCACCCAGGACAGACACCTAAAATGTGCAAACTGTTTGGGTCCAGGGCATCTGTATTCAGGATGCTCCATTTTTGAGAGTGTTGGCCCTTGAGCTCTCAGCCTGCATAGGGCCAGGCTTGTTTTGAAAGGGCTTCTACCCTGTGGCACTTCTACTCCTTCTTGTTCTTCTAGAGTGGGCCCCCCCCCGCTCCTAAGACTGGATCTGAGAAGTCCCGGCCACAAGACTCCAATCAGGCTAAAAAGGAACATAAGTGATCTTCTTCATCCTCCACCACGGAACCTGCTCCCCTGGGTTCGCAAGATCTGAAGGTCCCCGTCTTTTGACTTCCCCAGCAGCCCCAGCACAGACATCATCTGTAACATCATGGAGCCAATCATCCTAGGCACCTAAATCAAACAAGATTGCTTCTCCAGCTCTGAGCATTCTGAGCTCCTTCTTGGTCAAAGGGGCACCTTCAGGCAGGGTGATGTCTCCCTTTTCTCCTAACACTCCTCCTCTTCAGTCACCAGTGACTTCCCCATCTGTGCACCAGTTCAGGGCCTCTCCAGCTTGGATCTGGCATGCAGGATCCTCTTCCCATAGACCCTCCAAGCCATCTTCGGTGGCTTCTTCCAGCTGGTCATTGAGGTTGGTGAGCATCAAAACTACTGATCTAGAGCAGCTGATGAGGTGTTTTTTGCAGGCACAGATGCAATTAGGCCTTGTCCCCTTGGGTCTGGGTCCAATACGAGGTCCCTCAGTTCCATCCTTTTGGCTTCCTCTCTCAGCCCCTTCAGATCAAAGGTCTTTGGGGCCAGCTGAGTTTCCACCCTCTGGATTGGATCCAACAGCTTGGCTTTCTTCAGCTCCATCCTGTTCTTTGGTAGCCATGACCCCAGTTTGTTCAGAGCCATCTGTACCTCGGAGCCACGGTGTTGAAGCTGGGATTTCTGGGTTGGGGTTGACAGTCCCTGCTTTGAAATCATCGCTTCCTCTATGGGTTTCAGCTGTGGACAGTTTGGTTCAGCTGTGGACAGTTTGGCTCTGATCTCAACAATGGGGCTAGGCACAGCTCCCCTGAGTTCAGGGCTGTCTTTGCTATTCTTGGATTCCGGGACCCTTGGATCCAAGAGGCCTGCCTCTGCCTTGGCCTCTGATGTTCTCTTCTAGAGAGAAGGTTTAGATTTCTTCAGACAGTACCCCTCTCAATCTTCATTTGTTTCTCTGGCCAGATATCAGTCTGCTCAAGGACAGCCTACATCAGCAAACCTCCAGTCTGCTCCCATGGTTGGACTTCCTGACTCTTCCCCTTCCTCCCTGGCTTTATTAGAATGGCAGGTTTCAGGGAAGAGAAAGTGCAAGAGGAAGCACTTGGATTCCCTGGGGGAGTCTCTCAGCACGGATACTAACCTCGAGGAAGGAGAGGGTTCCCCTTAGTTCTCAAATGATGATGCCTCTTTTGACAACTTATTGGAGCTACTTTACCAGTGCTGAGGCTGGACCAAAGAATCCCACGGTCTGGAGGAGTCACTATTTCTGAGGCCTTTGGCATAGCCCTAATCATGCCTATGGTGGTTCCCCCTCTGGATGCCTTATAGACCTGGTATCCTGGAGGGTGTGAAAGGAGCCCAGTATAGTGTAGCCCATTCCTAGAAAGCTGGATAAATTCTTGCCCATCCCCAAAAGATAGGCCTCAATGCATAAGGGTCCGGCTGTCAATATCATTGTCACCACCCAGGAGATTTCTGAGGAGAGCTCTTGATTCTCCCCCCAGACAGGGAGTCTCAGGTGAAGGAGTAATTAAGGAAGCGTTATTATGCCTCATCCATAGGGTGGCCACGGTGGTGCAGCGGTTAGCATTGCCACCTCACAGCAAGAGTTTCTCCAGTTCGATCCTCGGCTGGGGTGCCTTCTGTGCGGAGTCTGCATGTCCTCCCTGTGGTCGCGTGGGTTTCCTCCCACATCCCAAAGACATGCTGTAGGTGGATTGGACACTCTAAATTGGCCCTAGGTGTGAGTGCGTGCATGTGCCTTCTGTGGAAGGTTGGGAGCCGGGCTGGCAACTTGACACCATAAAACTCCACTGCCAGTCATGAGCGGACAGGTGATCCGCTGTGGTGACCCCGAACCGGGAAAAGCCGAAAGAAGAAGAAGAAGATTATGCCTCATCCATCTTTGCATTGAGTGCACTTAACTGCTTATTTCACTTAGCAAGAATTCAAAGGGACCTAGTTTCTGAAGTGGTAAGTACTGTCAAGACACAGCAGTCTCTGAATACTCAGAAAAACCTGGAGACTCACTTGTCCAGCTTGGTTTCTGTCACCAACATTTCAGTAAGACTTATCTCGAATGCGGCCAATAGAGCATCTTGAGTGTTAGGATCTGGGAATGCAATGTGGTGCCATGCCTGGATGTGATTGTGTAACTTTGCAGACTGTTTTAAAGCATCCTTCATTGATGCTTTTTTGATGGATCCTCCTTGTTTGGGCCCAAGGTTAAAGTATCATTGATCTTGGCCAGGGACACCTTACTCTAATTGTGTGACAACTTAGGTATTACAGTAAACTATCTAAAATTGAGCCTTCAGCCTGTATAAGTTCTGGAATTCATAGGGTGTCATTTAGACAAGATCCATCAAATTGCCAGGCTCTGGAGCTCCAGAGTTTTTGGCCTTCAGACTGAGGCCCCATCTGTGCTTACAAGTTTGAAACCACCAGCTCACGGCCTTATGAAGCTTCTGGGTCATATGGCATCATTGATAGGACTGGTTAATTTAGCCAGATATCACATGAGGGCCCTACAATGGACTGTGGCTGTTCAGTGGTCCTTCCTGACTCCTCCTTTGGATTTCCCTATAAGGTTAAAGAAAGTGTGTCATGAGCAGTTTCACTGGTGGTTACAGTGTCCCTTGATAACCCGAAGGGAGACCACATGTAATTCCTACTCCTTCAGCCACTGTCAACATGGACACCTCCCTTCTGATGTAGGCAAAGGAGGCATTTTGAAAGGAGGATGGTTCAGGGGTCTTGGTCTTCTGTAGAGACCCACATTCACATCATTGTTCTGAAGATGAGAGCGGTTCTTCTCATGTTGCAGACTTTTCAGTACACCCTTTCCTGGGGTGTGATTGCGATACAGACAGACAATATGTTTGTCGTCTGGTATCTCTACAAACAGGGGGAACACGTTCTTAGCCTCCTTGTTGAAAGGCCATGGGAGTGTGGTAGTGGGTAATCTCTTAGTGGTTTCTGGTAGCAATGCATATCCTGGGAAGGCCAACATTCTGGCCAAGAGCCTCAGCAGAAGCATTTTGTTGCCTCATGAGTGGTCTCTAAATCGGACAGTAGCAGCTTGGATTTTTCGGTGTTGGGGTACTCTGTGTTGCAACATGTTTACCTTCCTGTCTGACACCAAGTGCAGCAGCTGTTATGCCATTGTTCTTCCTCTGGGTCAGTTGTCCAGGGATGCTATGGTGCTTGTTTTGCTCCTGAGACTTCTTTATGCTTATCTCCCTGTTCCTTTAATGGTAAAGTTTCAGCAGAAAGCATCCCACTGCAGAGCTACAGTGATCCTCATCGCCTCCTTTCGGCCTTGTCAGGTATGGTTTCTCTTCCTTTGGTCTCTTCTGAAATAACCCCCCCTTGGGTGTTGCATCCCATTCTGACTCCCATTTCTCAACCAGCAGGTCTGTATCCCCCCATTTTCAGTGCCTCAAGTTGACTGCATGGTTCCTCCATTTCCCTTGATGGCCAGGAATCCCAAGCTTTCACAGGTGGTTGTTCATATATTGTCTTCTTCTCAGAAGGAATCTACTAGTGATGTACATACTGGTAAGTGGCAAAGGTTTAGTCTGTCGTTGGATGCTCAGGGACTCAACTCTTTTTCTGCCACTTTGGAGTCGGTCTTAGAGTTTCTGACTGACTTGTTTAGCTCAGATTCTAGCTTTTCTACTGTCAAAGTGCAATTACTGACAATTTCAAATGTTCACATTGGTAGAGATAGTGTGCCTTTGGCCTCTCTCAAGATCTCCAAGGCATTTCTCAAAGGTACTTTTTTTACTTTGTCCCCAGTACAGGATCTGGTCCCTCCATTGGATCTGCCATTCATCTTACAGGTTCTAGCTGGCTTTCCATTTGAACTTTCAGCCTCTTCAGATTTGAAGACTTTGTCTTGGAAAACTTTGTTTTTGGTGGTGGTTTCCTCCACAAGAAGAGTTTCATATTTGCGACTGCTTGATTCTTCACCCTCGTATTTGGTGTTCCATAAATACAGGATTTCTCTTTATATGGACTGTTTTTTTCTGCCTAAGGTAGTTTTCAAGATTAACCTTAACAGTTCCATTCATCTTCCTGTGTTTTTTCCCAAATTTTCCAGCAAAGGCAAATTGTCTAGATGTACGTAGGCAATTAAGATTCTATCTTGACCACAACAAGTCTTTCAGGAAGTCAAGTCAGTTTGTCTCCTGTTCAAAATCCAGACTGGCTTATCCTGTGTCTAAAGTGACTTTATCCAAGTAGCTGTCAGTTTATATTTTGTTTCCATGTTCTTTGAAAGGCAAGACCCTTCTACACAAGCTAAAAGGTCATTCAACAAGGGCTGTAGCTACTTCTACAGCTTTCCTTTCTAGAGTACCAGTGGATGATATCTGTGCTGCTCCTACTTGGCTGGGTCACCATACTCTTGTGTTGCATTATATGCTGAACATTCCATGTAGGTCCAGAGATTCCTTTTTCTCCACTGTGTTGTTGAATATCCTTCCTTAGTTCTCCTCGAGGAACTTTTTGTGGTTGGAGACTCTGTCCCACAAGTGAAAGCCAAATGGAGCAGACATCATCAGATATGAAAGCTTTGTACTCACCGTAATGATATATCCATGTTGTCTGTTTCCGTCTGGTTCAACCTTCCTCCTCTCCTGCCCCCTGCCTTATTGCTGACATGGCGAGTCTTTCCTCCTGTGATGACCAGTCATTGGAGTTTGTTTATTTCACCTTTTGGAGTCTTGCATTCCCCTTTGGTTGTCATAATACAAAGTTATGGGAGATGTATTTCCAGTTGTAAATTGTTTTATCATTATGGTTTCTCTCATGGGGCAAACTCAATCTGGGGAGTTGATCGAGGAGTGGGAAGTTGTAGGTAAGAGAGGCAGAGCCAAACAGGTTAAAGACTTTCGAATTGGCCAGTGTCTGGATCCAAACTGGATCTGAAGTCCCACAAGTTGAACCAGAGACAGACAACACAGATCTATGGATCTGATGATGTCATTTTCATTCATTCCTCAATGAACGGGTTCAGATCCATTTTTTAGATCTGACTTGGCCACTTTCTTTAGATTTTAGGATTCAACTTTCAAGCTCCTTCCTTACCCACAATGCCCCAACCACTGAATTACCCCAGATCTCATTTGCTGCTCTTCAAGATCGGATGGGACTGTGATTTCTTAAGCTCCTAGTTGAGTTTTGGGAGTGAACAGAATTATATTTCTTTTCCATTTTCTCTTTTTTCCTTAAATAATAGTTTATAGTATCACATTTACTCTCTCTAAACTTTTATAAACTCTTTTTATTACCAATGTTAGGTAATCTTAACTATCATTTTTGATAGTTCTTTCCCTCTCTTACCTTTACTTAAGGTATTTCTTCATATACCTTTGTTGGTATTGAGACCTTTCCCCTTTATTTCCTTTTTTTCTCTACCAAAAAAAAACAAAAACTTTTGCCTTTTTGTGTGGACGCTTTATTTTTCCTTTTTGTGGTATGGATGATAAACCTACTGGTTTCTAAAAGTGCACTTCCTGTGAGAATAAGATCCCCAACTCTGTTGTCCACAGGGAGTGTGTGTATTGTCAAGGCTCTGCACATTTGGACATCTCCTGCTCCATTTGTGCAGCCTTTAATGCTTGGGCCATTAGTGCCAGAAGAAACAAATTAATTCTGAAAGGCCTGCTACTGGCCTCTGTTACTTCTGCTGGTATTGCTTCAGGGGCTCAAACCCCCTCTCAAAAAACTAAGGAGCCCAGGGAGCACCGAAATTGCTCCCCTGCATGGTCACCTCAATCCGCACCTTCTTCTGAGTCTCATAGGAAGGTTTCTAAGAGCTTGGATCTGAAGTCTTCAGATCCAGCATCTACCATTTCCAGATCTCCTTGCCTTTGTATTCCAAGATATCCTTGAGGTTGAGATCTCCTTTTCTCCAGGAGACATCCAAAAAGTTGTCCAGCCCACTGTCCACTTCTTCCTCTGTTAGAGACTCCCGAAGTCTATCCAAGTCAGAGGTAGATAGGATGATGAGAAAATTGCACAGCACACAGATCCAGATTGGGATCCTGTCAACTCTGTCTCCCATCAGACCCATGAGCCTTAAACCTTCTTTCAAGCCTGTGGTTGCAACTTCGATAATCCGATCTGTCATTTCAGAGCCCTCAGATCGAAGATCTCTGAGAGTCGAATTATCGGATCCGAAGATTCTTCTATCTTCCACTCCAGTGACTTCCTGATCCGATTGGCTCCTATTCTTTTGGAACACAATGTTTCTCTAAGCCAAAACATTGGTGTTGAATCTGAGGGGTTGACCTCAACTACGAAGCTTTTGGAGCCGTCACTTCCCCTCGGAGCTTCAGCACTGGTCAGCTTGGCTCTGACTTTTCCCTCAGAGCAGAGGGTCAGGGAGGGCCCTAGATCATTTGTTTTGAGAGCTTCAGCTCCTGTGGGATTGTTCTCAGCTTCTCCTGGTCCTTCTGCCTTCAAGGTGGTGGAGAGGTTTTTCTTTTATTACACCCCAGAGTAGTTTTAACTCTTGCTCCTTTGGATCCATTCCCTATTCACTCTTCGGATCCTGTGTCTGAGTCTACTCATCCTACACCTACAGGGATGGCCAACCTGGATGAGTTTCCAAGCTGTTCCCAACAGGGAACTCACCGCTTCTTCTGACACCTCCCCAGAGTATCCCACTAAGTAATTTCTTCAGAAGAGGTCACGCAAGAGGAGGCACTTGGAATCCCTGCAGGAATCCCTCATAGAAGACACCTAGATCTCCACCTGAAGATATTTTGTTTGGAGGCATCTTAGAGATCCTTCACCAGAAAGGTTGTTGGTCTTTCCAAGCACCTTACCAGGAGGAATTGGTGTTCTTGGAAGCCTTTGGGTCTGGACCTTCTATGTCCTCGTTTACTCCACCTGCAGACGAGCTTATAGACCTTGTCTCCCACAGAGCATGGAAGGAACTGGACTCCGTAGAACCAATCCCCAAACATCCTGACAAGACTTTGAGTGCTCCCCATGACAGACAACACTGGACCAAAGGAATCCCTGTAGATGCCATGGTGGTTGCAGCAGCCACTAAAAAGTAGCTAGCTGAACAGCGCTTCTCTGTCCATCCCCCCCTAATAGAGAGTCGAGGGCATTGGACATATTTGAAAGTGAGTGTATGCATCAAAAACCTCTGCTTTATGGTCACTGAATTATCTGGCACATTTCACTAGGTTACAGAGGGACTTAGTCAAGGAACTCTCTAATTCTATCCCTGAGTCCCTGTCCATAGAGGAACAAAAGTCCTTTTCCTGATGACTGGCCACCCTGCAATCCATTACTAATGCATCCATCAGGCTCACATACAACTGAAGGCTCCTCACGGGCTGCCGGTTCAGGCATAGCCATTTGGAGACATGCCTGGATGCAGTTGTGCGATTTTACAGAGCCCTGCAAGGCATCATTCATCAGTGCACCTTTTGATGGATTTTTTTTTATTAGACCAACAGTTAAACAGGCACTCTGTCACAGTGAGAAGGATGGAAAGACCTTCTCTGTCATGGGAATCTGCTTTTTCACCCCGCAGAGAGCTTTTTCTAGTAATTCTGTTGGTGGTAAGAAGTTGAGGTTCTGCAAATGTCAAGGACCTTTCCAAGAGACATGCAGAGATTTCCCCCAGAAGCAGAGGGAGGGAATAACTTCAATGGACAACAATGCCCATGTGGCAGAGGGGGTCCAGAGAATCAAGGGTCTCAAGATTCATTCTCGGACAGATCCTTTCACCACTCCTGAAAGGTTGCCTGACTGTCGCTCTCTGGAGGCAGTCAGGAGTGCTTGTCCTTGCACATAAAAGCCTGGATAGCCATCACAAAAGACTCGTGGATGCAAAGGATCATATCCAGAGGATATTTCATTCCCATTTTGCAAGTTTCCCAAAGGAAAAGAAAATATCTCCCTGATGTTCCACCCAATCAGAGTGAGTTAGCAGCCCTAGAGATTCAAAAACTACTGAACAAAAGAGTCATCCAAGATGTCCCCCCTGACCAGAGATGATCCAGAATTGACTCAAGGTTCTTTTTTTAGTGCCAAAGAAAACAGGAGACCTAAGACCCATTTTGGACCTCAGTTATCTGAACCAATTTGTAAAAAATTTTAAATTCTGGATGGTCACAGTTCAGTCCATTCTGCCTCTCCTACATAAGGATGATTGGATGTGCTCTGTTGATCTTCAAGATGAGTGCTATCACATCAAAATAAACAGGCACTCTCAAAGATGCCTACACTTCCAGCTGGGAGCCAGTCATTATCAGTTCAGAGCCCTGTCTTTCAGTCTTACTACAGCCCCCAGGGTATTTACCAAATGCATGACAGTGGTAGCAACACATCTAAGACTGCTTGGATTCAGAGTGAATCCTTACCTAGATGACTGGCTGCTTACTGCACTGACCAGGCATCTTCTGGATGGAGCCAGGAAGTACTTACTCCAGATATCTCATTGTAGGAATTACGATCAGTCTGTCCACAACTTCAACCATTTCAAGTCTTGGAGTTTATAGGGGCTCATCTAGATACAGTCAATTGTCCACCTCTTCCATCTCCAAACAGAGTTCTTACTTTGAAATCACATGTCAGACAGGCTCCTTCTCAGCCTTCTCCCCTGAGAAAAAATGATACTCAAATCTCTAGGGTCGATGGCTGCTGCAATAACTTTAATATCCACTGCTCATCTTCACATGAGAATTTTTCTGTGGACTCAACCAGTCCAGTGGTCCTTTCATCAACACCATTTATGGCATCTGATAAAATTATTTCAGGTTTGCAGAAATTCTCTGCTGTGGTGGACACACACCAAAGAGATTTGTCAAGGCCATCCTTTTATTCTTCTGTCCCCAAATTCCATGTTTGACCATGGACGCCTCCCCATTGGGAGGTGGTATTACTTGGGATGGACCATTCAAGGCACATGTTCCCCAGAAGAGACCAATTTGCATATAAATGTCCTACACACAAGAAATGAAAAAGCAACACCAACACACAAACTGATGAAAAAAAAAACGACCATTGTAGGTAAAAGGAACACTGAATTTAATACCAATACAGATTTAGCGCTGTCGTCTGCACAATGTATGGACTTCTTCAGAATAAAATACAAGTTCCCTAACACTTTTAAAAGTGGAAAGACACACCCCCATACTCCCAATTAATTATTAAAGCAAAATGTATGCAACTAAGACAATTGTGCAACTCACGAACAATAATGATAAACAAATACACAGTACATAAATACAAAAAATAATATGACACAAGTTGATCATGACATTCATAACTATAAAGCTAACATAGATTTCAACTTTAAATAGCTCGAAATTGAGATAACATCATTGAGTCCTGGATGTCTCCCAGCATTGACTCGAAGTTGCCACTTTAACTCAATAAATTTTAAAATGTCATTATATTTTTTTATATTTATGTACTGTGTATTTGTTTATCATTATTGTTCGTGAATTGCACAATTGTCTTAGTTGTATGCATTTTACTTTAATAATTAATTGGGAGTATGGGGGTGTGTCTTTCCAGTTTTAAAAGTGTTTGGGAACTTGTATTTTATTCTGAAGAAGTCCAGACATTGTGCGGACGATAGTGCTAAATCTGTATTAGTATTAAATTCAGTGTTCCTTTCACCTACAGTGGTAGTTTTTTTTTCATATAAATGTCCTAGAGGTGAGGGTGGTGCTGTTAATGTTGTTGCAAGTTCTTCAGAGCTCTTTTCCACTAGGAACAATTGCTATTCAAGTGGACAATATGAAAGTAGTGAGTACATCAACAAACAGGGGGGAAACTAGATCCTATCCATCATGTCGAGAACCAATGAGAGTTTGGCAGTGGGCGATCTCCTCCAGCCTCTTTCTTGTAGCAATGCACACAGAGGGGAAATCCAATGTCTTAGCAGGCAAGCTCAGCAGGACCATTCTGATGTCTCATGATTGGTCTCTCAATGAATCAGTGGCAGATATGATCTTCTACAAGTGGAGTCTACCATGCTGTGATCTATTCACTTCTCCCGTCATCATCAAATGCAGCAGGTTCTTTGCCCTAATCCCTCATGGGGACATTCACCGAGATGATCTAGTCCACATTTGGCCCTCCGGTCTTCTTTATGCTTACCTTCCTCTGCCTGTAATCCCCAAGTTTCTTCAGAAAGCACTCCATTTGAAGAGCAAAGTAATCCTCATTGCCCCTTACTGGCTTTGGCAAGTATGGTTTCCCTTCATATGGTCTTATTTACTATGTTACCTTGGACACTGGATCCCAGTCCAGACCTCCTGTCACGATTCATCTGGATACTGCAGGCCTCAAATTGACCACACAATTTCTCCAGTTCCAGATGGCCAGACATTCCAGGCTTTCCTCCCCAGTTCACCAAATTCTTTTTTGTCCCACAAATCTTTGACTAGGAAAATTTATAAGAGTAAATGGAAAAGGTTTTCCTTGTGGGCTCATTGGAGAGTTAGATATTTCACTGCTCCATTCCTGGCTGTTTTAAATTTCCTTGTCTCCATCTTTCAAAGCAGGGCAAGTTTCTCCACCATCAAAGCCCAGTTAGCAGCCATCTTCAACTACTGCATTGGAGATAATGCTTCTCTTTTATCTTCATTTAAGTTATGTAAGGCCTTTCTAAAAGGTACATTTTTATTTGGACCTCCAGTTCGAAATCCCACTCCAACTTGGGTTTTGGCTGTGGTGTTACAGACATTGGTATAGTCACCATTTGAATTTTCAGCTAAAGTACACCTTGAGTTTCTTATTTGGAAAATGGTATTTTTGGTTTCTTTACTGAATTTGACAATAAAGGATAGTATACTCGTCATCTTTTAGACGTCCATAGGCAACTTTATTTTTATCTTCATAGGACTAAGGAATTTAGAAAAACTAACCAATTGTTTGTCTCCTTCTCAAATAACAAGCTGGGAAAGCCAGTTTCAAAAACTACTCTAGCTAAATGGATAACAGATTGTATTTCCTACTTTTATTCCTTGAGAGGTTTAACCTTAACAAGATAACCAAAAGCTCTCTTAACTAGGTCTATGGCTCTATAAGCTGCTTTTTGGGCTACAGCCTCTATTGATGACATTTGTGCAGCTGCCACAAGGTCTAATGCTCATACGTTTATTTCACATTACAATCTGTATATCATCTCCAGAAACAGAGCAGCATTCGGTTCTGCTGTTCTCTGGAACATCCTTCCATGAGGGCCACACAAGGTTACCATAGCAGGAGACTCTAACTTTTTCTTTTTAGTGTGCAGCCTCCCTCTCTGTTTTGCAGGAAAGCTCTGAAAGCCTTCATGCATGCCTAAACTGGTCCTTTAGTCAGCTCACCTCAAGCTGCCTGACAGTTTGGATGTGTGGAAGGTGCCCTGAAGCTTGGAAGCTAGCCAGTTGTTATATTCTTGGCAGAATATAATCTATATAGCTAAGGCTACTGCAGCAGTGATCATTTGAACATCTACTTTTATGGTAAGCGTACTTACACGACTATACTCTCTCCACCTTTTTAGCTTAATGGCCACTTTGCTGTCCATCCAATGATCCTTGACGTTGCGTCCTCTTCACGCACCCAAATGTCTCACACTGATATGCAGGGAGTACATCAGTTGGTAGTTGTCCTCCCATATAGTGTCATGAGGTCACCCATTCTCCCCACCACCTCTGCCTGCTACTGTGACCACAGATGTTTCCCTTCTGGGGTAGGGGCCATTTTGAGGGGAAAACTGTTCAAGGTTCTTGGTCATTGACAGAGGTCAGCCTTCACATTAATATCTTGGAAATGATGGCAGTCCTGATAGCATTGCAGGGTTTGTAAGACTCTTTTCTGGAGGGTGTGATCTCTATCCAGATGGACAACATGGCTGTAGTCTGGTATTTCAACAAGTAGGGAGGAACCCATTCTTATTCACTGTGCAGGGAAGCCATGAGAATGTGACAATAGAAAATGTCTTTCTGTCACTTTCTGATTGCAGTGGACATCCTGGGAACTTCCAGTATTTTGGCAGACAAAATGATCAGGTTTATTCTTCAGCCACAAGAGTGGTCCCTCAATAAGACAATGGTGAAACAGATTTTCAGTCACTGAGCCCAACCTTTCTGTTATCTTTTTGCTTCATACCTAAACAACAAGTGCAGCAGTTACTTTGCCCTGATCCCTCCACAGGGACAGACACCGAGAGATGATGTAGTCCACAGTTGGCCCCAAGCCTCCTTTACACCTTCCTGCCCTTTCCTCTGATAACAAAGTTTCTTAAGGAAGTGCAATGCCAATGTTATCCTCATTACTGCCTTTTGGCCCCAGCATGTTTGGTTTCCCTTTCTCTGGCCTCATCGAATACATCCTCCTTGGGTGCTGGACCCTCATCTTGACTTTCTGTATCACCCATCCAAACAGCCTCACTGGGACCTGAAAACACTAAAATGAACCACATGGCTTCTCCACATTTAATGGTGCCCAAGGCTGCCTGGCTGCCTGCCCCAGTTAGTCAAATTTTGTCCTCTTCACAGAAACAAAATACGAGAAAAGTTTATCTTATTAAATGGGAAAGATTTACTATACAGGCTTACTCCAGAGGTGTTTAGATCCTTTCTCATCTCCTCTTCCATCAATTTTAGATTTTTTGGAAAAATTGTTTCACAAAGATCTACTTTCCCACCCATTAAGGTACATTTAGCATCCATTTCTAATTTTCATGTGTGGCAGAATTAGACTTCTGTTGTTTTCCTAAAGATTTCCATGGCTTTTATGAAGGAAACCTTCCTTTTAAGAACACCAGTCAGGGATCCAGTTCCCCCTTGGGATATTACTGTCATGCATCAGGCTTTGCCAAAAGGTCCTTTTGAACCTACGTCTACTGTGATTTATTATTTCTTTCTTGGAAGACTCTCTTTTTGGTGGCTGTCACATCTGCAAGGAAGATTTTGGAGCTGTAAGCCTTATCACGTAAACCTCCATATCTGTTTTATCACAAAGATAGAGTATCTTTGAGAAAAAATCCCCACTTTCTTCCAGAGGTGGCCTATGAAGTAAACATTAATCAGTCTATCAATCTACCAATTTTTTTCCCGTTTTCTAACAAAAGGGAATATACCCTACATTTGCTAGACATTCATCATCAACTCAGGTTTTCCTTACCCAGGACAAATGATATTAGAAAGTCTGAGCAACTCTTCCTTGCCTTTTCAAAAGCTAATTTGGATCAAGGAGTTTCTAAAGTAACACTGTCCAGGTGGCTTTCTGACTGTATTGCCTTTGTTTATGAAAAAAATGGGACTGACTTTACATGACAAACCAAAGGCTCATTCTGCCAGAGTGGTGGCTACCTCCACTGCTTTTATGGGTAGGGTTCCCATTGATAAGATTTATGCTGCAGCTACTTGGTTTACTGTTCATACCCTTGTATTGCAGTACAAGTTGGATGCACAGTACAGATCCTGTACATCCTTTGAGTCCTCCATACTCAGGAATATCCTTCCTTGAACCCACATGTTTTTCTTGGTAGCTTGGGAATCTGTCTGAATTGTTGAATCAGACAAAAACGACATGAAAGTTGTGTGCTTACCATAATGCTAGATTTGTGCAGTCTTGTTTCAGCCAGTTCAACATTCCTCTGTCCATCCCCATCCTAAATTGTCTTCCTTAGACCCTCGGCCTAACAGGCAGACCTGATCAGGGGCCTTGTCTCTGTGGGCGACCTTTCTTGCTATTTTTCAGATTTCATTGTTATTAGTTTTGGCATCAGGTAAGCCTGGTTTTAGGTTTTTATTGGAAACAATTTATAACTATAAGCAGGCAAAGTCAGTCTAATGCAGCCTGGGAAATTGAAGGAATTATGGGTAGGGGACAAGTCAGAGCCCTGGATCCAAGATTTTGAAAAGGTGTTGAGATCAGAATAGGTTGGATCCAATAACCCAATTGTTGAACTGGTTGAAATAAGACTACAAGATTCTTGCCTTATGTTAAGTACATAACCTTCCATCTGATGTTATTTTCATTCATTCCTCAACTGATGGGTCTCAGCTCCGACTCAGCCTTATTCGCTAAACTCACGGATCCAGCTGTCAATCCCACAATGCCCCACCATCCTGGTATACCTCAGATCTCATTTGCCACCACATCGTTCAGATGCGGATTTTCTGCTCTCAAGCTAAGGGTGTTAAATAATATCCCATATCTCCATATTTGTGAGGGTTTTTTTTTTATTTTTAATATCTTTTTCCCTTTCCACCTGTTGTCTTTACCTAAGTAGTGAAATCTTGATAGTGTTTAAATTATCTAACTTTTCCTTCTAGTTAGGCCTTTCTCCCCTTGTGAGGGTATTCTTCTAAATACCACTGTTGGTATTCTTTCTCTTTCTGTCTACTCCTCTCTAGGGTACTTCGGGAATACCATTGTTGCCATTTTCTTTTCTCCTGCTCTGTTTGTATATATAAAAAAAATCTGTATATTTTGTTCTACTTTGTTTCAGTATGGCTGACAACCCTATGGGCTCTAAGAAATGCACAGCCTGTGGGCATAAGATCCCTAATTCTGATGCCCACAAGGAATGCGTTTATTGTTTGGGTTCTACCTATCTTGAAGTTGACTGTTTCATCTGTTTGGGATTCAGCTCCCATGCTTTGATTGACAACGGAAACAAGTTAGTGTTAAAAAGCTTACTACCTCCTTCTGCTTTTTTTATCATCTGAGGCTCAAACCTCATCCAAAAAACCTGATAAAGGGAGACATGACTTGGTTCCAAAAGAGGAGGAGTCCAGGAAATGGTCCCATGATTGTTCTGCTCATCCAGCTCCTATTCCCGGACCTCTGCCTAAAGTTTCTAAGAAACCAGATCCGATGTCATCCTTGGATCCTACAAATTCCAGTAGCAAATCTTCACAGATCCGATCTTCACATTTACCTTTGGAGCCAATATCTCCTTGACTCCATTCACTTTTTTTTGCAAGAGACACCAAGGAAACACTCCAGACCACCTTACACAAGTTCATCCCTTAGGTCCTCCTGGACTTTATCTGACGCACCTGGCTCTGATCTGTTTAGAGCAGAATGACTCTCAGAGCTGAAGCATTGGCTGCAGCTCTAGGGGTTGAGGTCAGCTTCAAAGCTGTTGGAGCTGTCCTTGCCTCTTGTGACCTCTGGATTAGATAGCTCAGCATTGACTCCCTTCTCAAGGCAAGGGTCTATGGGGATTCAGAGTTCAGTGCAGGTAGCCAAAGGTACTTCTAGGGCTGTGGGTTCAGGCATTGGCATCAGGAGGCACACTTGGAAGCACCTGTGTGATTTCATGAGCACTTCAAATCTTCGTTCATCAGTGCTGCTTATGATGGATCATCTGAATCAACAAGGTGGTAAAAAGATGTAGTTTTGCAAATCCCAAGGGCCTTTGCTGGACTCAAGCAGGGATAGTTCTTCTCAGGGCAGAGAGTGGAACTCTAATGGAAGTCACCGCCCTCACAGCAGGGGTGGCCTGCAGAACCAGGGTTTCAGAGTCACCTTCTCAGTAAGCCCTACCAGCACTCCTGAAGGGTTGCCTAACTGCTGTACTCCCTGGAGGCAGTTGGGGAGCACTTATCTCTGCACCAGAAGCCTTGGCATCCATTAAAAAAGACACTTGGGTGCAGAAGAATATATCCAGAGGTTATTTCATTTTCCCAAATTCCACCAGCAAAAGCAAAAAAGGTCCCTGATGTTCCACCCAAGCAGAGGGTAGCACCAGCTTTGGAAATAGTAAGCATGCTACAGAAAGGAGTATTGCATAAAGTACCCCCAGACCAGCAAGAATCCAGAACTTACTCAAGATTCTTTTAGTACGAAAAAAGACTGAACTTGACCCAATCCTGGATCTCAGCAAACTAAACCAATATGTAAACTATTCAAAGTTCTGAATGGTCATGGTTCATTCTATTTTTGCCTCTTCAGTGAAAGGACAGTTGGATGTGCTCAACAGATCTTCAGGATGGGCACTATCATATCAATATGAACAGGTGCTCCAGAGGACACCTGCACTTCCTACTAAGAGTCAGTCTTTATCAGTTCAGAGCACTGCCCTTTGGCCTCACCACCACCTCCAGGGTGTTCACCAAATGCATGGCAGTGTTAGTGGCTCAAGAGAGAATGCTGGGATTCCATGCGTTTCTATACCTACACAATTGGCTCCTAATTATCCCATCCAGGCATCTACTTATTCAAGCAGAAGACTACTTGCTTTAGTTATGTCATTACCTGGGTATCATGGTCAACTACATTAAATCACAACTTACACCTACGCAGACGCTGGAGTTCATAGTTTCTCATTTAGACATGATCAACCAGAGAGCCTCACTTCCTCCAATAGGAGTTTGTACCCTCACAGTACAAGTCATGGAAGTGATCTCCCACTCTTACCCTCCAGCAAGGCTGGTGTTGCAAGCCTTATGATTGATGGCAGCAGCAGCAATAACTCTAGTTCTGTTAGCCAGATTTCATATGCGGGTGGACTCTTTCAGTGTAGTGGTCTATTCTTCTGCAACCCTTGAGCACTCCAGTCAAGATTTCCAAAGTTTGCAAAAAATGTCTTCTTCGATGGATTCATTTCGATAAAGTTTGTCAAGGCCATCCCTTTTTTCTCCCACAGTCAGTAGCCATAGTCAAAAGTTTATCTTTACCTAAGCCCCCCAAAGCACATTCCATGAGGTCGGTAGCCTCTTCATCTGCCTTTTGGCATGAGCATCCATAGATGATATTTGTGCAGCTGCCACTTGGTCCAGTGCTTATACCTTTATTGCTCATTATATGTTTGACATACTTTCCAGCATTTAGTTCCACTGTAGTCTGCAGTATCCCTCCATGAGGACCACCCAAGGTTCATGTAGCTAGGGAGACTCTGTCCCATCAGTTGAGGAATGAATGAAAATGACCACATCGGATACAAAAGTTATGTACTCATCATAACGATGCATTTGCATTGTCCATTTTCATTCTTCCTCAACTCCCTGCCTTCCAACCCCCTTCCTTTTCTTCCCAGTGAGATCTAAGGGATGTTCATTTAGGAACTCACCTGTTCCTTGTTTGGGCTCCAGCCTTTTTGTATGCCTTTATCTTGCCTTTTCATAATTATATATTGTCATGTATATGTTAGAGTTGGGGCAGCAAATTTGATCTGAGGTATATCAGGATGGTGAAGCATTGTGGGTAGAGGGAGGAGCTTGAGAGCCGGATCAATGAGTCTAGTGAAAGCAGACAAGTTGGATCCAAGATTGGATCCATGACCCATGAGTTGAGGAAGAAGAATGAAAATGAGCAAAACAGATGCATAGCTATGGTGAGTGCATAACTTTTGATCTGATGTTGTCAATCTTCATCTATTCTTGACTCTTGAGTAGTCGGTTTCAATTCTCGGAACTGGTTCGCCCATTATACAGCTCACGCCAGCCAAAATTCTTTCAAGCTAAGACTCTACCCACAATGCCTCTCTTTATATTACCTCAGATCTCATTTGCCGCTCTTGACGCAAGACACGTCAGCTGATTCTCCTCTCACAGCTAAGTAAATATCTAAAATGTATTATTCTTTCTACTTTTCTTTTCTTCCTTTTCAATAAAAACCTTTGATATGAAGTTGTTGTTTTCATTTGCTCTTCAATCTTTTTGACACTGATTCGGGACAGATCTGACTTGGCCACATTTTCCAGCAACGGATCTGAGCTCCAAGATCCTCCCCTACCTATAATCCCCCCAGATCTCATTTGCTGCTCATATCACTAGCATTATGGTCTGTTGCTGCAGGATTTTGGTGAGTGTTTTCTGCTAATTTAATCCTATTCTTTTGACTTTTCCTGTCCTCTTTCCACCCTTTCACCTTCCTCTACCTTGCACTCAGGCATCAGTTCTTAGCTTTCAAAAAAAAAAAAAAAACTTATCCCGTTCCCTATTTTCTCTCTCCCTCTACTTAGGTGTGTGTGTGTGTGTGTGTGTGTGTGTGTGTGTGTGTGTGTGTGTGTGTGCGCGCGCGCGTGTGTGTGTGTGTGTGTTTCTGGGTCCCCTGCTTCCCCTACCATGGCTAAGACACCTAAGCCAGGGTTTAGGAAGTGCTCAGAGTGTGGCCATAAGCTTTACCCCACTGATGGCCACACTCTGCGCGTGGTCTGTTTAGGGGTCCCAGTGCAAGGTAGAGGAAGGTGAAAGGGTGGAAACTAGAGTCCTCCTTTTTGATCTGAGTGGGGTTCAACCCGCCCCCCCCAATTGATCGGCAGGAGGAATAAGCTGATCCGTAAGGTCCTCCTTCCACTGGGAAGGTCCAAGCTTCATCCTCAGCTTCTGCTTCTTCCTCCTGTCAGGCGACTGGGACTCAACCTCCCGCCAAGAGGGCGGGGGATGGGGAAAAGCACAAACACTGAGACCAGGATTGGCCGAGGAAGTGGTCCCCTGACCGCTCTTCCTGGGCTGAGCCCCTGGCGAAATCTTGCCCAGCTCCCAGCTCAGGCTCCCCTTGGCTCCATTTACCGTGCTTTTCCTCAGAGCCGGAAGTTTCTCAGGGCCGTTCCACTGTGTCGGCCTCCCTCCACTGCCTGTCTAGGCCGGTATATGTGGCCTCCTTCTCCACCAGGTCCACCTGCGGCCTTTCCAAAACTGAGGTGGACAGGATGATGTGGAGATTTATCTGCACACAGATTCAGATGGGAGTCTTGCCTGCCCCCTCCCCCTCTAGGGCTGGGGGCATGCAGTCTGCCTTTTTGCCCATGACTCCTTCTCCAATGGTACCTGTTACCTCGATGCCGACCATTGCCCTGAGCGGGTCTGCTCTGACCAGCTCGGAGCCTTACAGCTCTCGGAGCTGTAGCCTCGGCACCGGATCTGAAGGGGCGGTGTTGGCTCTGAGTTTTTTGGAGTTGGGCTGTCCACTCAGAGTCTTGGTGCCTGGAGGTTCGGCTCCAGCTTCCCCATTGACTCAGAGGATTATGGGCCCAGTCATTCTCCCAGGTCCAGGGGTTCATTTCCCTTCTGCCTACAACATGGTGGAGAAGGTCCTCTCGGTTCCATTGAGACCCTTGATGCTTTCATCCTCAAAGTCCGTCCTGGCATCCTCTGTGTCTGGTCCGGATTCCGCCATCCTGCCCCCTCAGGGACAGCCTGTTTCCTCTCTGCCTTAGGGAGTTCCTTCATGGAAATAGCCTGAAGCTTTCAAGTCCTCCTCAGAGACCCCCCCGCCCGAGAAGGTTCCTCGAAAGCACACATATAAAAGGAGACACTTAGACTCCCCGCCTGAGTCGCTCACTGAGGACACCAACTTGGAGGAAGGGGAGGGTTCCCCCCGGTCACCACTGGATGATACGCCACATAACCCACACACTCAGGTCACTCCACAACAAGTACAAATATGACTCTGTCATTGTCCATGTTGGTGTAAATGACCTGAGATGTACCTCCCTGGACTACATGAAAAGAGACATGGAAGAGCTCTCTGATCTTGTAGCCCAGGCAGGTATGACCCTAGCCCTAAGTAGCATTCTGCCATCACCCAGAATGATACCGCAGTACAAGGACAAAATGATTGACTTCAACAATTGGCTAAGCTTCTGGTGTCATTCTAAGTGGATCCAGTATCTGTCTGCTTGGGATGACATGGTCGACAAACCACGATGCTTTGCCACAGATGGCCTGCACCTGTCGCCCCTGGGATTCTGGATACTGGTTAAGGCTCTTGCTGCCCATATAGTGCCTTTTTTAGGCAAGGTTCAAATGACAAATTCACCACCATAGCAGGAACAGGCAAACAAAAACTGAGGGTAATGCTACTCAATGCTAGAAGTCTAAATATCAAAATGCACTCACTCGAGGCACTCCTTAAAATGGAGAACATCGATATCTGTGCAGTGACTGAGACCTGGTTCAAGGCTCCAGAGAGCACCCCTGCACTACCAGGCTATAGCTCATACCACACTTTTCGGCCATGTAACCTGGACCGAAACACCAAAGGCAGAGGTGTGTCCATATTCATTAAGGATATCCACACCTCCAGGCTAGTTGCTCAGCATAATGCATCCAAGTGCAACTAACTCTGGGCAAAACTGCAATCCAAATTGCAGCTTGCTACAGATCCCCCACCATGATCCAGGATTTCCACTCTTCTTTTTTGATGTACTGGAAAATATTAGGGTTCAACCAAACACCCTAATAATGGGCGACTTCAACTACCCCACCATTAACTGGGAAAACTACTTGTGTACCAACTCCTTAGCTCAACACTTTCTGGAATTCATAAACTCCAATGCCCTGGATCAACTTATCCACACCCCCACCAGGGGCAACAATATCCTAGACCTAGTCATTACCAACATGAGTGACCAGTGTTCCACACCTGAAGTCATCCCCTCGTTGGTCCGATCCGACCATAAGCTAATCACCCTTGATATCCACATCCCTCCCCCACCCCACATTAAGGAAACCACGGTAAAAAAATTCTCCTAAGCCAACTTCATGCTTCTTAAGACAGAAGTGGTGAACTTCATGACACCCATGCAGATGGACAATACAGTTACGACTGCTGAATCCTACACAAATGCACTCTATAAGCACTTACACGAGTGCATGGATCATGCTATCCCAAACAGAACCAAGACGCTATCCTCCAGAAAAAGGAAGCCAATCTGGTGGTCCCCTGTCATAAACAAACTTTACAACAGAAGGAAGAAACTGTTGCAAAAGAGAGTAAAATCCCATGAGTGGAGGAGCTCCCTGGTCAGCTTCAGTAAGAAGCTGAGATCCCTTATAAGATCCTCCAAAGCTAGCTATGAAAACAAAATCACCACTAATTCTAAGGACAACCACAAAGCATTCTATAGCTATGTAAAGAATCTCAATGGCAACACCCAGATCTGCTCTGAGTTACAGCACAACGGCACAAAAATTACAGAACCAACTGATATTGCCAACATCCTGGCAGATAGGTTCAGTGCTAACTTTACCCCCCCCCCCACCCCTAAAAGGCTCATATCTATACAGGAAGAATGCAGAGTCCCTGTAATCACAACTATGCAGGTAAAAGCTGCACTCTCTAAAGCCAAAAACACAGCATCCATGGGACCTGACAACATCCCAGGCTGCGTTTTACACGAGCTTTAGAACAAACTGGCTCCCCACTTAAGCACCATGTTCAATAATAGCCTCGCATTAGGCTTTGTGCCCATTGAATGGCGCACAGCAACAGTTATCCCACTCCACAAAGGGGGAGCCACCACTGATCCCGGGAACTATCGACCTATTAGCCTGACAAGCCTGGTCTGCAAGGCCATGGAACATATTATCATGGAACTCATTAACAAAGACATTGGTAACCCCCGAACTCTGGATCCCACCCAGTTCGGGTTTGTGAAAGGCAGATCATGCCTCCTGAACCTGATCGACTTCTTTGAGGCAGTCACCAAAGAAATAGATGGGGGTAAGGTGGTTCACACAGCCTATCTTGACCTCGCCAAGGCTTTCGACACCATCCCCCATTCTGGAATTATAGCTAAACTCACTAAACTAGGTATAAATCCCTACGTCACAAGATAGGTTGCCAACTGGCTCACTGACAGAATCCACACTGTAAAAGTTGCAGACTCCAAATCTTACCTCAAACCAATAATAAGTGGAGTACCACAGGGTTCCGTCCTGGGACCGCTCCTGTTTGGTATCTACTTCTCTGAAGTACAGGCTAACACAGAAGGCCTCTGGCTAACAAAGTTCGCAGATGACCGCAAACTAGGAGCCATAGTCAAGTCCCCAAATGATGTGGACATCCTACAGAAGGGCCTCGCTAAGACAGATGCCTGGTATCAGAGCCATGGCCTCAAGCTCAATGCCAAAAAGTGCAGTGTCATTCCCTTTGGTAAAAACTCTGTACCCATGAACTACCACATAGGCAGCAGTCTACTTAACATTGAATGTGTGATAAGAGACCTTGGGACCCAGGTGGACAGTAGTCTCTCCTTTGATATTCACATCGCCACAGTAGTCAGGAAGTCCTTCTGAATGGCATACCTCATCATAAAAGAGTTCTCATCCAGGAAAAAAAGAGGTAATTGTTCCTTTCTACTCGACACTCATTAGACCCACTATAGAGTACAACGCTCCTTTTGGAATGTACCTCACAAGACATCTGCAGCAGCTGGAAAGGCCACAGAAGTACCTCACAAAGAGGATTACTGGCCTCAAACAAATGTCCTACACTGACCGTCTCAAAAACTCCAGCTTTACTCTGTAGCATATTGCCTACTCCGAGGTGATCTCTGCCCAACATATAAAGCTATGTCAAACCCAGAGCTGTTGGACATGCTACACCTAAAGAAATCCCAATTCCTCCGAGCTACATGCTCTAGGGACCTAAACCTTGTTACCACAATAAACAGGACATGCTGGAGGGATAGATTCCTGTCCCAGAGACTTCCCATACTCTGGAACAGGCTACCCATCTATGTCAAGCAAAGTTCTTCATTAGCACTCTTCAAGAAAAATCTTGATTAGTGGATGGGAAATAGGAAATACACCCCGGGGATCACTTCTGTGTCTCTGCTCGACAGTGGCACAGGAAAATAACTTTCTTGGGTGGCGTAAGCCAGGGAACCTTGTTGGCTAGGCTTACGTAGGCCCTTGGGCCGATAGCCTAATACCTACCTATGAACCTATGATGTCTCTTTTGGAGACATCATGGAGATCCTTTGTCAGCGTAGGAGGTGGTCTGCCCAAAAACCCAACCCTGACGAGTCGGTGTTCATGGAGGCATTTGGCACAGGACCCTCTACGTCCTGGGTGTCCCCTCCCGCAGATCCCCTGGTGCATCTCATTACATCTTGGGTGTGGAAGGAGCCGGACAGAGTGGAGCCTATCCTCAAAAGCCCTGATAAGATCCTCAGTGCCCCATCAGATAAACTGCACTGGTCAAAGGGATCCCCTTTTGATGCCGCCAAGTAGGAGCTCTCGCAGGAGAGCTCCACGGTCCATCTGCCAGACCGAGAGTCAAGGATCATGGACTGTTTTGGGAAGTGGGTCTATGCTTCAGCAACATTCTCTGTACATTTGCTGAACTACATGGCACACATGATCAGGCGTCAGCAAGACCTAGTTATGGAGGTTGTCGGGTCTGCCCCAGGGTTCATTTCGGCGGAGGAAAAGAAGTTTTTTTCCTCCTGGATGGCCACCAACACCTCTATGTGGCTGCTATCTCACTCTACCGAGGGTGCCACTAGAGCAGCCATAACAGGGGTTGCCATCAGATGTCATGCCTGGCTCTGACCTTGCGCCATTTTGGAGCTCTTTAAGGCATCTTTTACAAATTCCCCATATGATGGTTCTACTCTCTTTGGAAAGACTGTACGTGATACTCTGGTCCAGAGCAAGAAGGACGGAAAGACTCTGTCTGCCATCGAAATCCACTTCTCAACCCCTCAGTGAACCTTTTCCAGGAATCAGTGAGGGGTGAAGAAAATATGGTTCCGGAAGTCTCAGGGTTATTCCCAGGACAGTCAGGACTTACCTTCCCCCAGAGGCAGAGGGGGATTTGACAGATGCCACCCTCACAGCAGAGGAGGTCCGAATAACCAAGGGTCTTGGGATTCTTTCCCGGACAGGCCTGCACAGCAGCCCTGAAGGGTTGCCCAACTGCTCATCTATGGAGGCAGTCAGGAGTTGACTTTTGCTACACCCAATGGCCTGGGAGTCTATCACAGATGATCTTAGGGTGTTGCATATCATATCCAGAGTATAGCCAATCCCCGTCACTCTCTCTCAAACACCTCCTGGATGTTCCACTCGCACAAAGGGAGGATGCAGCAGTGGAAATTTCCAAGCTGCTAGAAAAGTGAGTCATCCAGTCTGTCCCCCCAGACTAGTCCAGATTAGGCATCTATTCCAGGTTCTTTTTAGTGCCAAAGCAGACGGGGGACTTAAGACCGATCCTGGGTCGGTCAGTCCTAAACCTGCCAGTTGCCAAGACAAAATTCTGGATGGTCACACTCCAATCTATCCTGCCCTTCCTGCAGGAGAATGACTGGATGTGCTCAGTGGACCTCCAGGATGCGTACCATCACATCAGAATGGACAGATGCTCTCGGAGGTTCCTCCACTTCTGGCTGGGGGCCAGTCATTACCAGTTCAGAGCGCTACCCTTGGTCTCACCACAGCCCACAGGATGTTCACCAAAGTGATAGCGGTGGTACCAGCTCACCTGCGGCTGCAAGGCTTCCAGGTCTTTCCCTACCTGGATGATTAGGTCTTTCCCTACCTGGACGATTGGCTCCTTTCTGCTCCCTCCAGGCATCAATTCTGCCAAGCCAGGGATTCCTTTCTCCAGACCGTCCATCAGTTGGGCATCACCATAAATCTCAACAAGTCCCGTATGAACCTGGTTCAAGTTCTGGATTTTATTGGGGCTCGGTTAGACACCATTCAGACCAAAATTTTTCTAACTCCAGACAGACTACAATCCTTCAAACTTCATGCCTTGCGCATCCTTTAAGCTCAGTCTCCCCCAGCAGAATCTGTCTTATCGGCGTTGGGTTCCATGGCAGCCATGATCTCCCTCTTGCCCACTGCCCGGTTGCACATGAGGGTGGTCCAATGGACTCTCATGGTTCAGTGGTCATTACTAGATCTGCCATTGTCTCATCCTGTTTGTTTATCTCGAGCATGCAGGGATTCTCTTCTCTGGTGGATTCAATCCCCGGACCTTCATTGGGGTCGCCCATTTATTCTTCCTGCCCCATTCAACACGGTGACCATGGATGCCTCCCTACTTGTGTGGGGCAGTCATTGCTTGGGAAGGACAGTCCAAGGCATGTGGTCTTCCCTGGAGACCCAATTGCATATCAGTGTCCTAGAGGTGAGGGCAGTGCTCTTGGCATTGCAAGCTCTTCATGCCCATCTTTCCCTAGGGACGATTGCCATCCAGAAAGACAACATGTCTGTAGTCTGGTACATCAACAAGCAGGGGGGAACCAAGTCTTATCCCCTTTGTCACAAAGCCATGAGAATGTGGGAGTGGGTGATCTCTACTGGCCAGTTTCTGGTGGCAATGCACATTCTGGGGAAGTCCAACATTCTAGGAGACAGGCTCAGCAGGTCTATCCTGATGCCTTACAAGCAGTCTCTGAATCCTTCAGTAGCAAAACAGATCTTTCTAAAGTGGGGTCAGCCTTACTATGATCTCTTCCTGTCTCCTTCCAACTCAAAATGCAGTGAGTTTTTGCGCTCTGAACTCCCCACTGGGGGAAGTCCCCAGAGATGCCTTGGTTCATGCTTGGCCTTCCGGTCTTATATATACTTATCCTTCTCTCCCCCTGATTTTGAAATTCCTCCATAAAGCTTGATGGCTCCAGAACTCAGTCATCCTCATTGCCCCATTCTAGCCTTGCCAAGTATGGTTCCCTTCTCTGTGGCCTCACATAGTGTGTCCTCCCTGGACTTTGGATCCAGTTCCAAATCTAAATTTCACATCCCTTAGGAATTCCACACCCAGATCTGGCCAGTCTGAAGCTTACCACTTGGCTGCTCCAGTTCCCATAATTGTTAGGATTCTCAGGCTGTCTTCTCCGGTTAAGAAGATATTGGTAGCGGCTCATAAATCTTCCACTAGGATGGTTTATTCTAGTAGATGGAAATGTTTTCCGATTTGGGCATTTCAACATGACTTGGATCCCTTTACTGCCCTGGTTCCTGTTATTTTCGAGTTTCTGGCAGGTATTTTTCAACAGGGTGCTAGTTTTTCTGTGGTTAAAGTTCAGCTGGCAACTATATCTAACTTCCAGTTAGGAGATAATTCGGCCTCCCTGGCTTTGTCTAAGCTTAGTAAAGACGTTTTGAAATGTACCTTTCTTCTTAGGTCCATATCAAGGATCCAACACCATCATGGGGCCTCACATTGATCCTCCAGGCCTTAGTTTCTTCCCCCATTGAACCCGCAGCTTCAGTGGATTTGCAGTTTTTGTCTTGGAAGACAGCCTTCCTGATTGCCATTACTTCAGCCAAAAGAGTGGCAGAGCTTCAAGCCTTATCAGAAGCCTCCTTACATGATCTTCCATAAAGACAGAGTGTCCTTACACATTAATCCTTCTGTCCTTCCAAAGGTGGCTTTGGAATCAAATATTAATCAGGTTATCAATCTCCCTGTTTTCTTTCCAAATTTTCAGATTAAGGAACAGTATAAATTGCACCTGCTGAATGTTCATAGGCAATTATGTTTTTACTTGAATAGAATGAAGTTTTTTCGTAAGTCTGATCAACTTTTTGTTTCCTACTCTAAGCCCTTTTTAGGGAAGCCTGTATTGAAAGTCACCATTGCTCGTTGGATCTCTCATTGCATAGTTCTGGCATATTCAGCCAAATGATTATCTCTGCCAGATCAAGTTAAGGCACATTCTACTAGGTCTATGGCCACTTCAGCTGCCTTTAGGTTCAGAGTTTCCTTGGATGATATTTGCTTTGCAGCTACCTGGACATCGTTGCATACCTTCATCTCCCATGACAAGGTGAATCTTCTATCTATAACGTTCCACCTGAATTGTTGCTTTTCATTTGTCTTCAACCATCCCTCCCTCCTTCCCCCTGCCTTACATGGGCTGTATGGTTGACTGGCCGGAAGAGACATAGCTTTTACTTTGGCATAACTTGTTCTTCCCTGTGGTGCTCTCTGGGTATTTTTGCCAAGGGGAAAGGCTTTGTGTCAGGTTGGGATGCTATGTGTGGCAGCAAACTTGATCTGAGGGGAGGATGAAGACAGGGGTATTATGGGAAGGGGAGGATCTTGGAGCTCAGATCTGATACTGGAAAATGCAGCCGAGCTGGATCCGTCCTGGATCCTTGTCCCACAGGTTGAAAACAAAGGAAAAGCAACAACTCAGATGGAACGTTATGGTGAGTACATAACTTCTTTTTTTTTCTCATCTCTACCCACTTTTTCTTGAGTGAGTGAGTTCTTTTCCATACCCTTTGGTATACTTTCTCCTACCATCATTGGTAGTCCCTCTCTACCATTAGGTAGTTCCTTTTTAACCATTGTTGGTAATATTCTATCTGATGTTGTTAATCTTCATTCATTCCTTACTGATGGGAGTTGGTTCCATCCTCAGAGTTGAGCCAGCCATTATACCAAGTTCGTGCCAGACAAAAAACTCTCGAGCTAAGTCCTTACCCATAGTGCCTCTCTCCATATTACCTCAGATCTCATTTGCCATGTATGAAACAAGATGTGTTAGACCAGGCTCTCAGCTAAGTCATTGAATTTTTGTCAAATTTTTTCTTGTCTACCAGTTGTTGACTCCTTATAGCTAAATTTCACTTGTTTTGATATACATTTATATATCATGTATTCTATTGTGTATCAGATAGAATATTACCAACAATGGTTAAAAAGGAACTACCTAATGGTAGGCTGTGTCTCTGTCTCTCTCTTTCCCTTTTTCCTTTATACCAAGTTAGTAATCTATCATACCATCGCTGGTACAGGCCTGTTCTCCTTACTCTCTGGGTATTTTTCTTACCATAGTTGGTATTTTACCTTTCTTAAAAAAAAAACAAAACAAAAAAAAAATGGTTTACTTAGTTTCTTCTGTCTCCTAATTTCTTCATTGTACTGAAGGGACATGTCAGATAAGAAGAGTACCATGGGGTTCAAGAACTGTGTTCAGTGCAGTAGAAAGATGCCTAATGTGGATTGTCACTACTCTTGTGTTTATTGTTTAGGGGTCATTCACCTTTCAGTGAAACCCCCTTGTGACACCTGTAAAGGTTTCAGCTCCCGTACACTTGCAGAGTGCAAGAATAAGTTAATGATTAAAGGACTATTAAAATCACCTTTCGCGGAGGCTATTTCCGAGTCGGAGGACTCACCACCTTCCAAGAGAGAACACAAAAAGAGGAGCAAGTCTTTACCCACCTCTCCTCATGATTCTGAGATTAAACAACTGGAACCGAGACAGAAAGTCCCTAAATGGGCACCATCTTTGGCTCAGAGGCCTAAACTTTCCATCTTGGCACCAGCCTCGGTTCCAAGCCTACAACCAGCTTCAGTGCCGACCACTTCTTCAGCTCCTATAACCACAATGACAATGGCACTGACTATTACCACAGCTTCATCACCGATTTACCTTTCGGCACCAACAATAGACATCCCGGAACTGGTCACTCCCCCCATCTGTACTTCACATTGTCCTTCGACCTCGGTTCCGAAAGGTGACATACTCCCCTGGACCAGATATTCCCCCTTTGGTGGATCCATTTGCTGGCCAGCAGTATAGCCCTTTCTTAGACAGCCCCACTTCACCCTCGGGGATGTCTACATGATCCTCCAAGAGTTTTTCAGAGCTGGATGCAGTGCGGCTAGTGGATCAACTCTTGGCGGCCAGAGGACTTTCTACTCCATCTAAGCCCTTCCTCCCATGCTGAGCCGAAGGATTTCATCCAAGGACTCCACAATATTTTCCTCTTTCGACCTCTTTCTTAGTTTCGGAACACCTGTCACCGACGCCAACCCTGGTTTCAGCCTCTTCGGTACTGGTGGTAGATCTTGCCACGGCACTGGAGCCTACCCTTTGGTCTTTGGCTTCTTCTGAGCCAGGCCATCCTCGGGACTGGGACTGGTCTGTAAACACCGGCTTCCCTGACATGGCATCTCCTTTCCGTACACCTGCCTAGGTTCCTGTTGCTCTGGTGGAACTCTCTCTTCCTATGGCTCCCTCCCTGGTGGTGGGTTCTTTGGAGCGGGGTGCAACCCCGGTCCCGAGGTTGTCTATCTCGGTTCTGAGCTCTCACCCCTATTTGGGAGGACCTGCTTTCCAGGTGATAGAGAGGGCTGCCTCTCAATTGGTTCCCATGGCATCGGAGACCTATCAGCCCGTGTCCTCTGAATCACAGTTGACGCAGACCACTACTCATGGCTAGAGAACCTCAAGACACCCTTCAGCAAGGCTCCCTCTTTGCAGCATCTTCCTTGGATACTCCCATCAAGGAGGTCCCTCACAAGAGGTTGTACAAGAGGAAGCACATGGATTCCCCGGAGGAATCCTTGACTGAAGATATGGACTACAATGAAGGGGAAGGGTCCCCACGATCACCCCCTGATGATGTCTCTTTTGGAGACATCTTGGAGCTCCTCAAGCAGCAGGGTGATTGGAAGACCACTACCTCTTCCCCCGGGGAGTCCATATTCTTGCAGGCATTTTGAGCCCGGCCTTCTACCTTCTGGGTAACCCCACCTGTGGATGAACTTGTACAGCTCATCGTGCAGCATGAATGGAATAGTTCTGATACCATTGAACCTATATTTCAGAGACCAGACAAAATTCTCTCACCCCCTCAGGATAATCCTTACTGGTCTAAGGCCCTTCCAGTAGATGCTATGGTTGTGGCAGCTGCAGCTAAAAAAGAGCTCACAAACAGAGAGTCTTGGGCAATAGACAGACTGGGGAAGCAGGTGTAGTCTTCAGCGACCTTTACCATCCGGTCCCTGAATTACCTGGCACATTTTACTTGACTCCAGAGAGACCGAATTACCAAACTCTCAGAGATCCTGGCAGGAGCGGTGTCTGATGAGGTACAGGGCAAAGTTGCCTCACAGCTTGCGACCCTAGAATCCATCTCTAATTCATTCATGAGGTTGATTTCGCATTCGACTGAAGGGGTGGCTAGAGCAGCAGGTGCCGGCATTGTTACAAGACGTCACAACTGGATGTGTCTATGTGACTTCGCGGACAACCCTTTTAAGTATTCCTTCCTTAACGCTTCGGTAGAGACCTCATCCCTTTTTGCCCCAAATGTGAAAGACAATTTAGCCAGGTGTGAAAAGGACAGAAAGACCGTGTCTGCCATGGGTGTGCATTTTTCCACTCCTCAATGATCCTATTCCAGGAATCAGAGGAGTGGAAAGATGTGGTACAGAAAGTCCCAAGGTCTTTCCCGTGACACATGTGGCGAGTTTTCTGCCCGGGGCAGAAGGGGGAACTCAACTAGAAGACATCCCTTTAGAGGCAGAGGGGGTTCGCATAACAAGGGGTCCAGAGATTCTTTCTTGGGACAGCCCTACCCACGCTTCTGAAGACTAGCCCAATTGCTTACCTCTGGAAGCAGTTGGGGGACGTTTTTCTCTGCAGTATCTTGCTTGCAAAGAATAACTTCAGACTCTTGGGTGCAGATGATAATTACCAGAGGTTATCTTATCCCTTTCAACCTTTTCCCAAAGCCTTTAAGGCGCATTCCCGATGTACCACCCAGTCAAAGGGAATCAGCAGCTCAAGAAATCCAATAGCTGCTTCAAAAAAGGGTAGCGTAGGTGAATCCAAGTTATTTTATGAATTTTATTAAATATGTATGCTAAGTTAGTGATATTTTATATTTTTGTATGTATATCATGTGATAGATCATGTGATTAGAAATTGGTATTTAAAGTGTGTTCAATTATGGTTACCTCAGTTTGAACAAGTCTCTTGTTTTGATTGTTTTTGGAGACGAAAGTGCTTACTAGAGGTTTTTGAACTTTGGAATAAAGTGTCGGTTATCCAGCAGTTTCAGCATTTTTTGTGTGTGCTTCAAAAAAAGAGTCATCCAAACAGTACCTCCAGACCAAATAGAATCCGGTTTTTACTCAAGGTTCTTTTTAGTGCTAAAGAAAACGGGACTGGAGGCCATTTCTGGACCTCAGCATCCTAAACAAATTTGTCCAACAAGTGAAATTCTGGATGGTCATGGATTTTATCTTCCTTGACTCCAATTGTTCCCCTGATTTGATCAGCTCCAAGCACTGCGGAGCAGGATGTATATTGGAACCAAAGTGTTAGCACTGGGTCCAGGGGGATAACTTAGACTCCGAGGGTTCCTGAGCCGTCACTTTCCCTTGGTGCCTTAGTGTTAGATAGCTTGGGTCCAAATCCCACCTGAGGAACAGAACCTGGGGGGGTGGAGTACTGGCTGAGCCGAGAGCACTGTCTCTGGGGAGGCTGATTTCTACTTCCCCCAGCCCTTCTGCCTTCAACATAGTAGAAAGGGTTTTCTCCCGTGAGGGAGATTCTTCGGCTATCACCTGTTCGGATCCTATTTCCATTCCTCCTCAGGATTTGAGTGCTACGTCTTACCATCTTATTCCACAAGGACAGCCAGCCTGTCAGAGCTTCCAGACAGCCCCAGTTCAGAAGCTTCCCCTTTTGTCTGATACTTCTGCAGAATACCCACTGAAGAGGTCCCTTGGAAAAAAAACTGTGCAAAAGGAGGCACTTGGATTCCCCTCAGGAATCATTGCTAGAGGACATTGATTTCAATGAAGGAGAAGAGTCCCTCAAATCTCCACCAGAAGACGTCTCATTTGAAGATATTTTAGAAATGCTGTGCCAAAGAAATGGATGGTCTTTCCAGAGCCCTTCTCAAGAGGAACCAGTGATCTGAAGTAGGAGATTCATTTGTCTGCAACCTGTGGGTTATGGATCCGATATCGGATCCGAACTGGCATGGTTTACCAGCTATGGATCCAAGCTCTCAGCTCCTCCCCTCACCCATAATGCCCTGCTGTACCCTCATGACCTCAGATCTAGTTTGCCGCGCATGGTGACCAGATTGTTTTTCCAGCTCTCCAGCTAAGTGATTTATTCAGTCTTTAAATTAGTCAAATTTAAAATTTGTTGGTTAATTTGTGTGAAAGTGTAGGTTTCCCTATTGTATTTTTACCTTTTTTTAGAATTTAATCTTAATTTTATATCCCTCCCCTCGCTGGTAGCGTAGTGTGTGTGTTGGGCCTGTGAGTGATTTTTGTTTTTAGTTACTTTACTTTAGTTTCTAGTAACTTTTATTTGTTAGCTTGGGATGTCTGAGCAGCCAAAGGCTATTTTCTCAAAGTGCTTGCGGTGTGGGCATAAGCTTTCCCCAGCTGATGGCCACACTGTGTTAGATGCCTGGGGTTGAACACCTCACATCTGGATGTTCCATTTGTGCAGGGTTCAACCCCAGGGCATTGAAGGAGCGGAGGTCCAAGCTTGTTTTGGCGGGCCTCTTGCCGGACTCGGCTCCGACCTCCCCCACGGCCTTGAGAAGTGCGGGCCCCACGGTTATTCCTCTCCGACTCCGTCCTCCTCCTGGGACTCAACCTCCCGTTTCTGGTTCGGAGGAGAGGGATGCTAGAAAAAGGACCGGAGGGAGAAGCACCATAAGCGGGCCGAGACCTCTGTTTCGGCCCCCGCCAGCAAGCTGGCTTCTCCCGGCCCCTTGTCTGCTGGATCTCCTCCTCGGCTCCGGTCTCCAGTGTGTTTTTCACGGGACCTGAGGAGGAGGAGACCCGATCCGAGGCTACTGCTCGAGGAGGCACTCAAGGCCTACCTCGGTAGCCTCGTTGAGATCAACGTACAGCCTATCGGATGCTGATCTGGACCGGATGATGAGAAGGTTCATCCAGGCCCAGATGCAGATGGGAGTGCTCTTGCCTCCCCTGGGGGAGCCGACCTTTTCAAGCCCATTGCTCCTTCTCCGACCCGCTACCGGGTTCGAGCAGTTGGAGCCGAGCAGCTGGGTCGGCCCGATAGTACTTGGTACCGGATCCGACCCTGCCCTCGAGTGCATCGGATCCGACCTCTTGGAGCCTGGATCCGAGCCGGATCCGGGGATCAGTGCTCCTTCGCACCGCCTGTGTCGGAGCACTGTCCCTTCGGATCCGGCGCCGGCTCCGATCCACTCTTCGGATCCGAGGGGAGCCATTGTCGGATCCTTTGGTCGGCTCCCTCGGCGTTGATGTAGTGGAGAGGGCCCTGTTGAGGGTCTCTGGACCCCGGCACTTGTTTCGGCTCCGCCCTCCCTCTGCACTGGGTCAGGCTTCCACCATCCGGCCCTTGGGACAGCCTGTGCCCCAAGCTGCTCCCTGGAACAGGTTGCTGCTTGCGAGGAGTCCTCTGACAGCCCCCAGAGGATGTTCCTCGAGCAGCATGCAAAAGGAGGCACATTGACTCCCGAGTCTCTCACGGAAGACACAGATTTGGAGGAAGGGAAGGCTCCACGGTCACCCCGAGGATGTCTCATTTGGAGACATCATGGAAATGCTCCGTATAAGGGGGTGGTCTGCCCAAGTCTTCCTCGGACGAGTCCGTGTTCTTGGAGGCATTTGAAGGCCGTCTACCTCTTGGGTGTCCCTCCTGCCGACCCTGGTGGACCTCATTACCACCAGGGCGTGGAAGGAACGGACACCGTGGAGCCTATCCCTAAGAGGCCCGACAGGATCCTCAGTCCACCGTCTGACCGTGCCCATTGGAGTAAGGGGCCTCCGGTAGATGCCATGTTGGGCGGGCGGCCACCAAGAGGAACTTGCTCAGGAGAGTCCTCAGTCCATCCCCGAGCAAGGAGTCTCGGATGATGGACCGCTTGGGAAGCGGATGTTTAGTTCAGCGACCTTCAGTCGGTAAGGCGACTGAACTACTTGGCACACGCTATTAGGATGCAGCCGATCTCATTAAAGAATACACTGCATCTCCCAGAGTCCATGTCGGAGGAGGACAAAGTGCTGCACTCCACCCGCATGGCCACTCTTAGATCAGTTACCAATACCTCTGCTACTCTCCCATGCTACGGAAGGTGCGCTAGAGCCGCAGGGGCAGGTCTAGTCACTAGACGCCAGGCCTGGCTCCATCATTGCGATTTCTCTGAGCCCTTCAAAGCGTCATTTGATAGTTCTGCCCTCTTTGGCAAAACCGTGACACCTTGACCCAGAGCGAGAAGGGCGGAAGACGCTGTCTGCCGTCGAATCCGCTTCTCTGCACCCCAGAGGCCCTATTCTAGGAACCAAAAGGGTCAGAAGAAGATGTGGTTCCGGAAGTCGCAGCAATCCCAGCCTGCTCCGGACAACCAGTCCTTCCGTGGCAGAGGAGGACAGGGAGGATGCCGCCCTAGAGGCAGAGGGGCTCCCAGGAACTTCGGGTCCAGAGAACCCTTCTCTGAGCGGACCTGAGGGTTGCCTGGCTGCTCCACTCTGGAGGCAGTCGGGGACGTTTTTCGGGCACCTAGCGGCATAGGAGTCCATAACATCAGACCGCTGGGTTCTCCAGATCATATCCAGAGGATACCGTATCTCTTTTCGTCACTTACCAAAATTGAAGTCCCTCCCAGACGTTCCACCCGGTCAAGGGAGGCCGCTTTGGCAGAAATTGGCCATCTACTAAAGAAAAGAGCCATCCAGCCCGTCCCCAGACCAGATCGGATCAGGGTTCTACTCCAGGTTCTTTTAGTGCCAAAAAGGCGGGGATCTAAGACCAATTTAGACCTTTCTCTCTTGAACCTGGCAGTTCCCAAGGAAAAATTCGAATGGTCACTCTACAATCTATTCTCCCCTTCTGGGAGAAAATCACTGGATGTGCTCTATAGACCTCAAAGATGCGTACTACCACATCCTAATGGACAGGCGCCCAGGAGGTTTCTTCGCCGGCTGGGAGCCAGTCACTACCAGTTCGGGTCCTTCCCTTTGGTCTCACCACAGCCCCCAGGGTGTTCACCAAAGTATTAGCAGTGGTAGCGGCCCACCTGAGGCTTCAGGGGTGCAGGTCTTCCCTACCTGGACGACTGGCTCCTTACCACCCCAACAAGGCATCTACTACTTTTGGTGCGAGACTCCTTTCTCCATCTTGCTCCCAATCTGGGCATCACTATAAATAAGAAATCCAACCTAGCCCACACAGCTCTTAGATTTTATAGGGGCCAGGTTAGACACAAGGAGTTTAAAAGCCTTCCTCACTGCGGACAGAGTTCAAAATCTGCAGCTCCAGGTGCGGCCATTCTCCACTCAAGTTCTGTTCCGGCGGAGTTGGTCCTGAGGGCTCTAGGGTCCATGGCGTCTGCTATAGCACTTCTTCCTCTCGCCAGGCTCAATGCATCTTCCAGTGGACTCTCTTAGTACAGTGGTCGACCTTGCTCTTCCTATGCATCATCCCATTGCGATAAGCAAGGCTTGTCCCTCCTGTGGTGGCTTCACTCCCAGATCTCCATGAGGCCCATTTTTTTGTTCTTCTCCCCTCCTCCACTCGGGACCACGGGATGCCGCCCTCCTCGGGGGGGGGGGGATTTCTTGGGGCCGGACGCCCAAGGCACGTGGAACGATTCAGAGACCTTACTGCATATCAACGTTCTAGAGATGAGAGCAGTGCTCTTAGCGTTGCTAGCACTTCAGGACTTTCTTCCCTTGGGAACAATTGCGATTCAATCAGACAACATGTCGGTTGTCTGGTATATCAACAAGCAAGGAGGAACGAGGTCTTACCCTCTTTGTCGAGAAGCCATGAGAGTTTGGGAATGGGCAATCTCCACCAATCGCTTTCTATTAGCAACGCACATTCTGGATCGGTCCAACATCCTGGCGGACAAGCTCAGTCGCACCATTCTGACCCCTTACAAGTGGTCTCTCAATTCTCAAGTAGCGGCACGCATATTCAGCACGGTGGGGAACTCCTTCATGCGATCTTTTGCCTCTCCCTCAAACACCAAGTGCGACAGTTTTTCGCCTGATACCTCCTCCAGGAGGTTCCCCAAGAGACGCTCTGGTGCATGCTTGGCCACCCGGTCTTCTGTATGCTTATCCACCCTTGCCTCTGATGCTCCAAGTTCTTCAGAAAGCCTCTCGGGTGGGTTGCAGAATGATTCTCATTGCTCCATTTTGGCCTCGACAGATCTGGTTCCCCTTCCTAAGGTCTCACTCGGTGAATCCTTGGATTCTAGATCCCATTCGGATCTCATATCTCATCCATCCTGCCTATCTCCTCCGAACCTGGACAACCTGAAGCTGACCGCTTGGCTGCTCCAGTTCCACTCTTGATCAGGACTCCCGGTATTTCGTCCCCTGTTAAGGCAATCCTGGTGGCAGCTCATAAACCGTCCACTAGGAAAGTCTACTGTAGCAAGTGGAAACGGTTTTTTTGTGGGCGAGCGGCAAGGCCTGAACCCTTTCACAGTTCCTCTCCCTTTAGTGCTTGATTTCTTAACCACTCTGTTTAACGATGGTGCCAGCAGTTCCACAGTCAAAGTACAACTGCGGCAATTTCACATTATCACATTGGTCATGACTCCAGTCCACTCATGTCAGCCAAGTTGTGTAAAATTTTCTTAAAGGTACTTTCCTTCTCAGGCCCCTGTAAAACAAGCGGTTCCTCCTGGGACCTTTCCCCTTCTCTCAGTTCTTGGGGCCCCACTGAACCAGCGGCTCACGGTAGATCTAAAATTCTTGTCATTCAAGACTGCCTTCTTAGTAGCCATTACATCGCCAAGAGAGTTTCAGAGCTCCAAGCATTATCAGCTAAACCTCCTTACTTGGTCTTTCATCCGGACCGTGTTTACCTCAGGACCAACCCGTCCTTTCTTCCTAAAGTAGCTTCTGAAGCAAACATTAATCAATCCATTAACCTCCCTGTTTTCCTAAATATGAAAACAAAGGTGAATTCACAGGCAACTTAGATTTTATCTAAACAGAACGGCTGGTCATAGGCAATCCGACCAGTTGTTCATTTCATTTGCTAAATTTAATCTGCTGGATTTCACAATGTATCTTATTGGCTTATCAAGCTTGAAGGGTCAGTCTCTCAGCCTTTAAGGCTAGGATTCCTCTAGATGATATTTGTGCAGCAGCCATGTGGGCTTCATCTCATACTTTTATTTCCCACTACAAGTTGGATCTTGCATCTATAGCATCCTTTGGCTGAATATCCTTCCATGATGGCCACCCAAGATAGGTGCAGACAAATGAATCTCCAGTTATGTACTCACCATAACGTTCCATCTGAGTAGGTGTATTCATTTGTCTGCAACCATCCCACCCTCCTATCCCCCTGGCCTTTCAGTTTCCTGCATATGGTGTGTTGCCCTTTTCAGGGTGTTCTTGCTGTTGGCAAACTCGATCTGAGGTCATGAGGGTAGAGCAGGGCATTATGGGTGAGGGGAGGAGCTGAGAGCTTGGATCCATAGCTGATAAACCATGCCGGTTCGGATCCGATATCGGATCCATAACCCACAGGTTGCAGACAAATGAATACACCTACTCAGATGGAACGTTATGGTGAGTACATAACTTCTAATTTCTGGAAGCCTTCAGGTCTGGCCCATCTACATCTTGGGTACCCCCCCCCCCAGCGGATGAGCTTATCAACCTTGTCTCCCGCTGGGCTTGGAAGGAGCCGGATACTGTAGACCCAATTCACAAACTCCCTAATGGGATTCTAAATGCACCACTAGATAGGCAGCATTGGTCTAAAGGGAGTCCCGTAGATGCCATGGTTGTTGCAGCAGCCACAAAAAAGGAAGTAGCTGGACAGAGTTCCTCTGTCCATCCCCTTGATAGAGAGTTAAGTGCTTTGGACAGATTTGGAAAGTAAGTGTATGCTTCAGCAACTTTTTCTATATGATCGCTGAATTATCTGGAATATTTTACTAGGTTACAGTGGGACTTGTTAAAAGAACACTCTAACTCTAACCCACGGTCCATGTCGGTGGAGGAAATGATTTTTTCTTTGAGACTGGCCACCCTACAGTCTATATCTAATGCGTCCATGAGGCTAATCGCTCATGCTGCTGAGAGTTCCTCACAGGCCACTGGAACAGGCATATAAATAAGGAGGCACACCTGGATGCACTTGTGTGACTTTGCTGAGCCCTTTAAGGCATCATTCATCAATGTTTCCTTTGATGGATCATCTCTGTTTGGCCCTACTGAGAAAGATACACTTTCTCATAGTGAACAAGATGGAAAGACCCCATCTGCCATAAAAATCTGTTTTTCTACCCCACAAAGATCCTTCTCCAGAAATTAATGCGATGGTAAGAAGATGTGGTTTTGGAAATCTTAACAGCCTTTTCAAGATTTATATGGAGAATTCTCTCCCAGAGGCTGAGGGGGAAATAATTATAATAATGGAAGATGCTGCCCATGTGGCAGGGGGGACGGGAAAATCAAGAGTCTCAGGATTCCTTCTCGGCCAGACCCTTTCAGCATTCCTGAAAGGTTGCCCAACTGTTTTTCTCTGGAAACAGTCATCGGACACTTGTCTTTGCACCCAGAAGCCTGAGCAGCCATCACAGAAGACACATGGGTGCAAAGTATCATATACAGAGGATATATTATTCCCTTTTTACAAAATCCACCAAGGATGAGAAAGAGTCTCCCAGACGTTCCACCCAATCAATGGAAGAAAGCAGCTCAGGAAATTCAAACCTGATAGACAAATGAGTCCTCCAAGGGGTCACACCAGTCCAAACAGGATCCAATTTTTACTCAAGATTCTTTTTAATGCCAAAGAAGATAGTGGGAACTGAGGCCTATCCTGGATCTCAGTTATCTAAACAACTTCATGAAGAACTCCAAATTCCGGGTAGTCATGATTCAGTCCATTCTACTGTTACTCCAGAAAGATGACTGCAGGTGCTCTGTAGAGTTGAAGGATGCGTACTATTGGATCTACTTCTAAAGCTCAACGTTTCAAAACTTTGAACTACAAATGTCCGAGACCAGAAGATTGAAGTTTTGAAACTTGGAAAACAAAAAAAAAAAAAATGAAAACAAAATTTTTGTTTATGTTTTTGCAGGGGGGCAAGAACCCCTGTACCCCCCACACCCTCTGCTAAATAAATATACCAACTCCGAGATTGCACTACAGTGAGGAAAACAGTAAATATCCCATTCCGCACTGTATGGTGATCTACATTCAAAACTTTCAGAGTTTCAAAACTTCGATCTTATGGTCTTGGCTGTTTGAAGTTCAAAGTTTTGAAACTTCGAATTTCTGAAGGAGATCCCTACTATCACATCAAAAAGAACAGGCAATCCCACAGATTCCTTTACTTTAGGCTGGGAACCAGTCATTATCAGTTCCTTATTTAGACAACTGGCTCCTCACCGCTTCAAACAGGCATCTATAATAATTTTCTAGGCATCACAGTAAATCCTCCAAAGTCCAAACTTTAACCAGTACAAGTCTTGGAGTTTATAGGGGCTTGCCTAGACACAATGAATCTTCAAGCATCCTTGCCATGGAGCAGAATTCTTTCTCTAAGGTTACATGTCAATGAGATTATATCTCAACCTTTTCCTCCAGCCACATTGATTTTAAAAGCCCTGGGTTTGATGGCCACAGCAATCACTCTTGATTCCAACAGCTCATTTTCACATGAAAATCCTATGATGGACCCCACAAGTGCAATAGTCCATTTTATACCACCCCTTACAATTTCCAGTAAAACTATCCAGGGTTTGCAGGTAATCATTAGAGTGGTGAATCCAATCCAAAAAGATTTGCCAAGGTCGTGCCTTTATCCTTCCTCTGCCCATTGCCATGTTGACCATGGACCCTTCCCAGTTTAGTTGGGCGGAAATTACTTGGGGCAGATTGTTCAAGACACGTGGTCCCTAGAAGAGACCAAATTGTATATAAATGTCCTGGAGATGACTGCAGTCCTATTAGCGTTGCAGGCCTCTCAGAACTCTCTTCCATTGGGGACAGTTACTATTCAAATGGACAATATGTCAGTTGTTTGGTACATCAACAAACAGGGTGAATCAGATCTTACCCTGGGTGATCTCATCCAACCACTTTCTTGTAGTGGCACACATTCCGGGGAAATCAAATGTTTTAGCGGACAAGCTCAGCAAGACTATCTTGATTTCTTACAAGTGGTCTCTGAATCAGTCAGTGGCAAACATGATCTTCACAACTGGAGTCAACCACGATGCAACCTCTTTGCCTCTCCCCTCAGCAAGTGCAGCAGGTTCTTTGCCCTAATTCCCCCCCAGGTACAGTCCCCAAGAGATTACCTAGTCCACATTTGGCTCCCTGATCTTCTTTATACTTATCCTCCCCTACCCATAATTACCAAGCTTCTTCAGAAAGCTGTCAGGTTGAAGAGCAGAGTAATCCTCATTGCTCCCTTTTGGCCTCGGCAGATTTGTTTTCCCTTCCTATGGTCTCATGTAATTTGTCTCCCTCTACACTGGACCCCATTCCAGATCTCCTCTCTCACCCATCGGACATGATTCACCTAGACATTCCAGGCTTCAAATTGACTGCATGGTTTCTCCAATTCCAATGATGGCTAGACATTCCAGGCTTTTATCTCCTGTTCGAAATATATTGTTTGCATTTCAGAAACCCTCTACAAGAAAGATTTATAAAAGTAAATTGAGTAGATTTTCTTTATGGGCTCAGCAGGCAGAGATATATGGATGCTTTCATGCTCCAATCTCCACTGTTTTAGAATTTCTAGCTTTTCTTTTTCAAGGTGGGGCCAGTTTCTGTACTGTTAAGGTTCAACTGGTGGCCATTTCGAATTTTCACATTGGAGATAATACTTTCTCTTTGGCATCATCTGAGTTGTGTAAGGCCCTTCTTAAGGGTACATTTTTACTTAGGCCACCTATAAAGGACCTCATACCACCTTGGGATCTTACTTTTTTATTACAACCTCTGATACAATCATCTTTGAATCATCCACAAAAGTGGACCTCAAATTTCTTTCTTGGAAAATAGCCTTTCTAGTAGCAATAACCTCAGCTAGGAGAATCTTTGAACTCTAACCATTCTCTTCTAAGCTGCCTTATTTGATTTTCCATTGTTGCGTATCAGTGCTTTTCTACTTAGTGGTTGGAGTTTCGTTTATTGGTGTGATTTTCCATTAGGACAGAGTGGCTTTATGTAAAAAAATCCATCCTTTTTACCCAAGGTTGCATCGGAATCAAACATAAATCAAGCCATTAATTTGCCTGATCTGATGTTGTCAATCTTCATTCATTCTTGATGAATAGGGCTTGGTTCCAACCCCTCGGAACTGGCTTGGCTGTTATACAGCTTGCGCCAGCCAAACAACTCTCAAGCTAAGACTCTGCCCATAATGCCCCTCTCTCCATTACCCCAGATCTCTTTTGCCACACTAATAACAAAGACGTGTCAGCTGATACTCTCCAGCTAAGTGGTTTAATTGTTTATATATCTAGATATTTATTTCTTAAAACTTACTCTACCCTTCTTACTTAAAGGTATTCTCTATTACCATTGTTGATAATTTTTTCTCCCTCCCCATTTACCTCTTAGGTAGTTTCTTTCAATACCATCACTGGTATTTTCCCCTTATTTTTACTGTTATAGGTATTTCTCCCTACCATTGTTGGTAGGTTTCTTTTCTGTCTTTTAACAGTGTGAATGTGTGTGTGATTTCTTTCAAATGGTGGAGAAGCAAAAAGGCACATCAGGCTTTAAGTAATGCCAAGATTGTGGAAGAAAGATGCCCATTTCAGATGGGCATCCTGTGTATATATTGCTTGGATGCACCCCATTTAGAAACTAATTGTAAGATCTTCCAAGGTTTTAGTTCCAGAACTATGGCAGAGTGCTGGAATAAATTAAAATCCTCCTTTGATGAAGCCCTCTGTAAACCAGAGTCTTCCAAAAACTGATCATAAAAAGAAAGTTATTCAGTGCTGAGCTTACCATCAGCACCAGACTCCAAAAAGCATGTCTCCAGTTCCATAAATCTCTTCAGAAGTGAAGAGTAAGGTTCCAAAACTAATTGTGAAACAGCCTTCGGCACCGCCAGTTATGACCCCCTCGGTACCAATGGTTTCTGCACTGATCTTGACAACCTCGGCACTGACAGTTTCTTCAGTACCAAGCCAGTCTTGGCAATAACAGTTTTGTCAGCAGCAGCATCTTTGACCTCCCACTCAATTCCAGCTTTTCCATCTGCTCCACAGCATACACTGATGAAGCTTGAAACATTCCTACTTCCCTGAACAAGACACGTACCTTCTATGAACCCCTTTCTGGGTCAACTTCCTAGTCCATTTATGGATAGGCCAGAGTCTCCCTCGAGGATGTCGGTCCGATCAACCAGAAGTCTTTCTGAGGTAAACATGGTGAGATTAGTGGATCAGCTTTTGGTGGACAGGGGTCATTCTGCACCCACTCAGACCTCCCTTCCTCCCAGAGTGGAGGTCTTTTCTCCCAGGACTCCTCCTGATTTTCCTTCTCTGACCTCTTATGTAGGTTTGGAGCCCAGCACTTTGATTACCCTGGTAACAACTGTTAAGGTGCCAACAGAAGCTCCTTCTTCGAAATGGCAAGATATTCCTGTTCAGGGCCCCTCTTCTTCAGAGTTTTCCTCAGAGATTCCCACTGAGGAACCACCCCATAAGAAGACTTGCAAGAGGAATCATCTAAATTCAGAAGAATCTGCCACGGAAGACACAGACTACTATGAAGGGGGAGGGTTCCCATCAGTCACCCCCTGAAGATGTCTCGTTTTGAGAAATCCTGGAACTCTTAAAACAGAGGGGTGATTGGAAGTCCACAAACCCATCCTCAGAGGAATCTGTGTTATCGCAGGCTTTCGGTGCTTGCCCATCTACTTCCTGGGTGATCCCACCCGCTGACAATCTTATTAAGCTTATCTCGCAGTGGGCGTGGAAGGCTCCTGATTCCATAGAGCTGATTCCCTGGAGGCCCGACAAAATTTTATCAGCTCCTGATGATCAACCACATTGGGGAAAGGACTTAGCAGTAGATGCCATGGTGGTGGTGGCAGCCACCAAAAAGGAACTTGCTGTGGAGAGTTCCACTGTCCACCCTCCTAACCAAGAGTCTCGGACGATGGACAGGTTTGGGAAGCAGGTCTTTGGGTCATTGACCTTCGCTCTTAGGTCCTTGAATTTCATGGCACACTTTACTAGACTTCAAAGGGATCTGATAAAACAGCTATCAGATGCCCTCAACCGCAACTGTGTCTTATGTG